>NC_051269.1:5216179-5539274 GCF_015220745.1 Sebastes umbrosus
TTAAGACTTTCCTCTTTGATAATGCTTATAGTTAGGGCTGGTCCAAAGCTGGCTCAGACTGCCTTGGACCAGCCCCTAGTTATGCTGCTATAGGCCTAGACTGCGTGGGGACTTCCTATGACACACTGAGCTCCTCTCTCTTTCTTCATCTGTATATATTCATGTCCCATTCATGCATGTTATTAACTTGATTTCTTCCCTGGAGTCTTTGTGCTTTCTCGTCTCGCAGGTATCCATGGACCGGGGTTACACCTGGATCGGGGTTGCATCTGCTGCTGCGTCTTCTGTCTGCTTGACACCCACTGCTACCATCATTATCAGCCTTTGTATTATTATTAGTGTTAGTTATATTTATATTATTATTACAGCTATTAATTCTGATAGTTGTATTATCACTCTTTTACATCCACTGCTATTGATTTTTGTTATTAGTTCTATTTGTATTAGTTCTTACAGCTGCTGTGCTATTATTGTGTTTGCTGTGCATCTCTCCCCCTCTCTCTCCCACTCCCTCCCTCTCTCTCTCTCTCTATCTCTCTTTCAAAACCCAACCGGTGGAGGCAGATCGCCGCCCACCCAGAGCCGGGTTCTGCTTGAGGTTTCTACCCGCTAAAGGGGAGTTTTTCCTGCAGCGCATTACTGTAACAATGCAATGCTCATGGGGGATCTCTTGTTGGGTTTCTAAAATATAGAGTGCAGTCTAGACCTGCTGTATATAAAAAAAATGTCTCGAGATAACTTCTGTTATGATTTGACGCTATCGCAAAAATAAATTGAATTGAATTAGCGTGGGTTTTCTCTGGGTTCTCCGGCTGACTTAGGATAATTGATGACTTAAATTGCCCATAGGTGTGCAAGTGAGAGGAATGGTTGCCTGTCTCTATTTGTAAGCCCTGTGAGTCTACCGACTTTTCCAGGGTGTAATCAATGTGATTGATTACTTGTATGGGGCCCTATAGTGACATCTAACGGACAATTCAAATAATCTCATGTTGGAGCACATGGAGCGACTATGAGAGTGAAAGGGAAATTCTGCCATATTTAATGTGGATGTCCAATCAGTGTTGATGCTAAATGTTGTCAATTGAAGCAATAAATTCCTCATTGTGAGACAGCCGAGTTCTCCTGCTCCCAAAGCAATATAGAACATATACCAGGATAAAAAGAAAAAAGTAAGCTTAATTATAAAACTAGTGAGATAAAGAAAAAGCGTTAAATTGTTAGTATAGACAAAAAAAATTATATAATGAGCTACATATTTAATTAGAAATAATTATTGTCATTTTACATACATTTATATGTGATCTAAGAAAACAGAAACAATACTGTGTACATAATATAATAATTTACTGTAAAAAAAAAGAGAATTAAACATGTTTTTTCATGATTGGCATATTACTTAAATTAACAGGTGGGTTGTTAATTAACAAATAATATCCTTCATTTTACAGAGTTTAAATACAATTTTAAAAATAGAAAAAATACTGTAAGAATGTAAAATGAGGTTCCTTTTGACAGTGTACGGCTGTAGAGATTGGAGAAGTCTCTCAGCTGACAGACTGAAACACACTGAGCATACAGATAGATATTTTTGAGAAGTGGATTATGCTGCAGAAGTGGTTTGAGAAGTTTTCTTTGAACATTTGTCACTATTGAAAACCATTGTAACTGATACAAATTCAAGCAGTTCACAGCTGCTGCTCTCTTCACATGAGGTAATTGCACAGTTACCTCTCAGACCTACAGGCAGTGAGAAGTAAAAAAAAAAATATTCTTGGTATCACTCTAAAGTCCTGAATGGACAGAGCTAATGAGATATTAGGAGGGAGGGTGGTCCAGCCACTGAAAAAAAGCTTTGACACCAAAGGATATTTTTTTTAGGATGGTTGGACACACAGAGGAGCTCAGCTTTCTACATAGGAGGACCAGGTCTTTCTCTGATGTGATCAGTGATCTATCAGCAGATGTTGGGTGTGGAAATATTTGTTATCCCCAAACCCACCAGTAGATGGAGCAAACAAGTTATGCAGAGGAGATAATGAAAACATACAACATATTTCACACAGGCACTGCAAGCCACTGACTGGGAGAGGAGCTTGGAGATGTATAGTGCATGTGTGTTTTGGCATGCGAGAGAAGATGGTTGTATCACATGCTTGACTGGCACTAACTGGCAATAGCTCATTCTCCCATTTTACAGCAGCTTTCTCTCTCCCCATGGAGATCAATTATAAATATATCCATATACAATAGACCGTGCCTTTATTCATTCTGCATAAACCCTGATTAAGGTCATGTGGTTAGTTTTAGGGGGTGGGGGGGATATTTAATGATGTTATGTTAAAAAGGTAAATTTGTCATGTCTTGCCTTACTTGTCCACCACAGTTAACCAGGCCTCCAGTTCTTACTTGCTTGCTTTGATGGACGCTGCATCCCTCAGGCTGCAGTCAAACACCTTTCCTGGGCTCTTCACAGCTCACTTTCGTTGATGAACGATATCTGAGTGCTGTTAAGTGTGAAGCAAAATGTATTGATAGTCTTTACTTTCTTCAGCACCAGGGATCTGTATTTCACTGGCTTAAAGCTAATGTGAGCCCAAGTTATCAGCTCCTCCAGCCCCTTCAGGATCCACCTGCACCCTTGGTAAAAAATGTAGTAGTCACAGTCAGGGTCATCCATGAAGACCCTGATGGATGTTAGAGTTGGTAAGAGGCCCTCTGCACTCCATCTCAGGAGACTTCATCACAGGGATGATGATGCCAAGGCAGCTTTCCTGTCACTACTAATTTGCTAGGTACAGTTTAGCATCACCACCCCAGTCAAATGGACTGCATTTATATAGCGCCTTTCTAGTCTTCCCACCACTCAAAGCGCTTTACACTACATGTCAGCATTCACCCATTCACACACATACACTGATGGCAGAGTTTACCATGCAAGGTGCCAACCTGCCCATCAGGATCTAATCTAAATACTCCTTCACACACCGATGGCTCAGCCTTCGGGAGCAATTTAGGGTTAAGTATCTTGCTCATGGCTTAGATTTTGACACTTCGACATGTGACCGGAGGAGATGGGATCGAACTGCAGACATTCTGATTGGTGGGCAACCCGATCTACCTCTGAGCCACAGCCGATCATAGGTTAAACCTTACAACAGCTCAGGTCCAACTCACAATCATGTAGCACATGCATACAAACCCTTACTCACCATTGCATTCTATATGGGATGTACATCATTGCCCACATTGGTATTTTTTTTTTTATCTTTAAAGCAATACTAGGTTAACATCCAGCTTACCTCTATACCCTTCTGTGTCTTATCTCTGGTAGTTACCAGCTACGCTCCTCCAAGTGGTTGCTTTTTAATGTACCCTGGGTTTTGACAGATATGGAGAAAACTAAATTTTCCCACTCTGCATCTTGGGCATGGAATAATCTACAAAAAGATCTTAAAATATAACCGCAAGCTGCTATTTTCGGATACTATTCTCGGATCATGCACCCTTTGACAAATCTGTTACTCATATTAGCCTCTATACAGATTTTGCAGAACATTCCGCCATTTTCCCTCCTAAGCCGGTGCCATGTCATTGTCCATTGGAACCACTTGACCGAAAGGGTGTAATGGGATTTCGGAATAACAGGTTCTCGGAACAGTGGGCAGTCCCCCCTCAGCCATGTGTGAACTCTGTACTCCTGCTCGCTGCCACTTGCTTGCACCGTAACATTACCTGCCGCTGGCTGATAAACATAATCAGTATTACTTGCTTGTCCTTCATCTTTAATCACCTCAATCCCTCTTTTTTCACATCATTAATCAAAGCCATCACAATTATTGGGCTTTTTAAAAACATTTCAGACACTTGCAGGCGCTGTGAAGGGATCCTTTCAACATGTAAATATTAACTGAAGGCCTTTCCTTTACACTTGCGACTCTCTTTAGAGCCATCTGAAGGCAGCAGCCAACTGGTCCATCTGCAGTCACTAACTGGAGGCGATGTTGTGCACTGTCAAGCCACAATTATGCAAGGCAGATCTGCTGTTTCACTGTTGTGTGACCATCAGAGTGTTGTAAAATAAACACAGAATCATCAGTATTTATGTGCACATCAAACATCCATCCATTATCTGGGTCTGGAGCCGATCCCAGCTGACATTGGGCAAAGGTGGGGTACAGCCTGGACAGGTCGCCAGACTATCACAGGGCTGACACATAGAGACAGACAACCATTCACACTCACATTAACACCTACGGGTAATTTAGAGTCAACAATGAACCTAACCTGTGTGTCTTTGGACCGTGGGAGAAAGCCAGAGAACCTATCTATCTGGCGTGAGAGGAGGTTGTGTTGCTCTGGCTCTTCCTATCTGGTGTGGAGAGGAGGGCTTGTTGCTCTGGCTCTACCTGTTTGACGCCGAGAGGAGGTTGTGTTGCTCGGGCTCTACCTATCTGGCGTGGAAAGGAAGTCGTGTTGCTCTGGCTCTACCTGTTTGACGTCGAGAGGAGGTCGTGTCGCTCTGGCTCTATCTGTTTGACGACGCCAGTAAGCTGCCTTACATCCTCCTGGATCCACCTTCTCACATATGTTCACATTACATGTATTATTTTTTGTCATATGGATTGTCTATGTTGTATTTTCATTATGTTGTTACTCTGTACACACGGCATCTATGTATTGCACGTCTTTCCATCCTGGAAGGGGGATCCCTCCTCTGTTGCTCTTCCTGAGGTTTCTTCCATTTTTTCCCTGTTAAAAGGTTTTTTTTTTGTTTAAGTTTTTCCTTATCCGATGAGAGGGTCGTACTGTAAAAGACAGAGGGTGTCGTATCCTGTACAGATTGTAAAGCCCCCTGAGGCAAATTTGTGATTTGTGATTTTGGGCTACACAAATAAAACTTACTTAACTTGACTTGACCCAGAGAAAACCCACGCTAACACAGAGAGAACATGCAAATTCCACACAGAAGCTAGATTTTGAACCTGCGACCTCCAAACATCAAACATGTCATGATTAATTAGTCTACACAGTTTCTTCTGCACATCAACAGTCGTGTTGGAGATTAACACTTTGAAAAGAGTTCACACACCCCAACAGAAAATTGTGAATCACATTAAACTCACTCCACTTATAACTCCCTCAGGATCGTTCACTCCTGTTAGTCTTTCCCCCGGTGTCCATGCTAAACACCAGGGTAACCATGGTAACGGCTGGCCAAAATTAAACGAGGCTGGCCCAAATGTCACCACGGAGCTTCACATTGTTAATTTTAATACAGATAGATTGGCTGAGTGGCTGCGATGAGCAACATGATGTGATAGATTGTTCAGGGTTCAAAACTCAACTTTAAAAATAATTTCCGTCCCAAGTCCCAGACAATAATAACTGTCCTCTGAAGAAAACTCTTTACGGGATTCCAAAATTGTTGTCATTACGGGGATAGTTCAGTGATTAAAGGGAGTGAAAGTAGTGAATTTGATTGGCCAAGAATGCATCCACCTATAATAATGCATTCTTTCTGATCCCACCAGTGCCCAAGTACATCACAGGTGTGCCAAAGGAGCATGGCCGTGAAATTACCAAAAGTGCGTATGGCACGCTCCCGACGCACATGGCAGGGTGCACCTGACTACGTTCTGACTGATTTCACAAGCCTGCGGTAATTAAGCATTGATTTGTAGAAATAAATAGATAAAAACACACGCTTTGTACTGACATCTGCTGATGCTGAGGACAGACAGGATAGATATCTGAAACATGATGCATCATTAAAAATATGTTGAATAAAATACCACACATTAATAATCAGCCCGTGCTTGTCTATATCTTTAAGATTATTTTCCTTTTCAGTTTTGATTGAGTCAGCGGCAGCTCAGCTTGTTGCGTTATCAGTTATAAATTTGTTTTCCACTGCATGAGAAAATGGACATGCGTCAACAACAAAATCACCCGCCAAGCCTCCTCATTTAAATTAAACATTAAAGGTCCCAGATCGTGCTCATTTTTCAGGTTCATACTTGTATTTTGTGTTTCTATTAGAACATGTTTACATGCTGTAATGTTAAAAAAAACACTTTACTTTCCTCATAGTGTCTGCCTGAATATACCTGTATTCACCCTCTGTCTGAAACGCTCCGTTTTAGTGAATTGCAACGGAATTGTGTTGCTAGGCAACAGTTTGGATCCATGTTTACTTCCTGTCAGCTGATGTTATTTACATACACTGCAACAGGAAATAAACTGGGACACATTTAGAATGTTTACCTTTAAAACAGCATAATGGTCTAAATATTGTATATTTGTGACATCACAAATGGACAGAAATCCTAACGGCTTGTTTCAAACGCAGAATTTCTGAATATGGGCTGTTTGTATTTTCCGTATATTGAGCGTTTTGATAGTTTAACAGTATTTATATCTCACTTAAACCTGCTTTATAATATAAAGACATGAAAATCTCACTTTTCTACAATATGGGACCTTTAAGCATAATGTAGCCTGTTTGCAGCGGGATTGTTTTTGCACATCTATAACAGTTCCTTCATCCAATTTTTTGGTATTATTTTATGGACATATTTCACAATTTAAACTACAGATAAGCGTGGACCTGAATAAAATTATATTTGCACATGAATATTTTTGTGTAAGCCCATTAACTTTGGGTCTACAGGAAAAAAGTTTCAAAAACCAACTGCTATAATCTATAATTAAGCAACACACAATGCACCAATTCTGTCAGCAGATGTAAAGACTGAGCCCAAATGAGAGGCAGCGAAAATAGCAACACAAACTAAAGAGTGTGTGTGTGTGTGTGTGTGTGTGTGTGTGTGTGTGTACTGAGAGAGATGAGCAAAACAACAGCAGGACCTGATTCATTTGCTTTAATAAGAACAATTTCAAAGTACATTGAATCGTCACTGTCACACGGGATGACTATAAACCATGTATTTCAGATATTTATTTGAGGATTTGGACATTTATAGAAATGTACAAATCAATTTAATAATGAAATGCAGGATGCGTCTGTGTGTATGCGTGTGTGGCCCATCAAACATCAGAGCATCAGAGCTCTGTCATTCACTAGCTGCCTCCTCACTGTGACACATCCCTCTAATCATCTCCCTCCATGAAGCAGGTAGGACTTATTTTTAAATTAATCTGCCAAATTACAAGCAAAAAGCCCAGGAGAACCCTGATGGGTGATGCCTGCACAGCCTCCACGCAATTACCAAAGTTAACAAGCCAGGAAATTCTGAATCTGTGCCTGGAAACAACATTTAAGACATGCTATTAAATCCAACATCAAACACTGTCAAAGCTAAAGAGTTTACTGTTGCTATTAAGATAATAACCTATGAGGAAGCATTTGATCTGTCCATCCTGCCTTCCCTGGAAGTAAATATACCTCTAAACACTCTGATTTCCGTATATGCTGTATATCAGCAAATTTCAGTCATGGTGTGAAAATTGCTTGATGGCATTGGGTTTTTTAGGTGATCCAAAGGGTTCTGAATGGTTTTATCCGAAGGTGTTTTGACAAGATAAATACAAACATTGTTTCACTTACAAAGACCACACCAATAACAATATGGTTTTTGAATAATTTATTACATATAAAAAGATTGAGGGTAGCCATAATGATGTTGGAGGGATGGCTTAAGGGTCCAGAAGGAGGATGAGGGATTAATCTCAGATGTTTTTGCAGAAGAGTCCCCCAAGAGTATCTTCAGTGGGAAAGGTGTGTGTCGGCGTTTCTGATGTCATTCAGGTCTTTGTGGCTGTATGAAAGGTATGCTGGAGAAGACCAGCAGCAGAGCATTTTAATGATATGGTCGTAGATTCCCTGCCTAGAAGCGATGCAGAAGGAATGCCTCGAGTATGATTCAGGGGTCTGGACAAGATTTGGCAAAAAGTGGTGGTGAAACCAGAAGCGTGTGGCTGCTTTGCCTGTCTCTGAGATGAACACACAGGGGTCTTGAGGAGAAGCTTGACTGGCAAGTCTGAGGTTTAAATAGTCAAAGATGCGTTTGAATGGACTTACACCCAGCCCAAAGGCGCCGAACCTTTAACCATTACAAGCTTTTAAGAATCACAAGACTTAATAATAATAGTGACTGGCATGAATAAATAAAGGTAGATCCCTAATAAAGGCTGGATAAAAACATTGACGGGGGAGCAAAATTACTTGTAATGATTTGGTTTGGGTTGGGAACCAGAGCATCGCCGGTTTGAGTCCAGCTCAGACAAGTACGGAGTGTGGACTGGTAGCTGGGTAGATGCTAGTTTGCTTTCTGGGCACTACATGCCCTTGCTCTAGTGCATGTGTTTAGGTCCTGTTTGTGCATGTGTGTTTATTTCGGGCCTGTGTGTGTAAAAAAAATAACAACAGTGAAAAAAAATGAATTTCCCCTTGAGGTTTAAAATATACCTTCTCCTTCTAATTACATCAGTACAATCAGCACTCTGCTGCTCTCCTTTGTCTTTAGATCACAAATACTGTTTTAATTCACATATATAATTCATTTTTATAATTATTATTTTATAATTCATTTTTACTTTGACAATTTTTTGTTCAGTGTTGAGCTACGAACATTAAAAGAATTTCCGGGAAAGGGAGGGATTATGCCATTTAAGCCTGGCAGTGTTTTAACATGTAACGAGTCAAGTCAATTTTATTTATATAGCACCAAATCACAGCAGACGTTATCTCATGACACGTTTCATATGGAGCAGGTCTAGACCATACTCTATAAGGGCAATGCCATCTAGAGTAACTATATCTTTAGATAATTAGTTTCGGACATGTTCGGGGCCAAGTACAATAACTTCAGTTTTGTCTGAGTTAAACATCCGAAAATTGCAGGTCATCCAGTTTTTTTATGTCCTTAAGGCATGCTTAAAGTTTAGTTAACTGGTTGGTTTCGTCTGGCTTGATCGATAGATATAATTGGATATCATCTGCATAACAATGAAAGTCTATGGAGTATTCCCGAATAACATTGCCTAAAGGAAGCATATATAAGGTGAATAGAATTGGTCCAAGCACAGAACCTTGCGGTACTCTGTGCCTAATGCTGGCGTGCATGGAGGACTCATCGTTAAAATGTAGGGGAGAGTGGGGTTAGATGAGCCAATGGGTACTTTGACCCACCTCTTGTTTCTAGGCAACTTTGCAAATTTCTATTTGGCTGTACTAAAGAGAAGCACATGGGAGAAGTAGTATTTACACAAAAATCATTTGCTTGTCAAAGTAAGTTTTCAGTATGTCAGGTATAATGACTGTTTTGTCAAAGCAAAATTTAGCATTTGAATACCTATTGTTTTGAGAATGTACCATAAATTCCTGAAGACATGGTTGTAAAACTGTTTTCTACAATGCTGCTACATCTTATTCCAGTGATGATCAGACATGCTGTTGTGCCGCATCACCTCAGTGGTGTTCATTGTGTGTTGCTGCCTCAGGTTGTCTTTGACTCAGAGGCCAGCCCTCATCCTATTTAGCCCTACAGTGTGAACTCTGCCCCATCTAATCATCCAAATATAAACAGCAAGTAAACAAATTCAACAGAAAAAACACACACAACATCTCCTCCTTCACTGTTCGCTCTTGAAGCCTGTCCCGGTAACGATGATGAATGTGGCAGTTAAAACGTTAACGCAGCAGAAGGAACGCTTTCATTCACGATTTTCTGTGGGAGATAATTGACCCCCTCCACCCACCCCCCCCCCACCATGTAAAGGTCACTGAGAATCAATGAATGTATGAAATATTAATCAGAGTTCTCCATTTCTTTAAAAGAAGATGAAATGACCTTTATGCAACATCAAATTGATTATCGCACAGCGTTTGGAAGTGCTTCTTGTACGAGACTTTAAACCCGAGGGCCGAGAGCGGATGTGTGTTCTCGCACGTATTGTGCAAAAAACAACAATGGTTAAGAGGGAGATTACAAGAGTGGGGGTGGGGGTTGGATGGGAGGGGGCTGTGAATTGTCTCTTCAGCTCCTTTGTCGAGGATAAATGAACACCCTAATAAATATTGTTAATAAGTATAAAATGCTCGTCGCAGGCTCGTCCATGAGTGCAGCAATTTGAGAGGAAGAAGAAGGAGGAAGGAGGGAAACACTTCATTTGGATCAATTTAACAACAAACTCAGCATTGTCACTCGGATAAAGAGAAAGCAATTCCTACAGCTTGCCTTTTTTTTGTATTTTACAAAAAATGTCTCCGGAACAATCATTTTGTTGAACAGTTTTCTTTAAAGCTATTATTTCAGCCTGTTCGCAGTACGAATGAACACGCTTAAAGCGTCTGCGGTGATGGAATGGGGTGGGTAAAAGAGGAGCGAGAGTGGTTTCTTCCTGTCGGTGCGTAGTGGATTTAAAATGCAATCAACGAAGGGCACAGAGGGGGAAGTCTGCCACAGTGATTGACACATGTGACCGAAGTGAAATTGATAAAACTCCTGGATCGAGCACCGCACTGCCTTAAATCCTCGACCTTTCTGTCTGTTTGTGACCGTTTGTGCTGTATATCCCTTGAAATGGCTTTTGTGCTGCTTACAGAGGAACGGAGAGACACATGTTCTATGTACGCATTATATGTACTTGTATGTTGTGTAGCTCAGGCGGAGCTGCAACAGTGTGCCGAGGGCGTCAAAGCAACGGGAGGCTGAATATGAGAAAATACCACTGTTCTACTTGTCTCAATTTGTGATGCTTATTGTGAATTTATCTCTGTCACAAATATACTTTTCAGTGTTCATTTTACATCAGTGTTTGCTCTTATGATGTGAAGCTATCTATAGTGAAAAGGATCCCCACAGGGCGAACTCGGCTTGAGTCGTTTCTCTCCATCAGTGGCTGTCTTTGGCGTTCACGGGCACCGTCAGATATGGTCGGCTGACACGTTCCCTTGGTGCGACTCGGTATGAATCGTTTTCCCCATCTCTCCCTCTATTGTACAGTGGCAAGTCGCTGAATCATTTCTTCAACCCCCCACTTTCTTTCGTAGCTGCAGGGGGGTCACACGGCACCTTTGCCAGTTCAAAATGTCTTTTATTTAACGTATTTTCTTTAAAAGTCTCCAACCTGTGCAACAAACTTCACTTCTTGGTTAGTAAAGCATATTAATTAATGTACATTTTAATGGCAGAATTAGTTTTGTTCTCTTCATCAGTTCATAATTTCTTACTGGTTGGTCTTCATCGCTTCTTTGAGTCTTTAGGGGAAAAAAATAATGTGTGATGTCGGGGCCTTTAACCTGCAATTCAATAAATAGCTCAAATGGTCATGACGGGTTCTACATCCTGTTGTAAATTCAGCATCTCACCGCTTAGTGCTCTGATAGGTCAGTTTGTGGAAGAAGTTTCAAGAATGAAGGAATAACTTTATTGTCTTTTTCATGTTTCAGTATTCTTTGTCTTTCGATCGTCATCCTCCCTACAACACAGCCAGAGCTTTGCTGTGGGGTTAAAAAAAGGACAGTAATCATGAGGGTGGTACAAGAAGAAAGGATGTATTCTCTGAGAAGCATGAACATACTCAGTCTGACATGTATAAGTGGAAGTTTTGACCTGGAACCATGGAACAAGAGCAAAATTTAGGGGGTCACCATAAAAAAAAACAAAAAAAAAAACAGGATTCATCCTCTGGGAACCAGGACTATTCACAGTAAATGTAAATGACTTATGGCAATTAATTATGAAAACAAACATACAAACAAATATTGTAACGGATCAAAGTGCAGGCCAAAGGGAAACTATCCCAATGGTAGCTACAGAGGAAAGGTTAGATAACCATCTAAATCTAAAAGATTTATACAAACTTTCACAGAAATATATTGCTCCATACCAAAAATGTTGGACAGATGAACCAACAACCATCAACATTTCTTTAGCTTTGTTGCTAGGTTTGTTAGAAAAGCTTCTGAAACAACATTTAAACCAGGACATTATGTTTGCATTGAGTAACTAGAATGGCACTCGGAGGGCGCAGTCCTCCGCCAAGCTGCCCGAGTACGATTGCCCCCCCTCTCCGTTCAGCTTGCGCCATCATCCACGTGTATTTTTGTTTATGTTGAGATCAGCTGTACGTAGCGGAGCAGCGTAAAACACTTCATTCAAACTGGACAGAAAAAAAATAAAACTCACCTAAGCCGTCGTCGTTACTCTTTCCAACAATCACCAAGTGTGCTTTGGTCGAACTCAACTGTAATTTCACAGAGTTTAATGTGAAACAACGCCAAATCTACAGGTGACCCGATGAAAAGCCAGAGCATCACCAACGGTTTCACAGTTCATCCTGGGGAATATAAACATCTGTACAAAACCCAACTGCATTTCATCCAATATTTCTTAAGATATTTCAGTCCAAACCAAAGTGGTGGACCAACCGGCGTTGCCATCTCTTGAAGCCACGCCACTAGCATTGCTAAAACAGTACAATGTTCATCCATACATGTGTGAATTCTGAAATGAAATAGTCAGGCTGAAACAAACCAGGCTGAATAGGCAATCACAGCAGAGAGTTCAGATCGCACCAAACCGGTCGGTGTGAACACAGCCTTTAAGATGTTTTATCTGTTCCATTTTGTGCTACGCGCCCAGGTGCGCTGGATATCTGTAAATCCCTTCCCCAAACATCCATTTCCAAGCCAATCACCCATGGAGCGGCAGACAGAGGAAATAAAAGAGATAATGTGATGCATGGTGTTGTCTGGGGCTAACTGAGGAAATGGCTGTGAGTCCCTGAAAACATGTTTGTGATCAGTGTCGGTCCTCGCTAACAGAGGGCTGCTGAAGGGAAAGAAGAAGAGAGTGGAAGGAAGGGAGGAAGGGTATATAGCCTTAATACCATTAGCTTTCTATCTGAATGAAAATCAAGTTGCTCTCTTCATTGCAGCCAAGTCTTGAGGGAAATGCGGATGTTAGCATTTTCAGTTGGACATTGACCCCCCCGCCCCCCACGCCAACCTCATCTCTTCCTCTTTTATACTTCAGCCACAGTTTCCCTGCAGACAATTTGGGGGCTGTGGACCACTGATGAATCATAGCTGACAAAATGAAGGCTTAAAACAGGTCTCTAATCAGAAGATGTTTTATACACACACACAATACCAGACAGTCGTAGAAATAGTTAATTTTTTTTTTTTCCTCTGCTGGGTAATTTCAGTATGGGTCAGGGATCATTAGGGGGAAATTGACAGGGGGAGGAAGAGAGGAGCAGCGATGCAAGAACAGAGAAACACATGACTGATTGGTCTTGCTGGATGTAAGGGGCAATGGCCATAGGAGAAACGTAGCTGTTCACAGTCATGTTCAGAGTATTAAAGGGCAATTAGCCTACAGCTTGTTTTGGGCTCACACCATTAATATCTACCTTTTAATAAGACCACATTTTCTTATTTTGACAACACGTCGACCTCCGTCTTTGGTTTTTCAGTGGGCATGCTTCCCTCACACAGCCCAACATGGCTACTGGAGCTGAAACCAGAAAACAAGCCCAAAACCTTGTTTGATGTGTTACAATTTTTTTTTATTAATCAGGAAGGCTCCAAACTGAGTGAATTGACCCAGGGGTGTCTGATGCCTTATCCTGCTTTTGCTTTGCTTTGTCTGTCAAAGCACTTTGTAAATTCTGTTTTTAAAGGTGCTATACATATAAAGTTATAATTATTTTTTATTATTATTATGAATAATAATGATGAAAGAAATGCTGAATGAGAAGCTAGTGCAGGGGTCAGCAACCTTTACTATTAAGAGAGACATTTTAGGCAAAAAATTAAATAAAAATCTTTCTAGAGTCATAAAACATTATACAGCTTATAGTCTAAGCATATAGTTTATACTGTAAGTCTAATGCAGTGAAAGCCAAAGTAAAATGTACTACGGAGTATTAGTATCCAGAATAATGTCATAATATTACGAGAAAAAAAAGTCGTAATATAAGTCATAACTTAACGAGAAAAAAAGTCATAATATTACAAGAATAGGGTCATAAATTTAGGAGAAAAAAAGTTGTAATATTACAAGAATAAAGTCATAACTTTACGAGAAAAACAGAAAATAACACGCAAAATTACTACTTTATAATATTATTACTTTATTGTCATAATACTACAACTTTTTTCTTTTTTTAAACTTATGACTCTACTCTCATAATATTACGACTTTTTTTTCTCAAAATCTCAGATTTATTTTTTTATCCTTTTTTCCCTAATACTCCGTCGTACCGTCGTACCATAGACCTACAACAATGATAAATAAAAATGAAAATGTAAACAAAAAACAGTCATTTCCATTTTTAAAAACCCACAGGGAGCCACTGGAGAGGAGCTAAAGAGCCGCATGTGGCTCCGGAGCCGCAGGTTGCTGACCCCTGTTCTAGTGGAACAGAGGCCAGCCTGGACGTGACCACTTTAGCTCTCTACATGATTTTATTGAATTTGACTTCTTGTTTTTCAGTGGAGTACAATTTATTTAGGCCACTGTATTTAGTACTGAGAGTGTGCACCATCATCTTTTACGTTTCCTGCCGATGTCACATGTTTACCTATCTCTCAGCACCATGGACGTCTTTGTCAAACTCTTCATGTTCTACGTCACATCCTTTCTAGAAGTTATAAGGAGTGTTAAGTAGACTTATGGAAGTTGATCCATTCTATCAATATGTAAACGACATATGTGTGTTCAGATTTTACTGAGTTATGACTGACGCAACATCACTGACAAACTGCAGCGTGCAAACTTCACCTTGCTCTGCAAAATTTACAAAACCACTGTCTGATTCTACAGCCTCACCGTCATCCTGATTTCTGTCTGTCCTTATACAACAGAAAGAATGAGTTGGTAAAACACAAGAAAGCACATTTGAAAAAAGCATGGTGCTGGTATCACAATAACCTGTAATGTGTGGGCTTCAACACATTACAGGTGGACATGTTTGTCCCCCACAGTTCTAAATCAGCACATCACCTTTACTCTGTTCCCAACAGTGGAGCTCACCTCCATTTTTCTCTCTGGACAGCCTTTTTGGCAGCTCTTCCAGCTGTTACTGATCCTCTGGCCACAGCGGAATCTTTGCTCTCCTGCCAAAGTCCACATTGCCTCTAAATGGAATGGATGATACAGCACTGATAGCTATGATACATATTTATTTCACTTCATTAAACAAATATATGTTTAGTAGAGGTAAACACACAGTATAAACCCTCCTTGACCTTGGAGCCAATTTTGCTTTGGACGTCACAGCACACAGTTTGTAACTGGCTGATGTATTCTGCAGAGTGTTCTCACATATTAGATCATGTACCAACAACTGTGCAGAGCCCAGTCTGGTGAAATATATTGAGAAGGGCACGATGTCTTTAAATCAAAGACAACATGCAGCATGCACACAGAGAGAGATAGAGAGAGAGAGAGAGAGAGAGAGAGAGAGAGAGAGAAGTACATTCTCCCATCCACAGAGGATTATGTAAAGGAGACATGGCTAGAAACAGGAAGTAGTTTAACATTGAAGCAAACAGGTAGACAATGCAGCCCATTCTTATTCCCAGGGCGTCAAATACAGACGCTTTGTCGCAGCCTTCGGTGTTTGATATCACCGCACGAGGCACCCTTTCGCGGCGGTATGAGACTCACTGAGCTTTCCATTAACTACAATGTAAACCAATCCGCAGCAACAGGGAAAGTGCTACAGTGACGTAGTTTAAAGAGCGAAAGAGACACACAGGTTAAGCGGGAGGGGAGGGGATGTGGATGGGTCCAACAAACGCAGGGCTTTCATCCAGGAGGCCGCTGTTCATGCATGCCCTGTGTGTCACGTTACAATCAGCTGTTCGTTTGTGTCCCGTCTTCACATCAAGTCACATTTTTACTGTAAAAATGTAGTAATTTTAAGCCTGTGTTGTTTTTTTCCTAAACCTAACTAAGTGGTTTTGTAGCCTGAACCTTAGCAAGTGTTTTTGTTTAATTCACAACATTAAGCACGCGTTTAATGCGGCGGAAAAAGTCACACCGAGGGGTCTGACAAAGCATCAGTATGCGACGAGTTGGGATGAGAAAGTGTTGGACAGTGAGTGTGTGGAGGGCGGAGGGACGAATTGTAATTGCTAAAATAACCTTTAAAGCTGCAGTCGGGAACTTTGAGCAAACATGATACAATTTTTTTTTATAAAACTGTCACTATATCCTGGCAGTAATGCATGAGATAGATAATCTGTGAAAAAAAATCATGTTCCTCTGCTTCCCCTTCGTGCTTCTAACGGCATTTGCACGATTCAAACGCGCCGTAAGGAAAACGACCAATCACTGCTTCCGAAACACACAAACTCCGATCAAACGGTCAAGCTAGGCAGCGCCGATCAAATATGAATCAATATTCTGCTACTGTAATGCCTATTTCTCTCCCCAAATGTTTTCACAAACATCTTGTAGTGCACGGTTTAGCTGTAAAATGAGAAAGTTTGTGACCCGGTAGCCATGTTGAGATGAGTCAAGAGGACGAGAGAAATAGGCATTACAATAACAGAATATTGATTCATATTTGATCAGCGCTGCCCAGTTTGACCGTTTGATTGGAGTTTGTGAGTTTCGCGAGCAGTGATTGACAGCTGCTGTAGAGACAGCTCTGCTCTGATTGGTTGTTTTCCTCCGAGGAGCACCGGAGGACACAGAGTATGACTATTTTTAAGATTACCTGTCTCATCTACTACTGTCAGGACATAGTGACAGCTTTATGAAAATAACCTTTGTTATCATCAGTTCAAAGTTACTGCCTTCAGCTTTGAGTGTTGAAGAGCGTTGTCTAACATGTCACTCCAAAATCCCCCATAGGTGTTTAGATGAGTAGAGATCTGTTGACTTTGAAGGCCATAACATATGATTACAGAGTTCCTTTAATCTTGTATTACCTCCGCCAAGGCCTAAGGCCTTGGAAGGAGGTTATGTTTTCACCGGCATTGGTTTATTGGTTTGTTGGTTTGTTGGTTTGTTGGTTTGTTTGTCCGTTTGCAGGATAACTCCAAAAGTCCGCAATGGATTTGAATGATATGTTTTGGAGTGGTTAGGTGTGGCAAAATGAACAATCCGATAGATTTTGGTGGCGATTCAGAATTTTTTTTAATAACTTCGCTCAGCCAGTGCATTAACACCACAGGCTTTAGGACATGCGCAGTGTAACTGATGACGCATTCATGATCCGTCACCCTGCCTCTTTCCTTCTGCCTGCAGAGAGAGGGACAGAGAGAGAGCGGGGGGTGGAGGGAGGGGGGGACACCTGTAGATTCTGCATTTTTTCACATTAAACTCTGTGAAATTACAGTTGAGTTCGACAAAGCACACTTGGTGATTGTTGGAAAAAGTAACGACGACGGTTTAGTTGAGTTTTATTTTGTTTCTGTCCAGTTTGAATGAAGTGTTTTACGTTGCTCCGCTACGTACAGCTGATCACATCATAAACAAAAATACACGTGTATGATGGAACAAGCTGCACAGAGAGGGGGGGGCAATCGTACTCGGGCAGCTTGGCGGAGGTCTGAGCTCTCCGAGTGCCATTCTAGTTAACAATTTTTTGACTCTACGCATGGAATTAAAAGTTATATATAACAAAATTATATGTGACATCATAATCACTAAGTCACTTTCAAATGTGCTAGAACATCTACCAGTACATTACAAGACAAATAAAAAACATTAATATGAATGAATGTACAAGTTCAATTCAAAGAAGTCTTACAGTCATTCTATCGTAGGTTGCCGAACATCACTGAAGTTCACTCTTCTTATTGAATTGATAAGGTGTGTAACATAGCTAATTAGTCTTCTAGTTACCACTAACACCATCGATTGCCTGAATTCTATTGGAATTAATTGATTTAGATTATGCTGTTTTAAATGCTGCAGTGATCGATCTAGAAGAGCAATAAGTGACCTTTGACGCCTCAGAAAAGAACATTTCTTTCCAGACTCACTCCATTGCTTGGTACATCCAGAGTCCTGACTACTGTACCTTGACTTCTCTTGTTAGGTGGTAGCATCTCTATTTCTGTGGTCATGTATGAACCAGGAGAATATTGTTCAAGTAGATGATTAGCCAGACCTCCATAAGCCCCAGTTCCAGCCTTATGAAGACAATATTTAAAGATGAAAAGATGTTGACCACACAAAGAATCCAGGGCAGTATTCAAATTATTGATATGTTATAATTTAGACCACATTAGTGGTAATAGAATGGTCATGAGAGAATAAATCCCCCTTTGGCCTTTAAGCAACATGGGGCAAAAGTTTGTACAACAGGCGGATATATTCAGTGATATAGCTTCACTAGGGACTTTACTGGTGAAACTCTCACATTTCCCTCTCCAGTGCACATGCACACGGTGGCAGGGGAGAAGGTAATGAAAAACATGCAGCTCGGCCCGTGTGGGCAGAGTTCAGGAGAGCAGATGTCGATGGTATCGCCAGGTTTCCGTCCATCTGTCATGCATGCGTGGTCTCTATTTAAAGATGAATGAATGAAGGGGCTTCCAAGTCCCGCTTTTCATTCCCCACGTCACTCCCAGCCATCCTTACAACTCAAATCACTGCTCGTTTCACTGGCCTGTCTGCTGGGGATGTGGGCACGAAGGTGGACTGAGTTGAGCAACTCGGAAATATGCAACCTTCTGCACTGAACCCTGAGCCACAGAGGCACTGGAGTGATAAATGATCCAGGTTCAAATCATATTCCTCCCCTTTTCCTCACATCGCCTCGGCCACAGAGCAGTCTACAGCTGGAATTACCTCTCCTTGAATGCACACATTCAGCAGGAGGCTCCCCGGGTGAGTCCCTTATAATGATATTTCACTGTAAATATGTATGCTTTGGCTCCTAACCCCGGGCAAACCCGCTTGAGATCAGCAGATGATACTGTGCATAGATGAGTGGCTGATCCCTCAGCAGGTAAGGGTGTACCTCCTCTTCCTCCTTCTGTAGGAATTGCTTCAAAACCAGGTCTGAATTCTGGAGGAGATACTGTAGGATTTTACCAACCTGATCTCATGGGAAGGCATATAAATAGGTGGTGATTTTTTTGAAATTTTTATTCTGTAAATCTTTTAATCTGGAAAGAACTTTGCATTTATGTTTGACAAGTGCTATGAAATTATTATTATTATTATTATTACACTAGTTGTCTAGGTTACGCATCTCTACTTTTTTATGTATATTGAAAAATTAAGCAAAACACAATTTCTTAAAAACAATCACTGCAGCCTCGGGAGTGTTTGTAATGTGTCACTAGAAGCCTTTCTGTAACTGCGCGTACAGCAGTCCGTTGCCCACACCGGGCTGGATTTTACTCCTTTTGTAAAAAGTAGGTCTAAATTGAGCTATTCTGTTAGGAGCTCCAGGCAGGTAGCAAATGATAGGACATCTTCTCCTAAGCATAGTCATAAAGAATATATACATTTTCACAAAGGCAAACTCTAGGTAGGAAGAAAGGGCTGGCAGCAGCAGCAGAAACGAAGCTGGTGTGAACACCCGACGCGTGAATTACGCAGCAGTTCAACGAGGCAGCCGCCATGCGCTGCTCACTTGGCCGGTCTGGACAAGCCGTGAGTGAACTGCAGGAGGTCTACTGAGAGTGAGCTGAGTGTAAAAGCGGGTGTAAAGATATTGACTGGAATACATTTTAGATTTTGCATCTAAACTAAACTTCAATTCCGACATATTACACAATTATTTACAAGACTATTAAACACGTGTACAATGGTAATAACAATAAATACACAACAATTTCTGCTAGTTGCAGTAGTGGAACTCGGTACATTTATTGTAATTGATTACAATATGCTGTAATTGGACTTTACCTGAGTATCCCTTCTTTATGTTACTTTATACATGAACTTAACTATGTTTAAGAGATAAATATAACAAATAACTAAGATAACTAAGATGGCGATGGCCAAAATGCCGAACTCGAAGCTTCAAAACGGCAGTCCACAAACCAATGAATGAAGTCACTGTGACTACGTCCACTTCTTATACAGTCTATGGTGTCAGTACTATGGACTGCGCCACACTACACACACACACACGCACACACACACACACACACAACATGAATGGACGATCAGTCGATGATAGGCAAGACTTGACCAATCATATTTGATTATGTAACATTCTTAGTCTGGGATAGCATCAATCAATCCTTTTTGTGCCTAGATCTATAAAAAAAAAGGGTCTATACGTGTGGTTTTGCTCGCATCCAATCACTGCGAGCGTTCTTTGATTTAATGCAAAGTGTGATTGGCCCACAACCGGCACCGTGGGTCGAGGGACGCCGTTATCAGTGGTAACCGATGTATGAGCACTCTGCAGTGTGGCGGCGATTAGCTGGCCAGTGGGACACACACACAGCTTCCATTCACATGATGGGTATGGAATGAAGTACTCTATTGGTATTTGTATCACTTTAAGGTTACTGGTATTGGTACTGGCATCGTCATGTTTTAAACGGTACCCAGCCCTAGTCACCAATATCGTATGAACCATCCTCTGGGGACCATGAATATTCAGAATATATCTCATTTATACATACATTATGGTTTGGAAGATGGAAGGTACCAACACATATTTCCATCTTTAACCAGTTGTAACTGCAAGCTCCTCATCGTGGAGAAAAAGGAGGCCTGAGTGTGGAAGATAAGGAGCTACACTTTACCTCTGCTCATCACTTTGGTTGTCTCAGCACTTCTTGGAAGATTGAGGATTTAATGTGTCAGATTGGGATTGAGTTCACCAAGCTTTATAAGAAAAAGTGTTTCAAGTTCACATTGCTTTAATTATTGAAAAAGAAAAACCCTGCATGTTTAAATTGTCAACTTAATTCTGCAAAGCATGAAGGAAAGAAGTTGATGAGAAATTGTCCTTGCCTCACCTCTGGCACGGAGACAATGGAAAGTCATCAGGTTCAAATTTGCTTGCATATTGCTCCCAATAGTGTGCTATATTGTATGAATCTGAATCAGAACTGGTTCGTTTCAGCTCAGATAGTGCAAAATATAAGCATATTCAAACAATATCTGCCTTGTGGTGCTGCTGATCTCTTATTTTGGAAGAACTCTTTAAAGATTTGAAAGTAAATAGCTGTTTAATATGCAAATTAGGCATTAGACAAAAATACATAGCTCAGTTTGTATTTGTTTTAGCTGCTTCATTTCTAATTTGTGTGTAAAATGTGTTGTTTTTTGTGTTATGCTTGTAATTAAGCCAGGGCAGATATATGTAGCATCTTTCATTTTATTTTTATCTCTTCAGCAACAGAGAGTCCCAAAGTTATGGAAACATTCAACAATTGTCCCCGTTGCTAAGACTAAAACCCCTGCAACATTAAATGACTTCAGGCCAGTAGCGTTGACATCTTTAATTATGAAAACTCTAGAGAAGCTCATTAAAAATGATCGCAGGTGGAGAAATTTCTTGACCCACTGCAGTTTGCATACAGGTCTGACAGAGGTGTGGAGGATGCTACTATTCACATTCACACACACAAATGCTCTGTATCGTTGCTTGGTATGGAAACTTGACTTTGGCCAACAAAAACAGGCATGGTAGCCTCATCAAGGTGGCTAGGAAGATTTCACGGAGGAGTCAAGCACATCTTACAGACCTGTATAAGAAGCAGCGGCTTAGGAAGATTACTTCCCTTCTGGAGTGCCAAGATCACCCCATTCAGAAATAGTTTGATCTGTTACCCTCAGATCAGGTCATTTTTAAAGTGCCTGATGACCGAGAGATGTGATGTCTCCTTTTACCAGCGTTGCCAGATGTACAGTAATAATTGATTTGTATGTGTCAAAAAGTACAATAATTTGACCATTTTGTGAGGCTTACAACTAGTAGTTGGTTTTAGTATTTCTTTATGAATCCGACGTCTGTGTTTGGGTATCTCTTCTCACCTGACCTCTTTCCAGTCAATCATGCTGGTGTAGGCAGTGATGTTGAATGTGTTGAATCACTCTCTCTCTCTCTTGTCTTATAATTAATCGTTTTTTAATAGTTGGCTACACAAATTGTCACACTGATGGACTTTTAGACACATAACCCTTCCACACATCATAGCTACGGCAGCTTGTTTTTAAAACAAACAATGTGGGTAGATTTGTAGGCGCGTCAAAAGAATTGTTTAAATGTGTTTTTCTTTTTGTAAAATTGCACATTTATGCCTATTTGTTCTCGTGATTATGATTAGTGTTCGATAATTGTCAATTCAAAATACGATCATTTTATGCCTCTGGTACGATAGTTTAACATTTCCCATCTGGCAACGCTGCCTTTGTCCCTGCTGCCATGCACTGTACATATTAAACAGCAGATAATAGCCTATTAAAGGGGACATATTATGCTTATGTTCAGGTTCATACTTGTATTTTGTGTTACTACTACAACATGTTTACATGCTGTAATGTAAAAAAAAAGACTTTATTTTCCTCATACTGTTTGCCTGAATATGCCTGTATTTATCCTCTGTCTGAAATGGTCCGTTTTAGCTCATTTCAACGGAATTGCAACTGGATTAAGTTGCTAGGCAACAATTTGGGTCCATGTTTACTTACCTGTCAGCTGAGGTCATTCACATACACTGCAACCGGAAATAAACTGAGACACAATTAGAATGTTTACGTTTAAATCCGTGTACTGATCTAAATTTTGTTTATTTGTGACATCACAAATCGACAGAAATCGGCTTGTTTCAAACGCACAATTTCTGAATACAGGCTGTGTGTATTTCTCCGTATATAGAGCGTTTTGATAGTTTAACAGTATTTACAGACGTAGGCAAAGTTGTTGGTACCCTTCCGTTAAAGAGAGAAAAACCCACAATGGTCACTGAAATAACTTGAAACTGACAAAAGTAATAATAAATAAAACAGAATTCAACAGAATCATTTTAAAAAACAAACTAATGAAACTGACCTGGACAAAAAATGATGGTACCCTTAGAAAAGATGTAAAATAATGTGACCATAGGGACATGTTAAACTAAGGTGTGTCCTGTAAATAGCATCACAGGTATCTTCAAACTTGTAATCAGTCAGTCTGCCTATTTAAAGGGTGAAAAGTAGTCACTGTGCTGTTTGGTATCATGGTGTGTACCACACTGAACATGGACCACAGAAAGCTAAGGAGAGAGTTGTCTCAGGAGATTAGAAAGAACATTATAGACCTTCATGTTAAAGGTAAAGGCTATAAGACCATCTCCAAGCAGCTTGATGTTCCTGTGACTACAGCTGCACATATTATTCAGAAGTTTAAGGTCCATGGGACTGTAGCCTACCTCCCTGGACGTGGCCGCAAGAGGAAAATTGATGACATATTGAAGAGACGGATAATACGAATGGTAACCAAAGAGCCCAGAACAACTTCCAAAGAGATTAGAGGTGAACTCCAAGGTCAAGGTACATCAGTGTCAGATCGCACCATCCGTCACTGTTTGAGCCAAAGTGGACTTAATGGAAGACGACCCAGGAGGACACCAAATCATAAAAAAGTGAGACTGGAATTTTCCAAAATGCATATTGACAAGCCACAAAGCTTCTGGGAGAATGTCCTTTGGACAGATGAGACAAAACTGGAGCTTTTTGGCAAGTCACATCAGCTCTATGTTCACAGATGAAGAGATGAAGCATCCAAAGAAAAGAACACTGTACCTAATGTGAAACATGGAGGAGGCTAGGTTATGTTATGGGGCTGCTTTGTTGCATCTGGCACAGGGTGTCTTGAATCTGTGCAGGGTGCAATGAAATCTCAAGACTATCAAGGCATTCTGGAGTGAAATGTGCTGCCCAGTGTCAGAAAGCTTGGTCTCAGTTGCAGGTCATGGGTCCTCAAACAGGATAATGACCCAAAACACAGCTAAAAACACCCAAGAATGGCTAAGAACAAAACATTGGACTATTCTGAAGTGGCCTTCTATGAGCCCTGATCTAAATCCTATTGAACATCTGTGGAAGGAGCTGAAACATGCAGTCTGGAGAAGGCACCCTTCAAACCTGAGACAGCTGGAGCAGTTTGCTCACGAGGAGTTGGCCAACATACCTGTCGACAGGTGCAGAAGTCTCATTGAGAGTTACAGAAATCACTTGATTGCAGTGATTGCCTCAAAAAGTTGTGCAACAAAATATTAAGTTAAGGGTACCATCATTTTTGTCCAGGCCAGTTTCATTAGTTTGTTTTTTAAAATGATTCTGTTGAACCACAATTCAAAAACAATATCTGATTTTCATTAGTTAATTTTCAGTGAATTTTTATTTCTTATTATTTTTGTCAGTTTCAAGTTATTTCAGTGACCATTGCTGGTTTTTCTTTCTTTAACGGAAGGGTACCAACGATTTTGCCTACGTCTGTATATAGCACTTAAACCTGCTCTGTAATGTAAAAGGCCTGAAAAACTCACTTTTTTACAATATGGGACCTTTAAACTTGTCTGTAGATTGCTCAATTGCATAGATTGTTAACTTGTACTTCAGAACGTCCTTCTGAGACACTCTGTAAACTACGCCCTGCTGTTTGTTGTTGCTGTCCATCAGTGTTAGAGTTTTGTGTGTTTTGCATGTTAACCTGGCTGCAAACAAATTTCCCTCTAAGGCACAAGAAACATACTTTGAACTTTGAGCAGTAGGATCAGAAAGTAGAATTACAGAACTCTGGAAATTCAGGGACAAGCACAAATTCAACTTCACAGTCTTCTTCTACAGTAATTGTTGCTGCCATAATTAACGTTAGATGCATTTGTTTCTTGCCACTGTTGCACCGAGTGCACGCTCGTGGGGGACTTTTGTTGGGTCTCTAAATTATAGAGTACAGTCTAGACCTGCTTTGTATGAAAAGTGTCTTCAGATAACTTCTGTTGTGATTTGAAGCTGTGTAAAAATATATTGAATCGAATGAATGCTGTGGAGGAGCTCAGCGTATTTGGGGTCAAAGTTGAAATGAATTGGCCAAATAACCTGGCGGAAAATCCGTATAGTGTGCGCCGCTATGGTTTGCGCAGTTGCTGTCTCCTTTGGAACGAATGGCTTTTCTCTGCACATTATCTAACTCCTGATTTTGGTGTGAAAGCCCCGCACACATTGAATGGTTATTGCTGAATATGCAAGCAGTATCAAAAATGGGGTTTGATGTAAAGGAAAGGTTAATGATCACGACTTTAAGTTTGGGTCCAGTGCAAATTATGCGTTAGCCTACTTATTTTCCAGACCTCTGCCTTCTCACAAAAAGTATGACATGTGGCATCTATTTGATTAAAAACTCTAATATTATATTATCTCATGCAGTTGTTCAAAGGTATCAAAAGAAAATGGAGAGGAAATGAAAGAAGTTGCTTCCCTTTATTCGGAGGCCCTTACATCTGACATTGTTAGGGGATTTTATACCGATTTTTTGTCACTTTTGTATTCTCTCCACTGCTCGAATGCTCTCCGAGGAGGACGCTTTAAGAGCCATCGTAACAACACACAGGCTCATGGGTGCAACAGCCACGAGCAACAGTTCCATCTGGAGCACTCATGGCCGAGGCCAGCTCCGTGAAGACATTCATAATTGCTTTATTTCCTCCAAAGTAACACAGGCACACGGCCCCCCTTCGTAGCATCCCTAATCTTGACTAACATTATGTCTTTTTAATTAATTTAAGCAGCTTTTAAGATAGATGTGGGATTTGGCTGCACCCACTCCTCCTGTTCGCCTTTCAAAAAAACTGCTCTGCTTTAAGAAAAGGAAACAGAGTTAGATTTCTAATATTGTGTCTGCGCATGTTTAATATGCAGAGACTTCTTTACATTTCTAGTACAGATCAGCCTGAACCATAGCATTGTGACCCAACAGAAGGACTCAATGCTGCACATATAAAGCATAAAATGTCCTTATTTGACATTAAAGGTCCCATATCATGCTCGTTTTCAGGTTCATACTTGTATTTTGTGTTTCTAATAGAACATGTTCACATGCTGCAATGTTCAAAAAAAACTTTATTTTCCTCATACTTTCTGCCTATATATACCAGTATTTTTACTCTGTCTGAAACGCTCCGTTTTAGTGCATTTCAATGGAATTGCAATGGAATTGCGTTGCTAGGCAACAGTTTGGGTCCATGTTTACTTCCTGTCAGCTGATGTTATACACTGCAACAGGAAATAAACTGGGACACATTTACAATGTCTACGTTTAAAACCGTAACATATTGTATATTTGTGACATCACAAATGGACAGAAATCCTAACGGCTTGTTTCAAACGCACAATTTCTGAATACGGGCTGTGTGTATTTCCCGTATATTGAGCGTTTTGATAGTTTAACAGTATTTACAAAGCACTTAGACCTGCTTTATAATATAAAAGACCTGAAAATCTCACTTTTTACAATATGGGACCTTTAAAACATGGCCGAATGTTGCTTATAATGTCCAGAAACACTGAAGATGTCTCAGGACAGATGTAAAAATCATGTGTATGATGAAAAGGTTGCTTAATCCTCTTTCCACACAGAGAGAGGTATTTATTATGTAAAACAAACTATATATAAACTGGGAAAAAAAAGTTCGGAAACTTGTGTTTGGTGGATTATTTCTCTGTTGTTACAATGCTAATGGTCATTGTATTTTACATCGTTGGAAAGCCTGTTTACTTACCTTCACAATGATGTCCAACTTGTAAGGATCATGCATTTGTGGGATGAGCAGCACAGCTGATTATGTGGGTAGCGCCCAAGAAAAATTTGCCAAAATTTTCATATAATTCACATAGACTTTATAAGAAGTGGACGTAGTCACCGTTACGTCATCCATGGGTTTGGGGACTATGGTTTTGAAGCCTCAAATTCGGCATCTTGATAGTTGGTCGTCACCATCTTGGTCTTTTGCAAAAAGAAGTGACATGAGAGGGTGGAGCTAAGTACAACCGAACGATAAATAAGACAATTTTAGGCGACCAAAAAGAATATAATTAACTTTCATGAACTGAAAACACACTGTAAAAGGGTTCAAGATGTAAAACGAAAGCACGGACAACTCTTTGTAAGACCAGACAACACTGTGGTAGCGACCTGTCAATCACAAGGTAGCCCCGCCCTAAAGCATCCCCTGCTTTTTCGTCTGTTTGACTCTAAATGGGACCATCATTTACTAAATGAACATCACGCTGTATTGAAGATGTGACGGCCTCAGGGTTGGCCCTTCCTTTTCCTTGTTGTTGACTGTGTCCTCCCCTTTGCTGCTGCAGGCACCTGAAAGGCCTCGTCAGAGAGGCGGCACACCTGAGCAGGCTCAGGAGGCTATAAATCAAATCTGCAAGATCCTGTCAGTCTCTTCCCTGGGCCCGACTGATTTGCCATTCGTTTGTAGTTTGTTTCACACACACACACCTCTCACATTGCATACTGTACATACTGACCTGCTGACAAACACACCATATTATACTACTTACTTAAAGCTTCAGTAGGCAGAATATTGTTGGCATCATTGGGCAAAAATTCCATAATAACTTTTCAGCTAATTTTAATTCAAGTGTTCTGAGAGATAACTAGACTTCTGCACCTCCTCATGGCTCTGTTTTCAGGCTTTAGAAAATCTAGCCCGTGACGGGAGACTTTGACCAATCACAGGTCATTTCATTGAGAGAGCGTTCCTATTGGCTGTGCTCCGGCTGGTGGGCGGTGTTTTGTATTTCTTCAACTTGATCTCAACATGGCTGCCGGGTCACAAACTTTCTCATTTTACAGCTAAACAGTACACTACAAGATGTTTCTGAAAACATTTGAGGAGAGAAATAGGCATTACAGTAACAGAATATTGAATCATATTTGATCAGCGCTGCCTAGCTTGACCGTTTGGTCGTAGCTTGCGAGTGATTGACAGCTGCCTCCGTTGAATGAACAGCCAATAGGAACGCTCTCTCTCTCAAATGACCTGTGATTGGTCAAAGTCTGCGTTCACGGGCTAGATTTGTTTCTAAGAATGGTAGCCAGTACTCACAAGCTGTTTATTTGCATTTTATTTTAGAAAAGAAACACATCAAATCTATGGAAATGAAGGTAAAGGTCCACATTAATGTCAGGTGTCCCTGTAATCCTCCAGTCCAGTCCAGTCCACTGCTGACTCTGATGTGGAGTGTAGAACACCATCCTGGACAGAAATGTAAACACAGTTTCAGTTCATATTTATTTTAAGTTTTTCCAAAAGTAATTGTGAGTTGGGAAATGAAAAAATGTGGAACATAGAAAATCATGATAAAATAACAATAAAATCCTTCATAGAGTTGACACTCGTGTAGTTTGAAATATCAAATGTGCAAACATGTGATTAAACTTCATAATTGTGACTAAATCTTCACATCTGTCTCATAATGTTGAGTCTGGAAATCTCAAGCCTTGGGCCAAGAACGGCAGAGATCCCAGCTCAATATTCTTCAATGTTCAATTTTAATGATGTCAGAAAGTCAACACAGGTTACTCAAATGAATCACATAATGCTGTACAAGTATTTTGCAAGAAGCAGAGTTTTCATCGTGTTTAATATCAACAGACACAAACACAACCAAAACCCGAGCAGGTCCGGACACGTCTGTCCGGACGCAACTGCCCGCGGTCTTTACATCATAACCTTATATACTTGGAACAAAGAACTCACCCCTCTTTTCCTGTCATCGTAAATTGTAGTATTCCTCAATTCTACTGGTCTCTGTCTTACTAATCAGCATATACCCTCTGCCATACATATGACCTTGGTACCTCCTCTGCCAGATTCCCTGTTTTGGCCCCCCTGCAGCTGCGAGGTTGCTTGGAATTTACATGACATCACTAGAACTGTGAGTTACAGTGGCCAGTGTGAGTATTACAGCACTGGGGTCAATACAGCAGCACTAGGAATATATGCTGTTTCAATAGTAAAAACAGTGTTATAGGATTAATACTTTTATCATTGTTTATCACATTTTTATATAGTTACCAAGGGATTACTTCCACATCTAAGTATTAACTAAAAGAACTAGTATGAATATAATTTGTATTTATCTAAAAAACACATTTGACATTCTATGGTTTATGATTGTATACACATTATTTTTTGTGAAATATAATAATGCCTTTTAATGAAGCATATAACAATGTAATAGAGACACTAAAACTATTGATTGATAAACAATTGAACTTTGATCAAAACGGGCCTCTTATGCCAGAAGTCCCTTTACTTTAGGTGTCAAAAAGACAACAGTAGGATTACGAGTCTGCAGACATGCATAGACAAAGTGGTGCTTTTAGCTAGATGCTAACATGCTCACGATACTGATGCAGTTCTAAAGTTCATCATCTTCACCAGTGTCTGAGGGGCGGGGGCTAGCATGTAGGGCAGCTTTTATGGCACTGCATTGCATTTTCTTAATTTTAAGGCCACGTTAGAGGGCACTGCATCATGTTTTCTCCACTGGAACGGCACTCTAGAGCAGTGCTTCTCAACCCCTGAATTGATACATATTAGGTCACGGAACCCCATTTGATAAGATTTCTCTTTAGGGACTCCTGTCTGATAGGATTTTGGTTGTTGGATGCTGTGATAATCTGGCGACCTGTCTAGGGTGAACCCCGCCTTCACTTGAGATCAGCTCCAGCCCCCCACCCCCGATAATGGATGGAGGATGGATGGTTGTGATTAAGACCAGAATTCTTGTCAACTACAGTTGAGGAGGAAACCATGGAGGAAGTGAAACATATGATTGCCGTGGTGATATTCAAACTGGTCACTGAAATTATTAATTTTAATTTTCCGTTTTTACCAGCCGCGAGTTGATCAGTGATTTAAAAACATTTAAATTTAAAAATATTTAAATTTAAAAATATTTAAATTTAAAAACAATCTGTATCAGCCGATAAGACTCACGATCGGCAATCTGTACCTGCGGCAACAAAATATGTGATCGTGGCATCTCTAAAAGTTAGATTTGCTCCCTTTTTATCTGCCGATTTGATCCGAAACTCAAAACCGTGATACGATCCAAACCGTGAGTTTTGTGATCCGTTTCACCCGTAATCACAACCGTGAGAGATACAATCATTAAACTTTACTGGTGTATAGTTGAGATCAAAATGAAGGTTGAGTTTGAAGATGGGTGTGGTCCAAGCAAGGGTGCCGGAAGTAGGGAGATAGAAGGGGTAATTGCAAATTCCACCATATGATGGTCTTTAGTTTATTTATGTGAATTATTGAGCACATTTAGATATAAAAATAGCTAGCTTTATACATTACCAAAAAAAAATAATTATTTAGTCTAACCATTTGGCAGTACCTCCGCATCCCACTAGATGGTGCTCTGAGCTGAGATAGCTGACCTATAGTGGGCACTTCATCACGTTTTGCAAAGGAAACAATAATGTCTGTTCAAAATGTTGTGCCACTCCATTGAGTAAATGTTGAGATATTTCAAAGGATTGGTAAAAACCGTCAGGGGACCACCAAGGTAATTAGGATTCATCCACAGCAGCATGAATGTCCGTACAAAATTGTATGGCAATCCATGAGATATTTCAGACCAGACCACAGCGGTTGACCGACAGCCAGTGTTATTTGGATTAGTCAGGTAATGTTTTCCCCCCTTTTTTTTTTTTACCATTTAGGGCTTCTCAAGCTGTTTCCTCAACTCTGAAGCTTCTGCTGCCATCTCCTCTTCCGATCTCCATCTGGAGGGAGCGTCCTCATCTTCTCGATCGTGCTTCTGCAACTGCAAAAACCAACAGTGTAACAGTGCGATGTCACAACAACGTTGCTCCTGTATGTTTGGTTTACTATTCAATATTATGAACCTGGCCTTGAAGAATTGTGTGAAATGTATCCAAAACTAAAATGGCACAAAATAAAACACATCACAAATTGACGTAATCCCATGATGTCACTTGCATTGGATGTAGTTTAAACCAAGCTCAATGTGACACTACCGGGTCTCTGCAATGGTGGGCACATACTTTATCCTCTGCACATGATTAGTTCAACTAAATATGCACATGCATTTTGTGTTTGGTCAGTTGGTCATTGGTTAATGAAATGATGTCTTATAGGCAAGAGTAGACAAATGCATTGACTAAGCAAACAGAGACCACTATAGACGACTCCACCTGTGATCCTGGACCCAGAGTTATCATTCATAACTACTTCTCTCTACCATCAGTGAATTCAAATTTTAGCCAAATATTTTGTTTTATTAAAGTATAGGTTCCCATGTTTTCAAGTTTGTCTTGAAACAATACCAACATACCCATAATGTGCATCGAAAGAGTTATTGGTCACTGGCGTCATTCCTCCTGTTTATACTGTCCGTGAACAGATCCCTATACAAACGTGGTCCTTCATCACTTACGTGGTAAGTGATGAAGGACAAACTCACTGAAGATAATTTGAGGATTCAGCAGTCTGAGTTAGTCAAATCAATTGATTATCTTCCAAAATTATGTGACCCACAATGTAGTTATCTTTTTGTTTCTGTATATATATCTTATTTTGATGTAAAATGTACTTTATTTTTGGGATTGGTAATCTGTTATTATATCATGGGGATTGAAAATTGATACATCTTTCAATTTCAAACACTACCTTTTTATTAACTATTAATTACATTTTTTTATTTTTATTTTGACCCTGATATGTCTCTATACATTGCCCCAATAAATCAAATCATGTACAGATTCTGTGACCCATTAAGCAGGATCAGAAGGAGCAGCATGGGGCCCAGTTTCAACTGCCAGGGCGGCACATGGGGAGATGTCATAATCAGTTATTGTTTAGACAGCGCTGATCTGCAGGCCAGTCCCAGAGGCCAGGATCCTGAAATGAAATGTCTTGTATGCCAGACTACAAACATAAAACAAACAGCACAACATGCTCAGTGAAGAACTATATGTCCTTGAGATATATATGTCCATTGCGTGCTATTTTTGCAAATATTTTCGTCTAATATGGAAAACTAAAATGTTTCGGCCGAGTGAAAAAATACAGTGAGATTGTGATATTAATTTCTTACTTAATTTCTTTCATGTAAAACACCTCACGTGGCTTCTGGCCTGCATAGTTTGCTGTCTCTCACTCTTAACACGTCTGCGAGTTAAAAGCACCAGGGGGGTCATTACATCAATACAGTTCTGCTTTCAGCACTGTCCTGTTTTGTTGGCTGGATCTCTGCCCTGCGGCTCCACTCCCAACAGATGTGACCCTGGGTGGAGAGCTTGTCGGGGCAGGCCTTTAACCAAGCTGAAGAAAAAGCCTGTCATGTGACCGGGGAATACATCTCGGAAGATGGAAAGTAAATTAGTACATTTAAATTTACTCAAGTGCTCTTCATGAACACAATTTAAAAACCTGGTACCACCCTTCAACCCTGACAAACAAAATAAATTGTTTGTCAGTGCATTCTGTTCCTGTTTCTTGCTCTTTTTGGACATTTTTTAGAAACATTATTATTGTATTATGTCATTTCTATTCAGTGAAATTCTTACATTTGTTCAAAATAATACTAAAAGGAATGGCAGTTGCAGATTTGAGATGACAATAATTAGAGTCCTTAAACATTACAAACTATGATTATATTTCCCAACACTGTCATGAGCATCCACTCAAGACTGGAATGGATTGTGTTGGTCCAGTGGAGGTAACAACATTTTTTTTTTAGCTTGACTCCTCATCCTTCACACAGTATCCCATAATGAGAAATTGAAAACACATTTTTGGCGTGGCATGTCCCTCCCACTCATCAAGAACAGCCTCTTCTGTTCCTTTAGAGAGGCTTCCAACAGCCGGTTTAGTGTTTTGTTTGCACACATCACACACTGCAATCTTCCAAACGCTATTTCGTTTAACTTTGAGAACTTTAAGTTCATGGCATGTAACATTTTTGAAACTTTATTCACCTGTGACAAAAAGGTGAGAAGTCAGAGGTTGCTCGATAGAAAACATAAAATCTCAGTAAATTAGCAAGCTGTGATAATGGTGATCTTGAACAGAATATTACTTTCGCATTCATTTCATTTGATTGTATGTTTTATTTTAGGTATTATATTTAAAACTCCAAATTCATGCCGAGTTATTATGAGTCATTATAAGTCAAACAATTGTTTTTTGCTTTTTTTTTCCCTGTGGAAAAAGGCAGGCTATATATATCTATATATACAGCAGCTTCTGGCTAACCAACCGGACATAGTGGTGGTAGACAGACAGCAGAAGGGGGCAGTGGTGATAGATGTGGCGATACCAGCTGACAGCAACATCAGGAAGAAGGAACATGAAAAGGTTGAGAAGTATCAAGGGTTGAAAGAACAGCTGGAACAAATGTGGAAGGCTGACGTGGTTCCCGTGGTAGTAGGAGCACTCGGGGCTGTGACCCCCAAACTGGGAGAGTAATCTGAAGCCTCAGTCCAGAAGAGCGAAGTCCTAGTAACAACTAAGATACTGCGCAGAACCTTCAAACTCCCAGGCCTCTGGTAGAGGACCCGAGTTTGAGGAAGACACGGATACCACCCCACGAGGGTGAGAGGGAGATTTTTTTTTTATATATATATATTTATATATATAACTTGTACAAAAGGTCTGGACCACTTGTGAATTTCAATTGTACCTTAGAGATTCATTCGAAGTATGTCAAGAGGGGGGCGCTGGTGAGAGGCACATGGAGTAGTCGTGGCTCCTATGAATTCTGCTGTCTACTTTAGAATAGACCAAAGACATTTTAAGGATCATTTTGGGACAGTCACATATGCAGCAACTTTGAAAACAGTAACAGTTCCCCGTTGGCTACGGGGTATTTCTTCTTTTTTTCTGTTTGTGTGTGTGAGTGTGTGTGAGTGCGGATGTTTGGAGAGGTGTGGGGAGAGGTGCGCTGCTTGGTGTTTTTCAGCTCAGTTTTCTTTTTCTTTTCTCTGTTTCATCTGTACACTCAGGTTCAATCTCCATTATTATCAACACACATTGTCATAATATACTAATCTCCGACCATGGTCCCGTTACGCTGCAGCTACAGTCCTCCTTTCCAACACAAAATATAATTGGAGATTCAACCCTCTACTACTGCCATCACCAGGTTTTAAAGAGTACATTACTACAAATCTCAGAATTTTTAGAGATCAATGATAATCGAGAAGTTCCAGAATTTACTCTCTGGGAAACACTTAAAGAGCGCAGGGAAACAAAGCAAAACTTAAAAGACTGAAAGAAATTGAAATATACATTTTTCAATAAAACAAATATATAAAAGATCTCTACTAGAGTCTGACTATGACAAGATTCTACAATTGATATCTGAATATAACATTTTCAATTAAGTGATAAACCTCAGAAATGACTCTCAAGTCAACTTAAAGGAGAGCTGGCAAAGACTGCTATCCATAAAGTACAGTAAAAAAAATGCTTAAACGTTTAAAGAACTTGACTCCAACCTCTATAAATCTGCTTCCACAGCAACAGAGACAAATTCAGTTCCTTAGTTCCTTAACTTTGCCACGTCTAAATGAGAGTTATCAGAATTTGTTGGAAAGTCAAGTCAAGTTATTTTTATTTGTAGAGCCCAATATCACAAATCACAAATTTGCCTCAGGGTTTTTTACAATCTGTACAGGAGAAAGGTGACTGTCGCTGAGTTAGTAGAAGCAATTAAGGCATTCCCCACAGGTTAATGCCCCGGACCGGACGGGTTTGGAGTTGAGTTTTATAAAGCGTTTCATTAGATTTTAATACCTTTCTAACGCAGGATGATAAATGACTCAATAACAAGAAAAAAACCCTCCACATTCTCTTTATGAGGAAAACATATGTTTGATATTGAAAAATGGAAAAGATCCCATGGATCCGGTTAATTATAAGCCCATTTCTTTGCTCAATGTTGATCATAACATTTTAACAAAAGTACTGGCCACCAGATTAAGTAAACACATAGCAACAATTATTCACCTGGATCAAGCTGGCTTTATTCCAGACAGGCTTTCCTTTTTTTAATGTTTGTTTTTTGTTGAATATATTATATTCTGACTGGAGTAAAAACACTCAAGCATTTGTTGTGACGTTGGATGGCCAGAAAGCTTTCGACTCTATAGAATGGCCTTATTTATTTAAAACCTTGAGGAGATTTGGAGTCGGGAAGATTTTTGTGGACTGGATTGAAATGATTTATCGCTCTCCTAAACCCTCTATCATAACAAATAACATCTCTTTAGAACCATTTACTCTATATTGGGGTGAGAGACAGGGAGATTACCTGTCCCCTTTGTTTTTTAATATAGCATTAGAAACTTTGGCAAACAACTTTGTCTTGTTACGCTCTACGCAGATGATTTACTTGTTACCTTAATGAACCCTGGAGAGGGCATTCCTTATCTTTAACAATATGTTATATCACTCAGTAAAATTTGTGGTTACACAATAAATTGGGCTCCGATTAAACTTATGTTTACTGGAGAAAATACAATTTTAAAGGATTGCCCTGTTGAGGTTGTTCAAGAGCATATCACATATTTAGGACTTCAAATCTAAAAAAAAACTGAAACAAATTGCTCAAATTAAATTTGTTAGAAGGTATTTATAAATTAAAGCGCTATATTGAATACCAGAGGACTTTGTCTCTATCCGTGAGACAAAGTCAGAGTCAATGCCATCAAGCTTTGTATCCCTACTGACATTTTCTTTAAAAATCTACCGATACTGATTTTGGCTGATTTATTTTAGGAAGCTAGAGACAATCAATTTAGAATTTATTTGGGGTTATAAAAACACAGATTATATATATATAAAAAAACAAACAAACAAACAAAAAAAACTCTATTTAGGCCCACTCAGGATGGAGGTTTGGTTCTACCAGTATTTAATGATTACTATTAGGCAGCTAATGCTATCTAATCTATCAAGTGCTAAGCCCACCAATAATAGTATCCCTCCTATAATGGCTCCAGTAGAATCTGCCAGAGGCGGTGGAGTGTCTTGGCGACCCCAAAGTGACCAGATCCTGGGGCTCCGTGCACCGTCTGGAGCACCATCTCCCGCATGGCCCTTGGCACCACCACCTGCCACCATGTCTGCCTCGTGGCTGTTTCTTTCCACTTCCTCTGCAGCGCCCCATCACACAGGTATAGAGCTTCAACCATTAACTTTAAGTCCACTTTACGGCCAAGCACCACAAGTCACTCCAGCTGACCACCACGCACTTAGTGGTTGGTGTGCTGATTCCTCACTTGGGAGGGGTCGGGACTCAGTGTCAGGGGTCTGCATAGTCACGATTATACGGTTCTGATTTTGCTAATAACTCTGGCTCAGATCAGCTCAAGCAATCTCTGTGCTCGGCCGCCCTCCAAGCCTTGAACGTATCATCCCTCTGTGTCAGTTCACTCCTGCTTGATCTTGGAGGCAACTTGTAACTCACACAGGCTCCGCCCTCTACTGGACTCTATGGGTAATGCTCTCATCCAATAACAAGCACGCATTCGCCTATTGAACTTTGCATAAACGTAGCCTGCCAATCAGGACCCAAATACGTGCAGAACCCACAGTATATAAGACATCGTCCAACGCCATCGGACATTCCTTTATCTTCAGCGAACGGCGATATACCACTCCACGAACAGGGTCGCTTCTAGAATCGCGTCATATCCCGGCCTCTTTGTCGGGAAGGATCTTTTACGATGCCTGCTTCGAGTGCCTCGCGCAGGCCGCAAAGAGCGACATTCAGCTGTCATTAGCCTGCCAGCCTACCGAGCACTGCCCCAAAGATTCAACGACAGAAGCAATTGTTTCACTTCTAACACTTCAATGTGATGCTACGCTATGGTGAGAATGGCCCAGAGCTCAGAACAACACTGTCAAAGCCACCAACAATCCACCAACAATCCACTACTGTCTCTGGTCATCCCTGCTGAGGCAACAGCTTTGTTTTCAGATGATGATGACACGAACTGGCCTATAAGCAGGCGGGAAAAGACCCTCCCATTGTGGTCCGCGCACACTCTACACACAACGTTGCAGTGTTGGCGGCCTTGTTCTATGAGGTGAGTGTCGAGAACATATGAATGGCGGCGTCATGGTCAACACCTTGTCCATTCATACGGTTTTATCTCTTGAAAATCTCAGGTTCTGATCTCCCTGGAACAACACAGGACTGGTGAAAAGGGTGGGGTGTGCTTGTCAGTTGTGTTGCACCTGATCCCCCCTCTGGGCATGATACACCTTTCCGTGCACCTTGATGACTCTACCCACAGTACCCATAGAGTCCAGTAAAGGGCGGAGCTTGTGCTTATAGATCTAGGGTTACAATAACATAACCTTTGTTTCTCACCCGCGCAAAACCGTCACAGCAGTCCCCTGCTAGCATGTTGTGGAAAAGTCAGCGAATGCTGTAGGAAAACCCCATAGAGTAATTCATATCATAGTTAAACAGAATTAAGGATGCACCTTGCTAACCAAGCTAACTAGCTAGTGATAGCATTAGCTGGTAACTTAGCGTTTGCTATGCTAAGGGTACCTGGCCCACTTCTGGCTCCAAAAAAACAAGATGGCGACGGCCAAAATGCCAAACTCTAGGCTCAAAACGGTATTCCACAAACCAATGGGTGACGTCATGGTGGCTATGTCCGCTTCTTTTATACAGTCTATGCTTCTAAGCTCATAACATGTTCACTGACACCCTGGAAATCTCAGTAACTGCAATAAGCAGTCATTTATCTTGGCAGAACTCCTATCTCAGGAAGTGACACTGATAACATAACATTCAAACACTAACATGTCACCCAGTCCATTTCAATATTATGCAATGCCCAGGTTTTTACACAGTTGAATGAAGGCTGGTGTAATTTAATAAATTGTGACATTTCAAACCTCTCCCTTTACTTCAAAGAAAACCAAATGAGACTAGAAGAAGAATAAAAAAATTGTATCCACATTAGTGTGACCATGGAAATAGAAAGATGGTAATAAAAAGGGAGAAGTGGGTTTCGAGTCTTGTGGTGCCCCAGTGGCCCCTCTACTAGTGGCTGAGCTGATGTCCAAACATTTGCTGGGTTGTGTGTTATGTGTGTACTGTGTGCCTCCCTGTTGAGCTGTGTTAAACCTCTTTAGTACAGCTCCTCTTCTCAGTTGCAGAGCTGCCAGTGTGGATACAGAAACCCTGCTTGCTCTGACAGTGATGAACATGTCCGTGAATACTAATGTTCTGCGTGTGTCTTCATCTACTACTGTCTAAAGCAAACACTGGGGGAATCGGGCGCTATAATGACACGACGGCTGTGTGCCTCGGTTCTTATTATATTCTAGGCCATTGGAGCTTTTGTTCATTTTTCAATACAACATTTGATATCAAATTTAGGATTACAAACACATTTTAAATAGCTAACTTAAGATAGATAGATAGATAGATAGATAGATAGATAGATAGATAGATAGATAGATAGATAGACAGACAGATAGACAGACAGACAGACAGACGGATTGATTTGTGTTGTTTATTTAATGGTTACTAAAATGATGTATCTTTTTTCCATCAAAATTCTTTAAATCAAAACTAAATTGTTGATATCTAACATTCTGGTTTTACACATTAATATTTGTCGGACAAACATTGTCATTTATCAGACAATCAGTTTATGATATCAATGGATGAATATCAAACATTCAAATTATGTTAGGGTGGCTGTAGCTCAAGGCATATATTTGCTGGTGTCGCCAAACCTGGATCGGGGCCCGGGCGACACCCCTTCGCACCTCTGACCAGTGCCAACCGCTACATCCTGAGACACAAAGTCTGGCTAGCCACATGGGACCTTTCTTCTGCTCGGGACAGCCTCGGTCATATGTGGATCCAGCCCACATTGTCCTTGTTTCTCAGACATCAGTCCTGACAATTGTGCTACCATATGCATGAAGTTGATGTGTTGGGATCAGTTGATTAATACATCTTTTTGCAGGTAGGACTGGTGCGGATTGGCTCTCATAAAGGGTCGGGTGGGTGCGGTGGGTCTTTTTGTCTATAATGTAACTGCAAGCAGCTGCGGCGGCTCATTCTATTTTCGGGATATCAAATGAATATGGATGTGTTGGCTTTGAGTCTGTGGCATTTTACTCACAGTGGAACCTCATTGGAGCCATGTTGGAGCCATGGTATCAAGGTCGCGCCCACACACCGAACCAATCACGAGCTGAGCACAGCCGCACCTTGCTAGCATGAGCCCCCTAGCATCTACATTATCACCACAGTAGCTGTTTGGTAAGACACAACAACTAACCATAATATCTCTATAACTACATTTATGATCAAATTGACACATGTTCTATTACACAGAGTGGTGACGGTTATGGAAGGTTAAAATTACATCTCCTGTTTTTCATGAAACGTCACAATTTTAAGATTTGATGTGGTTGTTTTTCCTGAGAGAAGCGTTTGTCACACATGATGTGTTCAAGGACCATTGGGAAGTTGAATAACCGACAGTAATATCTGTTATTAGAGCTTCTGGTAGCTCTAGCATAAATGGTGTAATTGTGGATATATTTTTTAAATAAACCTGCATGTCGGTTTTTAGAGTTCAGAGATGCTGCAAATAGATTTGTATGTTTATTTATAATTAATTTAGGCTATCAGGTAGAGTGCACTGTGGGCAATTTAATTAGTCTAGAGATAACATGCAGAATTTTTAATTTATGAATTTTTTCCCATCGACCAATCGATGCACAGCAGCAGCAACACCACTGTGTGAACACCGCACGCGTGAGAGATGCAGAAGTTCAGCGAAGTAGCCGTCGGCAGTGTTGCCCGGCAGTTGGACCATGCTTTGTAAGTCATTGTTGCTTTGAATGATTCAATATCTTAAAAAGTTTGACCATTTTGAGACAGTAAAGTAAAGCATTCAATATTTCCCCACTTTAATTCTATTCACGGCATTTAGATCATTAGATAGAATTTCAGGAGATGGATGCCTTCAAATAAACATCTGGACTTTGACAGAAGACAGAACAGCATCATTTTGTAAATGAACAAATAATCTATGGTGTATTTCACTTTCTCTGGAGATCTAGTTCTGCTGCCACAAATGGCATATCTAATAAATAAAATAGATGACTAACAATATACATCATTTACTCTGATTTATGTGCCAGCCCTCTTTGCTTCTATGCACAGACATTAGTTTTAATAATACAATTTGGATTGGAAAGAAAAGTGAGACTATTGGGTGCTTCTTTTAATTAACAAAGCAGCTTTGCTACACAAAGAAACAGAATGTACCTACACTCTAAGAAAAGTCCGTAAAAATACGGGCAGATGTACTGCGTTAATATGATGGAATTTTCTGTATCAATTCTTCACAGGTATTTTACCCGTGACGCATTGCATTGTGGGAACAAGAACCTCTGCTACTAGCACGAAAAGTGTCTAAAGTGACTATAATGATATTGCTACAGTTGGAAAGAGTTGTTCAGCTTTTGTATACCATACGTTAGGTTAACCCTTGTCTACTGTTACCGTAAGCTGATGCTACCTACGCCGGGCATATTTGCTGACTCGTTCGGGGACTATAGCGCCAGATTGGTATTGTAATTTAAGCTGACCTAATCCTTTATTTTAGCCTTAAATGGATGTCCGATAGAGTTAGCCTGAATTTTAGACCCAGGCGGCTCGTTAAGACTAGTAGGTAACGCACTGCTAACGTACCGCAATGCTAGCGTTAGTGACTGGTCCCTCCAAAATGGAGACGTTTGGCCTGCTAGTTGGCTAACTGGCAAATGCCTTTTAGCGAGTTAACGGGCTATTGCAAGTTCATTACCTTTTGCCATTAACATTACTGAGACATTAGTGGACGGCAGACACAGTTCACCTATCAGTAATAGCCCCTAGTTTTAGCCTCAGCTACAAATGTTTTTATTCCTCCAAGCTTTGGGCCTGCATGTTAGCTAACCGGCTAACGGCAGCTAGCGAGAAAACGGGCTGACGTCACCGTGGCAAATTCTTGTTACGTTGTCCCGTGTCCACCAAATTAACCCAGCAAATTTAAAGTTTGGTACTGTTTTGTCTGACTGCAAACAGTAGCCTACTATAAATCTATAAAAGAAACAGTGAAAAATTGTGTCTCTGCTTGCAGACATGTTTTTTTCTTTATCTGCGTTCTGACACAGATTGTGATCAAGATTATATTGGACCCATCCTGCACAGTGTAACATTGAATGAACCTGTAATATTGCTGTTATCACACAGTAGGGGCCTAAAATAATCGTTTATCAGGACAGTGAAAAGGGGCTTCGATGCAATGCTGTTAGTTTGAAAGCTTCTTAATCGTAATCAAGGCTGTGTGCCTCAAGGCACACTGTTATAGATGTGCTTTTATCCGGACGGCTTCACCCACTCTATCATTTTATGTTATTTTATTGTTGTATAATTCTAGTATTAACAATCAAAGTCCATTCTTGACTCTGGAAGTAATTGTTTGACAGAGCAGGCTCTACTTAAAGTCCTCTGGCTATCCTTTTAAGGATATTTCAACCGTATTACATGGTCTTCATCAGAGTGAACTTTGATGCTGAACTTTTAACAACAATGTTTTTGTCTGACTGTTTATTATATATTTTTGAATTCCAGTTGATATCAGCTGTGATAGATGCTTTCTTAATGAAAATGCATACATGATGGCTCGGATTGTAGCCAGCTGCTTTTCAGTGTGGCCACATGTTGCAGATTGCCATCATTTTGAGATATACGTATATAATGTGATGTTTGATGGGGCTGGTGTGTGCCTGATGAAGATCTGATTGATTGAAATGCTGCACAGCAAGAGTCTTTATCTTTATCTGACTTATCTTGTCCTCAGTCGGATGCTTTGCATATTTTTTAGGGAAATTACCCTCCAAGAATTAATTGCAACAATCTCACACGACACCATCATCAAGTCCATTGGTCAAAATACTACCCACCAAATTCTTATCAGATGTTCTAGATATGGTAGCCCCTTGCCTGCTTTCAATCATCAACAGTGATGTGTTCCCGACTTTTTCCAAGACTGCCACTGTCCAGCCACTTCTCTAAAAATCCCACACATTCTCACTCCCAAATCGTCAAATACTGCCACTTGGTCAGCAATTCACGGTCCAATTTTATTTCCCCTTAATTTACTCCCTTTGGGTCACGTTATCAAACAGCATGATATCTCATTTCATTGCTACAATGACGAAACTCAACTTGTCATGCAAACCATTAGACTTAGCTAAGTTATCTTCCGTGCATAATTGCCTGGCTGCGATTAAGGATTGGATGTCTCAAATTTTTCTTCAGCTTAACTCCTCCAAAACGGATATCCTTATTGTAGGCCCCAAGCACACGTATGGACAGGTTCTGCCTGGTCTTGGTACTCAACATTTGTACCTACTGTTAAAAACTTTGTTGTTATCTTAGATCACAACCTCAAACCTTGAGTCCCATGGTTAAAAGCAAGCTCAGTCGTGTTAATTCCACTTGAGAATTATTGCTGGAATTTGATCTTTTATTATATTTTATGATCTCCAAAGAGTTATTCACACTTTTATCACTTCTCGGCTGGATTATTGTAATGCCGTGTTTACATGCCTCGGCCAAAATGTGATAACACGGCTTCAGTGTGTCCAAAAAGCAGCCGCCGGACTTTTAACCAAATCTCGAAAGCATGATCATATCTCCTCTATTTTAGCTTCCCTTCACTGGCTGTCTGTCCGTTTTAGAGTTGATTTTAAAATTTTAATCTTGACAAGGCCCTGCATGGTTGGGCACCGAGCTACCTGGCTACTTACCAACCCGTAGCCTGAGGTCCTCTGATAAGGCCCTGTTAACTATTGACAGGTTGTTGGCTGTTAGGGAATAGCCGAGGAACTTAGATGAGAATTCATCTTTCAAATTCATTCAAACAAATGAGACTTTTGGCGCCGAGCAAGCCAATCGTTTGTGGATTGAATCAATATAGTTCTTTGATCGAAGTGGCTAACAGAGCAATATGGAGAGAGACGGGAAGAGATGTGTTTTTGGATATCAGTGGGCCATGATGCTGTTTTCATTTCCAAAACTATGTGGCTGAGGTCTAATTCATTCAACGGGAAACTCTACCGATTTTCAAACGACTTTGTGTCAGTGCAGCGCGGCAGTAGACGCTGTGGACATCCACCAGATGACCACGTAAAATGACCTGTGGAGTTTTGCCAGCGGGTGAGCAGAGAGCTTCAGGCGTTCATCTGCACGTGCAGTAACGTTACCACACAGCCGGGTGAAAACCGGCAAATTTTCCGTTTCATCTCTCCCTCGTCCTCCTCCTGATCTAACAACAGGTGTCGGAGGTGAGTGTGTGGAGCCAACAGTCCTCTGCTCCGTAGCTCCGTATCGAGCTAAACTTTAAACCTGACCACATTTTAACGGCCCAACCAAATGTAAAAGGATTTGCTTTAAATCCCTCTCGTAACTTTACACCACCCAAATATTCATCACAGTACAGCAGTTAGAGACGCTCCAACTTCCACTTCATGGGGACTTTAATAAAAATAATTGTGGGAGCAAAGCACAGTGTAGATTCTACTTCTTATCATGCACAACATATAATCCGACGTCAACAATAAGTTCTAAAAGTGCTATGGATGAAATCATTATAGGTAAATCATGAACAGCTTGCATGTCAACAGATCCATCTCCATGACAACTGGGCCATCTCCACCAGCTGCTGAAGACCGTGATAGCTTAAGAAAAAGCTGATTTAACTATTCTAATATTGTTGGCTTTTTACTGCACGTGATGGCATTTCTGCAGGTGAATTTCACTATTTTAAAGCAATAATTGTAATCTGAGTAATTATTCAGGAAACCCCAGACTAACTGCACCCTCTCTTGTTCTATTTCTATTTTCTAAGTGTCTTATTCTGCAAACAGGACCTTCCTAAAGCGGCCCTTAAACTGCACATGCACAGTGAACTACAAAACACAGTAGGGGTAGGTTTTTGAAGCACTGGATTCCAGACACATACGGAGCAACTGAGTGTACAGCTCTTTCAGAACACACTCCTCAAAGTGGACGAGGACATATCAGGCAGGAGAGAGAAAGAAATTGCACTTGATTAACCTCTGGCAACCCCATTTTCTCCCGTGGCGACTGGGTGTGGGACGGCACACAGGCCGCAACCCTATACGTCAGACAGGACACGCTTTCATTAAACAGTGACCCCGCAGGGTGACCGAGAGGTCATCCTGACCTCGGCGCCCATCCACATCCACGGAACAGATAACAAGCCCTCCATAGGTACTGTAGCCAACGGTCAATATAGTCATGGACACAAATGGTGAGAGCCTCCAGGAGAAAAAGGCCCTGCATGCAGGAATCCTGAATGAGAGCAGACTGGGTTAAGACCCCAGCCTGTCCATCAAACTAGACCTGAGTAATTTGATTGTCCTGGTCTGCTATATGCTACTGTACTAGCCACCAGTCAATATCAACGTTTTATTGAATTTTATGAAATGAACACATCACAGTTATTGGTGAAAACATTGTATTTGGAAGAAAGAGTCTTTGTTAGCTGGATGACAGTACGTTCTGATTCACACACATTGATGACAGTGTCTTAATGCATTGTTGATCATCCTTCAACTAATATAAAAGCATGACAATTACAAACACATTTGCCGCCTTCTAGATACTATGACTCTGCAATTGTATCTGAAATTATTAAATCCGCTCTCTCTCTGTCTCTCTCTCTGAAGGAAAGAGGTCAGGCGTCATCAACGCATCATCAGCTACACTGAGCATGTGTTATACCCAGAGGTCTTAATGTTCTGGCTGATCTCAATCCTAAATAAAATTCCTGAATCCGGATTATGGTCCAGATCGCCACCAAAATCGAATGGATTGTTCATTAAGCCACACCCCACCCCTCCAAAAAATGTAATTTAAATCCATTGCGTACTTTTTGAGTAATCTTGCAAACGGATAAACCAACAAACCAACAAACCAACGCCTGTGAAAACATAACCTTCTTCCTAGGCCTTTGGCCTTGGCGGAGGTAATTAAATAAATTGATACAATGCTGAAACTTCAGTATATGTAACATTTGGTTGAAATTGACATTGAATACTGCAGCTTGCCTTTTCTGATATCTTGTCCACAATTTGATTGCAATGACTTGCTAAATAGTAGGTCAAGTCCATAATTAGAGCGGTCCTCAACCAAAGAAATTCGTAATCGACTAACACTCGTACAATTTTGTCTACTGACTGATTCATTGATATAATCGACAGATCTGTAAAACTGAGTTTCTCCACAAAGAATCACACAAACACATGACTTTAAATCTTGTGATTACCAGAAATGAGTCATCCAGCATGAAAAAAGCAATCAATAAACATCAAACAATTTTTTCAGGTTTGTGTTTGGCTTATCAGCTACATTGAAAAGTACTACTTTTATGGGATGAACACAAGAAGATTGCACGTTTGTGTAATTTGTGCTGAAAAATGTTCGATTGATGTTTTCCTAGTTTTTCAGACCTGAACTGCATTTTGGAGATGATGCATATTTCATAAACTCAGTGACTGAATGTCTCATGGAGCAGTTTTTGTTTTCACACAAATCACTATACATGCTGTGCTCCAATGAGACCAATACAATACTCTGTGTATTTCATTGATTAGGAGACATTTGATGATGCGGCAGAATGCTCTATTAGAGACATTTCCATTAATCATTTCAACCTGTGTAAGCATTAGCAGGACTGTAGTTGGGTTGTGTGGTTTATTTTTTCAACCTTTTAAACTGAGGTTGATGTCTGATCTTGTAAATAAATGTTGTCATTCACATTAAGGATTTAGATATTGAGTTGGCAGATGTTTTTGTACATATTTTACTCACATTTAAGGTAATCCACCACAATCATGATAAAAGAAAGCAAACACAAGTTTTCAAACTGTTATCTCTTGGCTCGGTTAAATGCCATCAGACAGAATCTCTGAACTGTTTGATTTATTCATGTCTGTTTCAGGATTCTACTTTTTGATGAATAGGGATAGAGAAACCACAAATTCACAGTTGTCACAAATGACTATTAACAACCTTCACTTCCACCATGTAAGACATATCTCAACTTCCATGTACCCTTAACACTAATTTGTACAAGTTGACATTCCACTGATGGGCTTTGTTTTGTCATATTTGATTTTTACAATCCTTCGCCCAATGTCAGCTAGGATCGCCTCCAGTCCCCCCTCGACCCCGAATAGGATACACTGCTGCTAGCCCTTTCTTTCTACATAGAGTCTGTCTTTCATAATGGCCATTTCACATCATTATAAATGTCATTTATATTTATTTTAGACAGAAAAAAGGTTAAGAATTTGTAAATAATAGTAATAATCTACAATTAAAACCCTGTACTCTATTCATTCATGGAGCCGTACAAGTCACTGCATTTTCAACAACACTCTCCTGTAAATATTTCAGAATAAAAGCCTCATGTCGACAAATGAAGGAATTCTGTCCATATAATTTTTTTTTGCTTGAGGGCTTTTATTTTGAAACAGAAGCAGGAAGTGTTCATTTAAAAATAAGTCTTTACTTTTTTTTCATGTCTGTGACAAATTCTACAGATACAGACATACATTGAGACTAAAGTAATGTTGCTGGTAAGAAGCCAATATACAGTCAATAGATCACTTTCACTGTCTGTTGTTGCTGTGAACCGCACGCGTCTCGCGGTAAAAATAGGTGAGATCTCGAATCTCTAGGAGAGACACAGCTGGTACGTGAGCCGCGCTGCTTATGCGGGCAGTGAAAGAATAAATATTGACAACTAGATTGTATACATTTTTCGTAATTATCTATAAATTATACTATGTACATGTGTCTAAATATGTTATCATCATGCATTGTATACATATGCATATACTGTATTATTAATGCAAATTTATGTATGTTATAATATGATTTTGAAGATTTGGGAATTTACTGTACACATTCTCACAGTACGGTATCCAGTTCTGCCATATGTCTTTCCACGAATCCATCTTTCTCTAACTGTTTCTGATCTCTTTCATCTGATCACATTCCACTTGCTGCAGAATCTATATTAAGCAGCACACAGTTCTCCTGCATTGATGTAATGATCGCTTCTCAGAATAGTCCGTGGTAGCGACTCTCATTACTTTAATGGCGCAGCAAGCTTTGTAACGTTGTCGATACATTTCTGAAGGTGAAAAATGCTGCCGACCGATGATAAAAGTGTTGTCGCCCCTAACATTAAAAATAACTTCTCACGTGTGCTTCCTTCGAGGTCGTAAATTGAGCCGATTAAGTGATCGTAAGTAAAGGCTAAACTTTGATTTTAGATTATTATTGTTTCCTGAAAGACTGATTTTAACGTTTAAACTAATCTTGTATTGTGTTTATGTGACCTACACAAGCAACCCTTAAATTCACATTTACATACAAACTTGGACAATAAAAGTGATGGAGACATCTTGAACAGTTCAGGATAAGAACATTATGTGAGTATCTATTTATAATTCTCCTCCACTGCATTTCAGAGGGAAATATTGGATATTTTACTCTGCTACATTTATCTGTCGAAAATTATAGTTATTTTACAGTTCAAGATGACATGAGAAATACCACTGCTGTCAATTAAAATGTTGCATCTCACATGCACACGTACACACAGCCACACAGTAACACCTGCTGGCTTTACCCTGGACTGTTTTGCTGAGGAAGCTAAATATGAAGCCACAAAGGTTATGTTGTTCTGAAATCTATGTTAGCCTATTGCACTTCACATTTGCATAACAATATCAAATGTTTTAGAGACGGTGCTTACACATACTGAAGCACTACTCAAGGCTGTGTGGGCGTGCAGGTTGGTCCTCTCTCTCTGAGCGGCTCGCCTGTTCCAGCCTTTATGAACATAACACATATTGTGGATTATATAAAGAAGAGTCTTTTAAATCACGGTGCCTTAATGTTTCACTTTACTTTGTCAACTTAACACGCTCAACTTTTAAGTTAACTTTTTCCGCTCGGCTCATATTTTTTTAACAAAAAAAAGGACAAATACAATGCCTGTAGATACTGAATTACATGCTCAACTCCAAATCAAGGTCTCGTCAGAAAGGGAACCTTCAAAAGTAAATAAAGTAAAAGTGCCAACAAAGTTATAAGGGCTCCAGTTTTGTGACAGCACAAAGACTTGCCCAAGCATTGCTACAACAAATAAGAATTTTGGAGAACTTGAAATATTACTTTAACCATCTGTTTGGTGTTTTCCCAATCAGAAGGTAGGAAGAGAAGAAGTACGGAGAATGTTGCCCTGAAACATCCCATAATCTATTTTGATCGGGATAGTGTGATTATACGTTTGTATCTTAAAGGGTAACTTTGGTATTTTCCCATTTTTGTTTCTAACTGACTAAAAGGGACAACAATTTCTGAAACTGGTCCAGTATTGAGAGAGAGCGCTGTAGACGGCAGCTGCTCACAGGCTGCAATATGGTGCTTTTGGGGCAAGCTGGCACCGTCATTCAGGTCCACTAAAAGTGCTTGTTTTTACCATGACAGGCTCTGATTGTTATTATAAGTGTCTGACATCATGGAAAGAGTCTCGCTCAAGTAAAAGTGTCCTTCGGAAATCTGGCGAGGTGAAGTGTTGCCGGAAGACAACGGTGGAATAGTTGAATACGTCCACGGTGGAAACGTGAGTGGCAGCCGGGCAGAGTTTGTTGTGTTCGAGTACAGAAAGCATAGCTTAGAGTTATCTAAAAGATTTTCAATGTCACGGCTGAATATTTAGAGGATTTCCACAATGTGGATGAGGTCTTTGAATTCGATGGCCGCCCGCATTTGTTTGAGCCAGAGTATACGGATAATTAGATTTAACAATTAGACTTCTCCTCGAGCGAGACTTGGACACAATAACAAACAGACCGGATCAAGAGAAAGGTAAGAAAAAACTTTTATTTCTCTGTAGGGTCCTTTCCATAATGTTGTCAGACATTTATAATAACAACTTGAGCCTGTCAGTGGCAACAACAAGCCCTTTTAGTGGACGTTATATTGACATTGCTCGCTGCCCTCGCAGCTCGCTAAAGTGGCAATACTGGACCAATTTCAGAAATTGGCCCCATTAGTCACCTAGACACACTTTAAATGCCTAAAACCCAAGAAATCCTGAAACAACAGACACAAACTAGATATTTCTGTTGTTTCATATGTTTTTAATCCATGCTTTATTTGTGTTTTTAATTTGCATATTGAGCTGAGGAAATGCAATTTATGTTCTGCTGTGCGCCCCCACATCTGTGGTTTTGAATGATCATAAAGTTTACCGTGCACCTTTATAAGTTATTTTGCGATAGTGACATTTAATTTTTTTTTTTTAAACTCTTTTAGTGCATTTTCATTTGTGATATGAGGTGATGCAGTGAAATGATTTATATTACATGTTAGACTGATTCATGTTGGGTTGATTACAGTTAGTATTTGAAACAAACTGCTATTGCTTTTTTTATTTTTATTGCACTCATTTTATTGTAATCTACAACAGACTCCGGAGCCGTTGGTAACATTTATTATGTAGATTTCTATGTTGAAAAACTGACTTTCGACGGCTCCATCTGCCTTTGGCTGCAGGTTCTGCGTACTCACATCTCACCACTTATTATACGTGTTTCTGAAGCAGAGAAATAGTGTTTGTCAGATTTAAGGGCAAAACACAGACAACAAAGACATTGTTGAGGGGTAAATATGGGCCAAACCCCATATTGGTACAGGAATACTTACTGTGTGTTTTTACTATGCAGGTTAAACGTTTTGTGAAATATTTTGCTCATGGTTAGAATAAAGCAGGAGCCATTAAACTGTGTGTTAAAGAATAAAAAAACATAAGGTAATTAAATAAGTACAGTATGACAAAAGTAAAGCATATCCCTGCTTAATCTGGACATCTGTGTTTGTTCAAGTCACACATAACAAATCCAAAGACGGAACTATAATCAACATTTTCCTGATAAATTGTTCATTTTGTCATGTAACCAAATGATACGTTTTCTGTGTTCCATAAATGTCTTTTTATCTTAGTCAAACAAAGGTTATATCTGAAGTGCATGTATGTTCTCTCTGTGTCGGGCATATCTTTTTAATATATTTTAATGACATCTGATATCCCACAAACTAACCTATCTGTATATCACCAGTGTGTTCACTACATTTCCTCCCACATATTTTCTCAGAGTGCAAGAAGGCGCCACTTTTATATTATTTAAGCTCCTTTGCTTGGTGTCCTGAGGGCCATAACACCTCTTGTCATTAATGCCTCATCCACACTGGGAACGTTGGAAACGCGTGGCGGCTGCGTGATTAACGCGTCGGGTGTTCACACCAGCTGCGGTTCAGCTGCATGTCAGCTGCGTGTCTGCTGCTGTCAGCCCTTTCTTTCTACATAGTGTTTGCCTTTCATAATGGCCATTTCATTTCATTATAAATGTCATTTATATTTATTTTAGACAGAGAAAGGTAAAAAAAACATGTGGTAATTTGTAAATAATAGTAATAATCAACAATTGAAACCCGGTACTATATTCATTCATGGAGCTCCCCAAGTCATTGCATGTTCTACAACACTGTCGGGCAGATATTTCAGAATAAAAGCATTGTGTTAACAAATGAAGGAATTCTGTCCACAGAAAAAAAAACGCTTGAGGGCTTCTATTTTGAAATGAAAGCAGGAAGTGTTGATTTAAAAATAAGTCTTTACTTTTTTTCATCTCTGTAACATATTCTACAGATGTTTAGACATTGAAACTGTAGTAATGTTCCTGGTATGATGTCAATTTACAGTCAATAGATCAGTTTCACTGTCTGTTGTTTCTGTGCAGCTCACGTCAAAAATAGGCGAGACCTCGAATCTCTAGCAGAGACGAGCGTGGCTGCTCTAACCTGTTAACACGGACGCCGAAATAAAAAACAACAGGTAACGCAGCCACCACGAGCTCTTGACGTTCCCAGTGTGGACGAGGCTTTATTCATCTGAAGCGACTAACTGAACAGCTTTGCCCTGACCAATCACTGATGCGAATTACCACAAATAGACCTCTAATAGGCAACAAAAGCCAAGTTTGCCACACATTAAGCCACTGATAAAGAAAGCCCAAAGAGTTGCTATTAAGATTGACATATGAGCTTGACGTTCATTTCTACAATGACATGCTTGAATAACTGTCATGATGGCAACGTGGCATAAACACCAGATGTCTGAACAGATGAGTTTTTTTCCCCCAAGAAAGACAAGTGTGTGAAATTGTGGGTATATTTCAGAGTCAGAGTTGCCGTTGCCTGATTGTGTTCCTTTTTTATCTCTAATGATCTCCACCAGGAGAGCAGAGCCACTTCTAAATGACTGACGTCTGAGCAGGAGGGATTTGATCAGAGCGCCACGACAGCATCTGATGTGCCAAAAAATGCTGCCATCAATAAGCAGCACAAACACCCCGACTGCTTCTCCCCCTGAGGAATTGAAAAATATGCAAATGTCTCCTGACAGATACTGTGTCTGAACAAAACACTGTTGTGTGATGTTTGGCTGTGTTGATGTAAAATAAACTCACCTAAGACCATCTTATGCCAATTTGACCTTGGCCTGTCAGATCTGAATATCTCCATGTAAACAAGTAACAGCTGCTGCTGCGGGTCTAAAGTCAATGAGAAGCTGAACACAAATATCTCTAGAGACTTCTCAAACCTCACACCTCAGATATTTGGGTCTGTAGCCAGAAAAGAAGCAGAGAGAGGGAGAGAGACTAAAGCATTTATCGTGGAGTAAACACACAATATGATTAATATGATTAAATCACATATTACTAATATTATACCAGCAAACCAAGACAGACTTTGTATTGTCAGATTTAGATGTATTGTTTACGGTGCCCAGAACTAGAGTGACTTCCAGGGGAATGTATTTTCTTCAGCATCTCAACAAAGCACTGGTCAAACACTCATCTATTCAATTGTCATAAATTAATTAAGATTAATTTTCAGATGTTGTTTGATGATCAAACAAGCACTTTGTTTGAACCACGCCGACACCCTTTATAGCACAGTCCACCAGGTTGCATGAGGTGTTGTACGGGGTATCTGACTGCATTATGATTCTCCACCTCCAGCACTGTCAGTTCTGTCAGTCATACGGTGTGTCAGAGGAATAACTTCTAGTTCTGAGGTTCATTTGGTGCTTAGTGCAGTTATTGTGGTAGCAGTGTCTGCTCAGGCTGACACATGACAGAAAGCTACAGCCACTGTTGCCTGACAACATTACCAGGGACCTGGCTATGCTGTCCTGTATTCAGGCTGTTTGTGTATCTCATCTATAAAGGCTACTCTATCATCTTCAGTGTAAACCAATAGTTAAGCCCACTACAGGGCTACGCGTACAGTATACTCATACGGCTGGAATTTGGTACATCCAGGCAACTAAAGCCTCATCCACACTGGGAACGTCAGGAGTGTGTGGCGGCTGTGTTACCTGTTGTTTTTTATTTCGGCGTCCGTGTTAACAGGTTAGAGCAGTGCGTCTCAGCTGCGTCTCTTCTAGAGATTCGAGGTCTCGCCTATTTTTGCCGCGTGCTGCGCGTGGTTCACAGCAACAACAGACAGTGAAGGTGATCTATTGACTGTATATTGACATCATATCAGCAACATTACTACAGTTTCAATGTCTATTTCTAGAATATGTTACGGAGATGAAAAACAGTAAAGATTTATTTTTAATTTAACACTTCCTGCTTTCATTTCAAAATAGAAGCCCTCAAGCATTTTTTTCTGTGGACAGAATTCCCTCATTTGTTAACGTGAGGCTTTTATTCTGAAATATGTGCTGGAAAGTGTTGTAGAACATGCAGTGTCTTGGAGAGCTCCATGAATGAATATAATACAGGTTTTAATTGTGGATTATTTACAAATTACAACATGTTTCTTAACCTTTCTCTGTCTAAAATAAATATAAATGACATTTATAATGAAATGAAATGAAATGAAATGACAATTATGAAAGGCAAAATCTATGTAAAAAGAACGGGCTGACAGCAGCAGCTAAAACGCAGCTGGTGTGAACACCCGAAGCGCGAATCACGCAGCCGCCACCCGCTCCTCACGTTCCCAGTGTGGATGAGGCCTAAGTGTTCGTTGGAAATGCAAAAACACACTAAAGCAATGAGCACTGTGTTCACCATAAATGATGACAAAACAACATATTTGCACAACCAATTGAAATCCAGCAAAGACAAAGAAACTTTCTATAATCAGAGCCAAAAATTAACTGAGGGAAAAACACCAAAGTCTCTGGTGCGAGTACAGTGACACTGTATGATCACTTCCACGGAATCATATCTTAAAGAGATGAAACACCAGACCAGGTTTGACTGCAGGGACACAGAATACATTCATTAGTCCAGCACTAGATTATTCATTGTTCATTTTGTCCAGTAGTTGTAATGGAAAGAACTAAATTTCATCCAATAGAGCCGTCCTGCAATTACAGCATGTACTGATATTGTAATAGATTTGAAGTGGCCGCTTCTGTGTATTTGTTGTTCATCGTGAAAACTGATGGAATTAAGGCACAAATCCAAATCCTCCAAGCCTCTTTAAATTGCTAATTGCGAGTAATTACAGTGTGCCGATTCAACCTCTGAGTAGGTAATGGGGGTCTCTGTGTGGGTGGTAATACAATGTCCCACTTATTAAATGCTGCACCGTTCTCCTCCCTTGACATTCACCTTCCTCACTGAGGGGTATAATGAGCCTATTTTTCAGACACGTCTCCCTTTATTCACGTTGACCACACAACTGCTGCTATAAAGTCATTCAGGAGGGTATTTTCAGAAGTCAAAATTGAATTGGGTTTATTTCTCAACTGAAATTATGTTTAATTATGGATTATGTAGTAAACTACTGAAAACTATTACCGTAATTGCATTTATTCATGGACATTGTAGTATTGTGAGCCATACAGGCTAAATAGAAATTGTGTTTCACTCTTTCAGTTCTTTATCAATAACACTACAATATTGCAGAAAGTTGTCATTTGTGTTGCTGTTAATACTTGTAAGTGTTTATTTTTTCATCTGCAGAGCCTAAGGTCTGTCTGTCCTACTCTGTACATCCTCAAACTGTTTGTAGTTTCTTGGATAATCGTGGTCTTCATGAGCGTTTTCCGATGCCCCTGTGGCAGAATGACATTGTTTGTCAGTGCATTCCAAAAGTGTTACAAATGACCATATATGATTCATGATGTCAAGGATTCATTCCACTGCCAGGGTTCAAATTTGGGTCGTTCACACATTGAGAGTTGTCGAGGACAGACCTTTAACAGCTTACGTGCCTTGAGGCCAGTATGCTTGAAACAAACTCGTTTGTACAAAGCGGTGTCCACGTCTAAAGGCAGAAATGTTCATACCTGTACTGCGTACCTGTATGGAAAAGCTTGCCATCATAGAGATGGGGCGAGACACTTCAATTGTGCAAATGAGGATGGTGGTGCACGCATCCAGACAGTTGAAGGTGTTACTTTCACACCTCTGCACACCTGGCCAGTCGCTACATGAAGGGGCAAATGTGGCACAATATAGGTCACGTGTGGGTTATAAAACAGAACCGTTTCTTGGGTGTAGTGAGTGGGTATAGTGAGATAATGAGAATCTCTGTGTACAAGATGGAAGCCGAATACACTGTGTAGCGATGTCAACCTAAAGCATTATTTTTACATTTTGCAGGTAGGCTGGTGATGTTATTTAGCAATTCTGTGTTAGGGACAATGTTTACACTGTAATTCTGTCACACTGTGTTCAGTTCTTTGAGTGTTTAGCATGTGTTAGCGTCTGTATTACTGCTTCAATTTAGCCAGTTAGCAGCTAATACAAGGGGTTACGGCCGCCACGGTAGTAACGTTAGTAGTAGCGCGGGGCGCTGGGAGCTTTGACAATGACCTCTCATGTGAGGGAGTTCATATTAGCATTTTGTATGACTATTGTTGTCTATGTTGTTGTTTACTGTTTATTAAGAAATATGGCGTTATGCTAGTGAGCTAAGATAATCTGTACGGAAAGTATTGAGACATATTACCCTCGAAAGAGTTGAGAGGTTGTGTAAGTTTTGATTTTGAGCAATTCTGGCATTTTTTTTACTGTTATTGTGAACAAGTGAGATAATGAGAATCTCCTTGTACAAGATGGAAGCAGAATACGCTGTGTAGTGATTGTCAACCTGAAGCATTATTTTACATTTTGCAGAACATCTTAAATAAATGTGCAGCACCAGACTGAGACTGTGGGACATCATTCTGTGCACCGCTACACAAACGTTTCGTATTGTTTGTTTCGGAAAGTTACAAAAAAAATTCCAAAGAAATTGGAAAGGTGTGGGGTGGAGGGGGTTCCAGATGCTATTTGATAATCAGACAAGCTTTTCGAAACATTCTGAAGCCTTCAGACTTCAGTCAGAATTGAAAAATGTTTTCACATGAGTCCTCAAGAAACTATGGCAAGTCCAGTTGCCAAAGTAAGGGATAATGTACAGCGAGCCGTTCATTGTTGTGAAAGAATTCCCTTCAGGACGATGAGAGACCCCGACGCAAATGACCCGCTAGCTGCTAGCTGTACATTGTCCCGCTTATTACACGGCTACTTACTTAAGAAATCAAAAATTTGACACAATAACGGTCTGCCAGAGTCCGACATCAGAACTGCTATACATAGCAACGGTCTGCTATAAAGAGATAACAGACAGCAGAATGCCATGATTAACCAATCAGAATTGAGTATTCAACAAAGCCATGTAATAAGGAAAAGATAATAGTTTTGATTAAGGTAAAAGAGAGGTGGTTGTTGTTAGGAAACGGGAACTGATCAGCCGTCTACTATGTCACAGTCACACACTCTGCCGACCCATCTATCCATCCCGACGACGTCTTGTGGCTCTATAACAACGTCGCGCTACTTCCACCTCTGCTCCTGACAGACAGCAGCCACATTTCACATGACCACAAGAGGTCTTTGTCACGTAAACATAAATCTAGTTTTAGTGCATTTGAACAGAAGACAAGCGTTATTCTTTTCTCGTGTCTCGGAGGACCTTTATACCAGTGCCACCATCAGGCTAAAATGTCCTCTTTTAATGAGAATTGTCAAAATTTGAAAAATAGATTGCCCAAAAGCTTACTGAACACATTCATGAATCCTTTTTTTTTATTTTGGACACTGCATGAGCTTTCCTCTGTCAGTCCAGACTGTCAACTCTGCACAGAAGACTTCCCCTGCATTTGTAATACACAATCATTGCCCCCAGATGATGATTTTTGTGCCCTTTTGTGACCTCCTACTGCCAGACGGAGGAAAAAAGAAATTGTAAAAAAGAACATTTCTGTTAAATCTGTTGAGCACATTCAAGATCCCCAGAGGTTGACTCCTTGGGATTTAAATGAGCCCATAGTATTCCGTCTAGCGTGGACAAACTGCTGGACTGGACAAAGGTATAGCTCCACTAACGGTGAGCGCTGAGAACAGCTAGTTTGTCTCAGATTGTTGGGTGCTCTGTGTCAAAACAGTACATCAGAAACTTAATTAGTCAGAGTACAATTTAAATGAGGTGCTCTTATTTATAGAAAGTTAATTTCGACACCAGTGATGTCACTTCAACCACAGCAAGACCTCACACTTTCATCTGTTTTTTTTTTACATAAAGTAGCATTTAGCGCTTTACGCTGTGACCTCAGTAGCTGTTTTATTCTTTAAAAAAACACCGAAACTGCACCACTGTGCCGCCCTGCTTCAGTAAATCACCTATCTATTCACATTCAACTGAATTTGAATCTCTCCCTCAGTAGTTGTGTCCTCTGCCTGGCTTTATATTTGCATATCACAGTACTAATGTGCCACTATAAGGCCGCTCCAGAGAGCTGAGGCTGCAGTGGCGCCTCTCAACGGACACACAAAGAGCCATCTCAAATAAGAGCTGTCACAACATCAATGGGTGCGTTTAGAGGGAGTTGTTTAGTTAATAAGCGTCATTGATTTTATTGTGTGAATTTGCACAGCGCTACAGAGGGACTGCTGTCTGGCTCTCTCGCTCTCGCTCTCTCTGTCTCTCTCTCTCTCCCTTCTCTCTGCCTGCAGCTCTGCCTTTTCTCTCAGTCTCCTCCTCCGCACGTTATATTTCAATGTTCATAGCAGAGCATTCAGAGCAGTCTCTACCATTTTATAGTAATCTTAGATGTTGATATTGAGCTGATGGAGTTTACTTTGTGTTACAGTTTTAAGGACCAAGGCTTGTTTTCAGTTTTTTCTTTTTTGGTCCTGTAAAAAATAGGTTAAAAAGGAAAATTGAGGAAAATTAGAGAATTTTTAGGTTTATTTTATGCAATTTTCTTCTACTTTCTTCTACTCCAGCTTAAACAGTAACCAGAAAATCTATTTGGACTGGTTGCTGACCAGCACCAACTAATTAAACCTGCTCTGAGACCCGCAGGAACACCAGCGATCTCCACTGACTTTACTGTCTTTCAAGGGCTGTAGCAGTTTCAGAGCTAGAGTGAAGATAGAAACTAGAAAACCAACCGTGTCGTACTGCATGTCAGGAAGGGGGCAAAATAACTCGCCAAAGTTAGACTAAAGTTTGGCGAGGAAAAACTGAATAAAACGCATGCACAGATGAAAATATGTTGTTATCCTCACTGATGTGTCTTTAAGTATTATATTTTTAAGTTTACACAGTTATCCTGTGAGGCATTACGATGCAGATTATTGTAAGAGGAATCAACCTACGCTCTAGTTTCCTGATTAACTCTTTGACTTGAACATGCTCACGTTGCACAGTGTTTTTCACTGTTTTTTAAATTACACAAGGCAATAATTTACATCACACAGAGGCTGCGTTCAAGGAAAAACTCTCATGTCCCTCATAAAAAAAGTGAGAATGGGTGATGTGTAACTTGATATGACTATTGTTGATTCATTATCATGACAGTGCCCAGCCTACTGTAGCCTTTAACATAGATATTTCTGGTCTAATAATGCCTATTTCATTATTACATAGGCAACACTGACCAGATCGTAAAGTTTCATGTCAGAAATGATCCTCAGAAATGTCAGAAATTGACAAAACGTTTTTTTGTTTGTTTCATTTAGACTTTAGATTGTAGATTTTAATTTTTTTTAAGCCGACAAAAAATAAATGTTGACCCTTTTTTTGTTTTCCAAATTAAGTGAAATAATTGAATGAACAGATAAGACACAGACATTTTACATACCGTCTATAGCACACTCTCAAATCTTGACTTGCAATTTTGATTACAGCTTTAATTCACAAAATGCATCAAAAAACCACAGAACCCCAACTCTGAATTATCTACTCATTGCTTTAGAGATTAGCCTGCACAAAACACCTTGATAATACATAACGATTGGTTTCAAGAGAACACCTTTCACATCCGATAGCTCTTCCGCCCTCGCTAACACCAACTCCTCCTTCATTACCAGTCAGTCGCAACCTTGACCGGATCCGCCGTCCTTCCACAGCCCTGCTACCGGCGCATGCTACGAGCCTTCGGTGGATTTCGAAGGACATCTGCTCCTTTGTTGTCATTTTCTGTTTACAATTACTCTCTTTTAATGGCTTATGAATTCTGTCATCTTGTGATAACAACGCCGAGCTCTGATACTGAGCTCATTAACATGTAAATGCATTAGAGTCTATTGGTAATGGGATTTGGTATGCTATGGAGCTGTCACCTGTTCAATACTATGACAGGACAGGCAGTTTGGGTGGGGGGGAGGGGTGTTACCATCTAAATCCATAATACCTGTCATTCAAGGGGGCCACATAAACATGTACCAGGGCCCTATGTTTTTTCTTTTTTCATCAGAATTGTACTTCTGCTTTTATTTTCTTTGACAAATGTGTAAATTCTATGAGTATGAATGTGCACAAACAATCAATAGTTAATATTGCGGCGCCCGGTCAGAGCGGGCTGATTGGTCGGCAGCGTTCTCAAGAACTGCTCATAGCAGCATATTAATATTGAATATGTTCTATGTCCAAAATGCACCAAATTGGACACTGTACGTCCTTGGGCCCCAGCAATACACCCGCCAAGTGTGAAGTAGATCAGAGGAACTTTTCTCTAGATATGCAAAGGACACACACACACACACATACAGACAGAGATTTCTTGCTTTATCGTTAGATGCTTTTTGTTTTTTTTGAGTCACAACAGTGCAAATTAGTGTATAGGATTAATCACAACAGTTATACGAGTGCACCAACATGCAGATGGTGAGGTGGTACGCTTTGGAGACATGCCAACGAGCTCTTGGTTCAACAGAGACCAATATTTAACCCTGCCTTAGTTTCAGCTCAGGGTGATTGGAGAGACAGTTGCTATGCGGTGATAGCAGAATGTGGCCTCAAGTCATACACTAATCTGACCCCTGCTGTGGCTCGCCACCAAAATGCAAGCAGCGACGGCAGCTAATTGGCGGCACCTTGTGCCCGGGCAAACATGTTCAACACTGATGCTCCTTGTGCGTGCCAGGCCAGATGCTGAGTCACTGGTGGTGTGCTGGCACCGGAGTGCTGACAGAGCAGGTGTTGGTCAGACTGAATTACACTTTGGGTATGTAGCTGGAACATGTCTCCATTGTTGCTGGCTTTATTTTCTGTATGCTCGTTCTGACAGAGCCTGAGCTTCCACCTCTCTTCAGATGAGTATAAGTATTATCTGCTGCCACAGAACCAGTTTGCGTCTCTCACATAATCAGTTTTATATTTGCATTGATAATTATGTTTGTGTCACATGCTGTTTGATGGCCGTGCCAAAAATTTAGAAAAGTTCATCTTAAACTACGGACATATTAAACTAAAGCAGGAAAAAAAAATCTCCACCAATCAACAATGGACCGGTTCCCTCCCACGGGTGTGTTCCGGCGATCACGGATGGGTTTAGCGGTGGACCGATCACCTTAGATGTCTCTGGGGGTAGCCCACAGAGAAACTCCTACGAAAACGCCCACGTCGTTTTTTTTCCCTCTGATCTTTTGACTGTATATTGATATCATACCAGCTACATTACTACATTTTCAAGGTCTAGACTTCTGTAGAATATGTCACAGACAGTGAAGGTGATCTATTGACAGTATATCGACATCATTTCAGCAACATTAATACACAATGTCTGTATCTGTAGTATATGTCACCCACGTGAAAAAAATTTAAGATTTATTTTGAAAACAACACTTCGTGCTTTCATTTAAAAAGAAAAGCCCTGATGCATTTATTCTGTGGACATAATTCCCTAATTTCTACACAAGGCTTTTATTCTGAAACATGTGCAAGACAGTGTTGTAGAACATGCAGTGACTTGCACGGCTCCATGAATGAATAACGTACAGGGTTTTAATTGTTAATTATTACTATTATTTACAAATTACCACACGTCTCTTAACCTTTCTCTGTCTAAAGTAAATATAAATGTAATTTATAATTAAATGAAATGGCCATTATGAAAGGCAAACTCAATGTAGAAATAAAGGGCTGATAGCAGCAGATAAAATGCTGCAGAAACGCAGCCGGTGTGAACAACCGACGTATGAGTCACGCAGCAATTCAGCGAGGCAGCCGCCACGCGCTGCTCTCATGCGCCCAGTGTGTCCAGACTGTGAGACTCTATGACAAGGGGCTGTTATTACTCATTATGTTGCTTTTTTTGTCACTCATTTGTGCATTGTTTAGTTTGACATGTTATGGTATGGATTCAGAGCACGTTACCGACACAAAGGTAACAGATAATAGCCATCTCCATCATCTAGTATACATAAAGGAAGAGTTTAAATACCCTCAGTCTTTTCAAAACTGTGGTTGATCTTTAATAACTATATTGTTATATCCAATGACTGACTCAAATGCTTTGCATCACCTGTCCTTCACACCATCACCACTGTATGTGGCGTCCACTAAGTTGCCATGTGTGGGTGTTTATTGTGCAGCATGGCCCATTTCCATTGAATTTTCCTAATTGAACCACAGGAGCATTGTTGGTTGAGAGTACAGTGAAGAAAGTGATCAGCTGGGGACATTCACACTGTCCTCCATAACCATTCCTGGCCATCCTCTCACTGTCCTACTGTTTACTATTCTACTTCCACTCCCAGCAGGGACTGCAGATGGAAGACATTTTCGGCGCCTTTTCCTCCCAGCTCCCCTCGCCACACAGCCAAAGTCATTTGCACTACAGAGACATGTTAGAAAACGGGGGAGAAGAGACGTTTAAAATATCCCCCCGCTTGAGCACGGCTCCTCCAGATTCCCCGAAGAAATTAAAAACAGCCTAACTGGCGGCTGCTATCATGTCCTCGCCCATGCTCCTACGCAACTGTGACAGTCCCCACCGGACACTGACATACATGGGTGCTTTTTAAGTTCACAATGCTTCAAATGAAGGGGTGGAAAAGTGAGCGCTCTCATGAGGAATAGAGTAGAGGAGGGGGGAGAAATGTAGTACCATCTTATGGGAGAATCTGATTGCTTATTTTATTCCTGCTTTTACACTGTAAAATTCCACTCTCCGAGTCACTTGGTCTAAGTCCTATAAAGTCATATTTTTATAGGTCAAATAATCTCCCAGTTGGATAAGAATGTGATCACCTGTTTCCACTACAAATCAACTTGTTGTCAAGATTGATTTCAACTCAAATGTCTTCATACCAACAAGTCCTCACACCTAAACAGCAAATTAAGATGTTCTAGCTCGCTTATTCTTGTCTCATTTGTGGTCTGATAAACAGTAAATTCATCAAATTTAGTGGCCCATATTGCCATTTGAAATTATGCTATTCATATTCCGTTTTTCAATGCAATTATTCAAGTTGAGCAATTCAGTTTCTCGTGACACATATTTCTTCACATACAGTACATATCATATCTTGGACTAACGGCCAGGTCACACTGGGAGCCTGAGCAGCGTGTGACGGCTGCCTCGCTGAACTGCTGCGTCGCTCACCGACAGTGTTTCTGCTGCTGTCAGCCCTTTCTTTCTACATTGAGTTTGCCTTTCATCATGGCAATTTAATTTCATAATAAATGCCATTTATATTAATTTTAGACAGAAAAAAGGTTTGGAAGTGTGTGCTCCTTTGTAAATAATAGCAATAACCCATAATTAAAAGCCAGTACTGTATTTTCTACAACACTGTCATGTAAATATTTCAGAATAAAAGCCTTGCGTTAACAAATGAAAAATCATTTGTTTTTGAAAATATTTGGTCAAAAAAAACACCAATGAATTGGAAACAACAAAAAAAAAGAAATTGACCTGATGTTGGAGCAAGTGGAAAAGTCAGGGGACTACCAAAGTAATTACATTTCATCCAGAAGGGAACATGAATGTCTGAACCAAATTTCATGGTAATCAATCGAATAGCTGTTAAGATACTTCAGTCTAGGCCTGGTACAACATTTCCACCTCTAGAGCCGCACCGCTAGCATGGCTAAAAACGATATAATGCCGTATTGACTATTAAAACAATGCACCATTGACACTACTGTGGCACACTGTGTGCATTCACAAATGAACCTTAACTTAAGGTGCACTTGCTTTTTCTGAAGAAGTCTGTAAGATGTGTTTGAAAGCTCTAGAAAAAGCTAACAAGCGGACCTGGAGTTAACCTTTTTTGGCAATCTGTACACTTTATAATATTTATATAGTGTCATCTTCTCTGCAGTATATCACACCAATACAGATGGACACATACACTGGCACACACAAACACCAAGAGCTATATTACAAATGTCCTTAAAGCTACGTGGAGCAGCAGACACGTTAATTCTCAATGGGTTCCGGAAAAAAGAGTGATCCTTTCTCTTCACACAAAGTCTTTTGAACAAATGCTGATATCAGAAATATAGCTTAGGGACTGTAACAGACTTATAGTAGGCCCTGTATTATTCATTCCACACTTTTATTTCAAAGTTCCTATAAAAGTATTCCCGTCCCCTTGGACTTTTTATATTTTATTTTACCACACTGAATCACAAGGGATGGAATTCTATCAACAGAAATTGACCCAAATAAATTACAAATATAAAACACGTCAAAGTCAAAGTATTCAACTTTACCTTCAGCACCCTTTACAGTAGTGGAAGAACAGAAAATATCACACATTCAATGTGATGATGAGATTTATTTCACTGTGCAGCAGAGAGAGTTCACTGTAATCATCTCTTCTCAGCAGAAATCTTTTCATTCCGCAAAAAAATGTTGGCATTGTACGTTTCTGCAAACCACAGGATACGCTGAATGTCGATGTTTCTGAACCAAAAATACATTTAAAAAATCAGTTTCACATCAGCCTCGTATCACACTTGCAGAAACACACAATGCCACGTAGTTAACGTTGTGAAACGACTGGTTAGGTTTAGGCAACAAAACTACTTGGTCAAGGTTAGAGAAAAAGATCATGGTTTGTGTTAAAATAATAACGCAACAATGAAACGTTATAACTTTAACAATGTAGCTAGAAAAAATAAATAACAACCAACCTTCATGGACTTTCTTTGGGAACATTACGTAGCGTTATACAGCAAGCATAAAGTCGTAAAACGTTTACTTTTGGTTTCACATGGGACACGAACGTCGGCCTCCATTTGTTGGACCAATCCCAGACAGGCTATGTAACAATACAATCTGATTAAAAGTGCTGGTTTCAAACGGGGATAAGAAAATTATAGGCCGTCTTTACCAAATATTTTTAGCCATTAATTCGAACAATACGCTTCAGAAAAGGGAGATGAGAGATTGAAATGAATACAGACATACCACAGGACATATGGGAAGAAATATGCACCGAAGCACATCTAGTGACCAACTCTAATAAATGGATGGAATTTAAATGGAAAGTGATTTCAAGATTCTTTCGGACATCAGAAATAGTGGCTAAAATGGTTCCTACACGCTCAAATAAATGTTGGAGAAATTGTGGTACACATATTGGCAACCATATTCACATATTTTGGACATGCCCTAAATTTTAAAAAAAATTGGGAAGAGGGGAATTTCACTAAAGATCCAAAAATGGCACTGCTTGGAGCAATACCGGAAGGCATTAATGGAAGAGCTAAAAAATATCTCTTACAGATATTGCTAACAGCAGCAAATAAATGCATCACATTTAAGTGGCTAAAACCTGCGCCCCCAACATACAATTTATGGATTGAGAAGGTATGGGAAATTTACCACATGGAACAAATAAACTATTCCCTAAGACTCCAAAAAGCCCTGCCATGACCATACTAATACAGTTATCTGTGATCTGAATATTTTTATATATCCTGGATCATACTTGTATCTCTGTCTTCCCGACCCAGCTCATCTCTCTAAGTATATACACACACCCATACAACACATACCCTTCCACATACCTTTCCCCTCCCTGACCTCCGACCCTTCACCACATTTTTTTTTTTTTTTTTAGATTTATTTATTTTACTTTATTTTAATTCTTTGGATTGTCTAAATATATGTCCTTTCTTTTTCTCTGAATTCAATTGAAATTATAGTTTAAGATGAAGTCTCGTTTTGTTTCGATTCTCTCTCCCCCCATTTTAAGTTGTGAAATTTTGAGTAAAAACAAAGAGACAGCTGTAAAATGAAAATACATTAGGAAAGAATCTGATGATGATTGTATAAGTTGCTGAAACTGCAATAAAAACTAAGTTAAAAAAAAAAGAAAGACAAAAAGTGCCAATTTCCCATTTCGCTAGTCCCTGCAACACCTATGACAATGTGATATCTCTGTCTTCCTTGTGACATCTGGTCTCCACGTCGGGCACACAACTTTTGGGGCAGCACTTGTAAGTTAAAGAAAGCTTCTCAAAGGCTATCTTCCTGGATGGGTTGTTCAAAGAGTGATCTGTATGGAAGTGGAAACAGCCATCTGTCTCATGACCCCAATGATAAACAAGTGAATAAAAGGTTACTTTCACCCCTCACCTCCGAATCTTCCCAGACCATCACTCTAAGAGAGAATACTGTAGGATGGATGGAGAGTTCACTCTGATACATATGGTGCTCTTTATTGAATCGTAAATGACTGCCTGGCAGAGAAACTGTAGCGTTCAGCAATTGGATAAGTGATAAATTAAAACATTATGTCTAATTCCACACATAGTAGTCATTTTTAAAGTCCTGTAGTAAGTCCAGATCACCTGGTCAAAGTGATTTTGGAAGGTCCAACAACTGAGTATCAATCCATCAGATCTGTCCAAGAAAAAACTAAATGGTCAAGAGTGTGAAAAAAACAAAACTGAAGTGAATCCTAGCAAGTGGGTAAAATGTCTAATTTGGCTACCATGTGTTTGTTCTAAAGCATCTAAAACTAACTGATTTACACAACGTATAACATGTTTTTAATGTACCTCGACCTGGGTCAACGCGGGTTAACCCTTTCAGACACCCAATCAATCTGGTGCAATCCTGGTTGAGCCCTCGTTGTGAAAGTAAATGTTGGACTGCTCCTTTAAAGACTAAAATTCATGGTACATCTCGTCACTCCTGGTTGCCTCGCATCCCCACGACTATATGCATATACACAATTGGTGACCTCCACTATGCATGCGGCGTGTGGGTGTTTATTGTGCAGCGTAGCCCATTTCCATCTAATTCTCTCATCTAATTGAACCACAGGAGCATTGTTGGTACAGAGAACATTGAGGACACTGGGGATATTCAATGGTATCCATAATGATGATCTCAGACTTTTTTATGAAACGCAGAACATCTGAAAGGCCTCCTCTGCGTTTCCAAACTTAGAGGAAGTGAAGAAGAGCAGTCGACGGCGGTGACAAGCTGACATCTGAGAGGTGACGGCGTGTCAGTGAATCTATTTACAGACCCATAAGAAATATGACAGTGGAGCAATTCAGCTGACACAAGGAGCCAGCTATCGGAGCGGCTGTGATGTGATCCATGGAAAACGCTAACAAAATGCTGCCGTCTTCCATTTCCACTAAACACTCCACATACCTTCATCTCTGCAAGGCGGGGGAGTAGCAGCCATTTTCTCTGATTCCTTAGATTGCATCAGGTCTCACTTGAGCGTATCAGAGTTTTGAATATCTCGCTGTCAATCTACAGTGTGACATGTCAGTCCTGCTTCTGATAGTGTTTCGACCACTCTGGACAACTGGGCATCTCTGAATTCATCGGTGATTTTGCAGATTCGCTGTATTGATTAAACTAAAGTTATTATTTCTGATGATTTCAACATTCACATCGATAATTCCACATAATCCAACACAGTGTTTTATTGATTTGTTGCAGTCGTTTGACATGACCCAACATGTTAAGGAGTTGAGGAACTCATCAGCACGGACATACTCGACCTTGTCATTTCCACGGGCACTGATATCAGTAAGAGTAATGCTGTTTCACTGTCGGACCATAACCGTGTCTTCTTCAGCGTACTCTTAAGCCTCGGACACACCAGGAACGTCACGAGCACGTGGCGGCTGCGTGGCATGGTGGCTGCGTTATTCACGTGTCGGGTGTTCACACCAGCTGCGTGTCTGCTGCGTTTCTGCTGCTGCAACTGCTGCTGCCAGCCCTTTCTTTCTACATAGAGTTTTCCTTTCATAATGGCCGTATCATTTCATTATAAATGTCATTTATATTTATCTTTGACAGAGGAAGGTTAAGAAACGTGTGGTAATTTGTAAATAATAGTAATAATCCACAATTAAAACCTGGTACTATATTAATTCATGGAGCTCTCCAAGTCACTGCATGTTCCATAGCACTAACTGCTCATATTTCAGAATAAAAGCCTTGTGTTAACAAATGAAGGAATTCTGTCCACAGAAAAAAATCTTCAGGGCTTTTATTTTGAAATGAAAGCAGGACTTTTTGATTTAAAAATAAGTCTTTACTTTTTTTTCATCTCCGTAACATATTCTACAAATAGACATCGAAACTGTAGTTCTTGCTGGTACGATGTCAATATACAGTCAATAGATCACCTTGAGCATCCGTGACATATTCTACAGATGTTTAGACATTGAAACTGTAGTAATGTAGCTGATATGATGTTAATATACAGTCAATAGATCACTTTTACTGTCTGTTGCTGCTGTGAGATGCGCGCGGCACGCGTCAAAAATAGGCGAGACCTCTATTCTCTAGAAGAGACGCAGCTAAGACGCGCATGTCTCACGCGGGCAGTGTGGCTGCTCTAACCTGTTAACACGGATGCCGAAATAAAAAACAACAGGTAAGGCAGCCGCCATGCGCTCCTGGTGTGTCCGGGCTGTTATCCGCTGATCGATCCGTCACCAGTAGACATGTCCAAAAAACGGTACTTCTGCAAAACATCACTGCAGTCTTTTCAAACTCACTTTGTTAGTGCAAAGTCTTCCTTGTTGCCTTTATCTGAGAGCAGCGTTTGTGGTGACCTGGCCGATCGCTTTCTCTCTCTCCTGTTGGACAATATCAATAATGCTGCATGATTAAGATCCAAAAAATCTCCAGCAAATGTAAAGCCCCATGGAGAAATGCTGAGAGGACTGCACGTTGACCAGGACATTTTCAAATAAACACCCTCAGGAATTTTCACAAAAGCTTGAAACACTCCATAAGTACCATCCAAAACAACTTTTTCTCAACCACCAAATGCAATAAATTTGCATTATTTTTCAACAACAGAATTCTTAGCATAAGGCACAATTTCCCAATTCCCAACGTATCTAACTATGACATACTCCACCACTGTGGGCCGAAGGTTTCAAGCATTTCTCCACTGTAGAATCGAGAGTTCTCACTGACGCTATAAATCGACTCAAGTCCTCTACCAGCCCCCTTCATCCGCTTCCAGCTTCCTTTTATAAATCTGTCTGCAATTATTTAACAGATGACATCTTGTCAATAGTAAACTGTTCTCTCCAGACTGGTATCTTTCCCCATTGTTTGAAAACCGCTGCTATTAGACTTCTTCTAAAAAAAGAACAACCTTGATCCAAGTACACTTAGCAACTACTGGCCGAACCCCAACCTCGCCTTCTTGGGCAAGATCACCGAGAAGGTTGTACAGTATATCAGCAACTGGACTGCTATCTTTCAGATAGTATTTACGATGAATTCTATTTCCCCACATCTCATAGCACAGACTGTTCTTTTAAAAGCTGTTAATGACATGAATATCAATGGTGACAATAAAAAAAAAACATCAGTCCTAATACTGCACGACCTAAGCTCTGCATTTGACACAGTGGTTCATGGGATCCTGCTGGACAAGGCTAAAGCTTTTCTTAAACCATATTTGTTGTACAAAGGGTCTGAAATTATCTTTTGACTAGAAATGACTTCCTGTTGAGTTTTGGGCATACCTCCAACAGGCTTTTTTGTGCATCTCCACATGTTACATCTGTCTGCCAAATTTCATACATGTAGGTGAAACCGGAGCGAGGGGCTCAATATTTCCAAAATTCTAGGGGGCGCTGGCGAGACATTTTACAACACCCAAGCCCGAGACCCTTAAAATATCAAATTGTTCACCGCGCCTGATAAGTGTGCTAAGATTAACAACTTTTTGAGCATGTTAAAGTCGTCAAAAAGGCGATTCATTTGGGAGAAGAAAAAGAAAAAGAAGAATAATTCCTATAGTTTCAATAGGGCCGTTGCTGGCCCGACATTGTCGGTGCTCGGGCCTTTTTCACAAGTATTTTTTTTTGTCTGCCACTCAGAAATGTAATCTGCCACTTTTTAAATGTCTGCGCTAAATGAAGAAACAACATTTTAGATCTGAAGTCATTCAATGTTCGATATATTTTACACAAAAAACATTATAAAAATGGTGAATTACAGTGTTCGAATTACACCGTGCAGGGAGGGTAGTGTACTGTACTTTGTTGTTGTCATCTATAGTATTTGCATAAAAACACAATTCAAATGATTATGAATATTTAAATATTTGCTTTGATTAAAAACAATCTTGGTAAGTTTTTATGAAGCTAAACGGGTCATAATTCCCTCTATAATATATATTTATATTGCTGTGACATCTCCTTCAAACGACTGGTTTATTAAAGTTTCTTGCCAAAAACTTTATTTTACGAGATTACATTTGAACACATCACAATAACGTTGTAATTTACCTTCGCCCTGAGCAGACTTTGAACGCCTCATAATAATAACAGAATGGCACCTCCGTTAACGTTAGTATCTCCGCTATTTATCCAAGCATGACTGTGCTGCCCACCGGCTGTTAACAGCTAACGTTACTAACTCTCATCCTGTTGAATTCAACACAGATTTGTTGTTCACAGTGTCGCATTATCAGGGGAAGAATAGGGTGCCTCCCTCAGGTTTAATAGCGCCATGCTTTTGAGTGTTTTTTTTCTCTCTGCCTAGTCTCCGGTCAAACAAACTGAAACATGATACAGCGTGCGTATGAGTCATTGTGCATGCCTAACTGTGGGAAAGCATCAATAAGAGGAATCGATAGTCACAGAGGCATGAGATGTCAAGAAAGCGGACAACTACGGTTTGCTATTCCCATCACCAGCATTTTCCCTGTCTGCCAAAGTGGCGGATGTCCTGATGACTTCAACCGCCAATGCCAACAATTTACCCGCTTTGTGTGTATGTATTTTTATGTATGTATGGATGGATGTATCTTTATGTTTGCTCTGAACTGCTTTTGAATGATATAGGGCTGAATAAATACATTTGAAGTGAATCACTCAGGTCCTGGCATTCAGCCAGTGACTCGTTTTGCTAAGTGGCACATTTGTCCATTAAAAATGTTTCTGTGAAACACTGATAAATAACGTAAATCTGGCAGCATTCCTCTCAAAACGTATTTGCTGTTGCAAAGTAGTAGCATATGATTATGTATTCCTAGAGATGGCAAATGAGGAAGATCATGAAATTCACATATGATAAAAAATACATGACTTACACACATATACTGTATATCTTCCTCTGACTAGGCAAGGTGCTGATAACTGAAATGCCCACCATGGAGCGAAAGTGATGAAATTGCTGCTGTCCTATTTCCCAGTGTTGATGTGCACCAATAGGACAGTTGTGTTTCCTGGCGTCTCATTGAGAATCAACCCACAATCATGTGCGTCTCCATGCCGCCCTGTCTGTCCACGTAGGACAAAACTCAATACTAGAAAGAATGAATCATTGTTGAAGTGTAATATCTAACTTTTACCTGTCTATATAGTATTACTATATTTTAATTAATTCAAATATACTTTTATATAGGACATTTGACAAATGTTAGCATATTGGTGACACGTGTGACTTTCTCGACCCAAGTGCACAATAGACACAAATGTAAACCCGGAAACTTGATCTAGACACCGACTAATTTTTTTGGGTTTATGTCTGCATTGTTGAATGAGAGCAGTGCCTCAGACTGATGCAAAGAGACAAACAATAAATCCTGTGATGAAGAGGAGGTTATTTGGAATATGATGCCAATCACAGCTCAGGTCCCATACATATATTTGCATGCGAAATGAGGCGCAAATCAACACTTTCCATGACATCTTCTGAACTAAACTCACACTTAGCTAACAACGAAAATTGAGTTCAAGCTGTAACGGCTCGAGTGAACGGCAGCACATCAGATGGTTCCTTCTTCATTGGGCAATTTACCGCAGGTCCTGGGTGAGTACAACCAAATTAGCATATTGAGAGGGGTGAGGTAAAGTGTTTGAGGAGAGGGGAGATGACAAAGAGTGAGTTTGAGAACTGTGCTGTGAAATGTGGACATGATGCAAAAATAGTACAACAACAACGTGAGAGTCTTTTCCATATGCCGCGCTAAACAAGCTCGATACATCCCACAGTCTGTGAAATAATTAACAGTTTCATCATTGGCAAATGCTGTCGACAGGACGTTACAGGGAATGCATTTAAAAGCCAAGCTTCCCTGCAGGCAGCTAGCTGTGATGCTAAATCGCAAGGCGTGTTTTTCTGTGTAAGGACAGATGGGAATCCCTGGGAGCAGCGAAACAAACAGGGGCCGCCTGGAAACGCGACAAAAAGGAGCTGGGAAAGAAAGCATGCACAGGAAGACGAGATGATAAGCACTGTTTACAGTTTAGAGGAAGAAATGTGTATGGATTGTGGAAATTATAAAAGTGTGAGATTAAACCAGTGACCGCTCTCGCACAATAGTTACACTCCATATCCTCGTAATCATTATCAGTCCTAGTCATAATGTGGGTTCGCCATAAAAAACGTAGGCCTAAATAAATAAATACTCATGTTCACCTATCGAACTTTCATTTTCAAATAATATCCAGGTGAGGGATGTTACTGATTGTTTTGGCAAGTTGTGAATCGATCAGTCTGATTGCTGTAAACATATAAACACTGCGGTGACACTCGTAACATGCTGCATGGTGGGTACACTGTGTGGACAACGTAAGAGGAGGGAATGAGTGTTTGGGGACCACCTCACCTACAAGCTCCTCGATCTCTGTGTCAGAAAAACAAAACTTTTCTTGGTTTTCGTGTTGGTAGTCGCCGTGATTCACAGTAAAGATCCACTGATCAACAGGCTCATTTCTAGGCAGAAACATTCATGAAGTGCTTTTGCATCGACCATTTAAGGTTGAATGTGGGCGTGTCGAGGGCGGGATATGAGGCTGATCCACGTGAAGACAATTCCAAGTTGATTTACGATTAATTAATAGAGATTGCGCAATGACAGGCGTACGCACTGTTTTATAAATGAGACTGCTTTTTTCCAACTTAAAAACATTGCTCGTCTCCACCCATCACTCTCCCTCTCTGCTACTGAAGATCCACACCTTCATCACATCCAGAATTGACTACTGCAACAGCATCCTTTATGGCTCATCATCCAAAGTCCTCAATAAACTCCAGTACATCCAGAATAAAGTAAAGATTTATTTTTTTAAAGTTACTTTTTTTGGGGGCATTTTTCCATTTTTTTTATTGAGGACAGTGGATAGAGTCTTGAAAGGGGGGAGAGAGAGAGAGTGGATGCGGAAAGGGCCACAGGCCGGATTCAACCCGGGCCGCCGCGGTCAGGACCAAGCCTTGATACATGGACGCCTGCTCTACCAACTGAGCTAACCCAGGCGCCCAGTAAAGATTTATTTTTAAATCAACACTTCCTGCTTTCATTTCAAAATAAAAGCCCTCAAGCATATTTTTCCATGTACAGAATTCCTTCATTTGTTAACATAAGGCTGTTATTCTGAAATATGTGCCGAACAGTGTTGTAGAACATGCAGTGACTTGCAGGGCTCCATGAATGAATATAGTACCGGGTTTTAATTGTGGATTAATACTATTATTTACAAATGACCACACGTTTCTTAACCTTTCTCTGTCTAAAATAAATATAAATGACATTTATAATGAAATTAAATGGCCATTATGAAAGGCAAACTCTATGTAGAAAGAAAGGGCTGACAGCAGCACAAACACAGCAGAAACGCAGCTGGTCTGACCAGCCGCCACGCGCTGTTCATACGGGCGATCTGGCCAGGGCGACACTCCCTCCGCTCCTCTGATGCCAACCTCCTGTCCCCACCTCTCAGAACCAAACACCGGACCTGGGGGCGGCAGAGCATTCGCCATAGCTGCCCCCCTCCCTCTGGAACTCACTCCCCAAACACATCAGAGACCCCACCAACCTGTCCACATTCAAATCACTAATCAAAACTCACCTTTTTACAACTGCTTTTAATGTGTGATTAATGCTGTGTGTTTCATATATCATGATGTTCATATTTATGATCATTTGAACTGTGTAAAGTGTCTTTGAGTTTCATGAAAATCACTTTATAAATAAAATGTATTATTGTTATTACTAAAAAGTAATTGGTAACAAATTCTTCCAACAAATGACGGCCTGTTTCTGCTTGATGTTGTTTGATATTCCAGCAGCAGACAAGCTCAGTGTATCGCTGCCACTCATGTTACAATCCACCTCCACCAGAAAGACCAAATAGTAAAGAATGTAAAACTGCACTCAGAGTGTAGGCAGAAGAGATAAACGCATATTTAGTAATATGAATCTCACCATAGGGAATGCCATAACTTAACTGACATACACATGCGCTACTTGCAGTCTTTTCATTCTGTTATCTTGTTGTGAGCTGTTGTGAGAATATTCATATAACACTACAGAAATGTATATCATATTTTCTTTTTGCTGACTTTTAGGAAATGTGCGCCAGATTTGCTCAACATCTGGATGGAAACCTACAGAAAGGAAGAGATTTCTTCAGGGAGTAAAAGACCGAGAGTGTGATTTGCACCATTGAATCAATCAAAGAGATGGACATGTTGCCGTTTCCCATTAGCTTCAGTATAACCTTTTATTACCGTGCTTCCTGTCCACCCTACAGTTTGGTCAGTGATGTCTCATAAATGGCGTTAGCTCAGCCACTCAGCATTAATGACAAGAATTTGGTTATTAGCCAGGTCATGGAAGATGTGATACCTTCCCATCTCAGGTAGGGTGGGCTGGAAAAATGACAAATTATTCTATTTCAATACAAATGTTACACGTTCAAGTGTAAAAAGCAGGTAGAGACTGATAAGTCCTTATCTGCATAGTCTGGAGACCAAACCCCTGTTTCTGCTCCCATAATAACACCCCCACATTGGATGATAAATCAGTGCGAAGAAGAATATATATCAGACAGTATCAGAGACCGCGACACCTCTTCCTAACATACAGCGACCGAGCCAACTCTGGTGAATGGAGCGCGGAAAATTGTCCAGATATGCCGTGATCAATGTCACTCTCTATTACACAGAGAGCATGGTATTGATTAACTGTCAGTTACTGTCGGCGTCGATTCTGACCGGTGAAAACAGGTTGGAGCGGCACGTCGCTTTGCCTGTTCGCTGATGCAAGGAGCGGTTTGGGACATATTCATGGGGGAAAAAGTGAAACAATCTGATGTTCACTTGATCGCATCACGTCCAGTTAGGAAGAGGTGTGAGACCTTGGAGGTGGAGACAGAGAGAGAGAGACGGAGAATTAAGACGCTGCATGTTATTGCTGGGATAGTGTCAGTGGCGCTCTACGATGTGGCTGCATAAAATGGAATGGATGTAGACGGGGGGATAGGAGGAATCGATTGGGAAGGTACAGTAATGAAACTAAATAAGTGAGAGTGATTTTTCCCCGGGCACCCATGGGACTCCTTGTTGAAGAGGGCGACGGCATGTGGAAGTGTATTGACGACAAAAGATTTGAGAGAGCACAAAACTAAATTGAGCACCAGTCAGTCCGTAAGTCAACCGGAAATAGATTTGTGTATGAGGAGGACAGTATCACGCTCTGTTCCCAGAGGTCCTTGGACTTTTTGTTAAGACTTTAGACTATCTTGTGTTCATCTTTATAGTGGCTTATTAGTTCTGAATGGTCTAGAGGATTTGGGTTTCTAGGTTGTTGTTTTTTTTGTTATATTCCTTGTTTCATTCGTTTAAAGCAGGGGTCTGCAACCTGCGGAGCCACTTATGGCTCTCTAGCCCTTGTCCAGTGGCTCCCTGTTGATTTTTTAAAAGAAATTAGTGGCTGGTTACATTTTCATTTCTATTTATCATTGTTGTAGGTCTATGGTACGACGGTACTACGCAGTATAAGGGCCACATTGAGGAAAAATAATCAATCTGAGATTACGAGAAAAAAGTCGTAATATTATAAAGTAGTAATTTTATGTGTTATTTTCTTTTGTTCTCGTAATATTACAACTTTTTCTCATAAAGTTATGACTTTTTTTTTGTAATATTCTGAATTTTTTTCTTGTAAAGTTATGACTTTATTCTCGTAATATTACGAATTTTTTCTCATAAAGCTATGACTTTGTTGTCGTAATATTACAACTTTTTCTCGTAAAGTTATGACTTTTTTTTCTTGTAATATTACGACTTTTTTTCTTGTAAATTTATGACTTTATTCTCGTAATATTACGACTTTTTTCTCATAAATTTATGACTTTGTTCTCGCAATATTACGACTTTTTTCTCGTTAAGTTATGACTTTATTCTTTTTACATTACGACTTTTTTCTCGTAAAGTTATGACTTTTTTCCTCGTTATATTACGACTTTATTTTAGAAATCTCAGATGTTTTTTCCCTCAATGTGGCCCTAACACTCTGTAGCACATTTGCTCTTTGGCCCTCACTGCATTAGACTTACAGTATATACTATATACTTAGACTATAAACTGTGTTACCTTCATCACAATGCTCAAATGTTTTGCGGCTCCAGACAGATTTTTTTTTTTACTTTTTGCTTAAAATGGCTCTTCTGATAGTAAAGGCTGCTGACCCCTGGTTTAGAGTAAATGTTGAGATCTCAGAATGCAGCGACATCACTAAAAATAAGTCCGGTAGCAAACACGGACAATCAGTCACTCAGTTTTAAATAAGCCAACAGATCGGTCCAAATGATGTGGAAGAGGAAACAGTATTATTATGATCTAAACTAATCCATATACTTATCCTAGTTGTGTACAGTTGTGTTCAGTTTTACCTGCAAATGAAATGGTTTGGATGATCTGGAGAAATTTCTGTTTACAACCTGTTTGATAATCAGACCTCTCGTGTTTCTTGCTCCTTCCAGGCCAGTTTCCAGCTCTTAGCAGTTCCTTTGGTAAATACTATGTTATCATACAATAACCAATAGAAATGAATGATGAATGTTTCATCCTTGCTTGTTGTGGTGTGCTTGTGTAATCATTATATACGTATGCACGTGGTATATAAAAAGATTAGGTTGAAAATAATCATCCTTTTTGTTGGGACTAAATCAGAAAATACACACAATAAGATGGATGACTCAAGTCGACCTCAGTATCAGCATTCCTATTATCAAGGGGTCCGGACTGAATGTTTTCAGCAATTACTCTGTCCTAGATAGTATATTGTTTATCTGATTGCCAGGCAGATTCATTACCTGCTCTTCAATGGGCACAGGAAACCATAAAATACAGGTCACTGCTGTGATTAAATTCTGATGCCTATATGGGTCAAATCTGATCCCCGGCACTACTGCTGCCACAGTCACAGATATGAAGCAAGGAAAAGAAAAAAATATTTAAGACCATTTCAGAAAAGATATTAGAAGCAGGTCTGGTTTGTTCCTATCATTATCATCATGTTTATGTTTTGCAGTGATAATTACATGGCAGCAGTCAAATAAGCATTTTTTTTTATCACAAATAAATGATATTAAAGCCAAAGTGAAGCCAATAGTCACTTGATTTATTACCTCAGTAAACATTGTAAACATGAGTTTATGATCTCAATCGCTAGTTTCAAGTATTCTTCAATACAGTATGATGTTCATTTAGTAAATTATGGTCCCATTTAGAGTCAAATAGACCATAAAGCAGGTCGCTACCACGGCGTTGTCCGATCTGGGAGTTGTCCGTGTTTTTACTTTAACCCTTTCACAGTGTATTTTTACTTCATGCAAGGTAATTGTAACATTTTGGTCGCATAAAAAATGTCTTATTCAGCGTTCAGTTGAACTTATCTCCACCCTCTCGTGTCACTTTTGGTTCCAAAAAAACAACATGGTGACGACCAAAATGACAAACTCAAGGCTTCAAAACGGCAGTCCACAAACCAATGAGTGACGTGCGTGAGACATGCAGTGTGGCTGCTCTAACCTGTTAACACGGACGTCGAAATAAAAAAACAACAGGTAACGCAGCCGCCACGCACTCCTGACGTTCCCAGTGTGGATGAGGCTTTAGGTTGTGTATCTGCATGTAGCGACTGCAGTGCCTTGCTTTAGGGCAATGTCAGTTGTGTTCTGAATTCAAGTCTCAACTTAATCCAACAGAAAGCAAATAGAAAGTCAAAGTCACACTTGACGGCAGAAAACAACATCATTTTCAACATATAATCATGTATTCCGCTATCACAAGCATGGCATAGATGTAATTGAGTTCCCAGTGCTCCCAGAGGAGGTCGAGTGCAGAGGAAGAGGCATCGACTCTCCAGACCGTTCTCCATTTATTAATACTCCTGTTTGAAATAACCTACTGTCCACAACAAGAGCAGCTTGAATCCATAGCATCCATGTAGCTAATGAGTGAAAAGGACCCATAGGGCTCTCGCTACATAAAGCCGTGCTGTTATTAGAGGGCAGATCATGTCTGTCGACACTCTTCAGAGCTTTGAGATGAGTTGAAATGTCACACTGATAAAGGCAGTAACAAGCTTAAGAGGTGGGTAATGCGCTTGAGTGGCATCTTCATTTAGAAAGACCGACATTTTGATTAAAAGTTTCATTTAAATATTTATAGAAGAAAGAGACACTTGATCAGTGTTACATTGGTTAGATGGATTCAGCCGCACAGCACTGGCTGCTGCGTTCTGGGAATAACAATAACCTGTTTGTAATATTTGGCTGCAGCTCACCGTTATTGGTACACACAACAGAAGCTGATTGGATTTCTTTTTTTTCCAGAAATGATCCGTGAGAGTTATAGTTGACCTCACTCCTTCACTTTTTGTTCACACACGCTATAGTGGCTTTGACTTTTTATCAAATAATAAGATATTTTTATTTTACCAGTTGTTCATTTTATGCACTGCTTCACCGGAAGAGTTTTGTGTCCGTTGTCTATGAGAAACTGAATTGGACTTTTATTTTAAGAAACCTCTCACTCACACAGATCACTGTGTGACCAATGACAGCAGATGAGTATTTGGAATATTGTGTGAATATGGAGGGACTGCAGAGAATTAGATGATGCTGTAAGCTGTGGTTTTGGACATTCACGTGGATGTCTTAATAGTTTGTTAAGCTGTGAAAACTGTTGGAGTCCATTGTAACTGTAACATAGAAACAACATAGTTTTGAAAAATGACATGATTATTTTAAAAATCTACTCAATGGGATGGTCATGATGTTTACATTTTACATTTGTGACACTTTAGTATGAGTGACGGCTTGTGACTCAACAAATTGGGACATGGGATTTAGATTTTTTATTCTGTTAAATCTTTTAGTCTGTAAAGAACTTTGTGCTTAAGTTTGACAAGTGTTATATAAATAATAATAATTATTATTATTATTATTACACTAGTTGCCTAGGTTACTTATCTCTACTTTATTATGTAAAATGAAAAACTAAGCAGTAAAACAATGGCTTATAAGATTTATTAAAAACAATCACTGCAGATTCAGGGTGGGAATAAACAAACTCCGATCGAACTCTGTTCAGAAAACAAGCAATTTAAAAGTTCTTTGTTTGTCGTCTTGCGGAGAGACCTGACAAGGCATTTATTTGGTCTTTTTACAAATCAACATCATGTTGTTATTTCGGCAGTAGCGGCGCGTGGCTCGCTAGATACAGTCAATGTGCAATGGAACTGTATGTGAATACAGCTTGCCGCCGGGTGACGTTATGACACCAGACAAGACGTTTGGTTTTCTGACATATCTGAGACTTCCACAACATAAAACATAAACGTACAAAGCAGCAACAGTGGTTATTTCTTCCATGGCTGATGGAGGAAACGGAGGAAAGCGAGGCGAAAATTTGCTTTGAGCTTGGTGTGAATGCACGGTAACACAATACGAAGCACAACATAACGTAACTTAAACGAACATAAACAATAGCACATGTACAACAACAGCACTCTGTAATGATATTATTGAACCACTGACAAGCTCCCCAGAAAACATAAACACAGAACTGTTCTCCGCCTTTTCATTTTGAAAGAGCGACGGCCAATGAGGTAACTCCAACAGTTGGCCGACCAATCCTGTAAGTTCATCACTCAGTGACAGACTTTTGCGTTTGTAGGGCTGGCCCTCTGCGGTCCAGCCAAAAACTCTAGCTCTTCCCACAGTAGAACAATGACAAAGACCAAAGCTGTTCTTTCTCCCTGCAGTTGATTAAAAGGTCAAAACACTTAGTTTGGAAATCCATTGACCTTTCTGAGGTGTAATGTCTTTGGCCCAGGAGGGACTTCAGAAGAGGTACAAAGAAAAATAATCACTCAGGTAAACATGTCCTAAATACATGACTTATAGGCTACAGCATCTCTGCTATACTCAACAACAAAAGGTCACTGCAGGTCGTTACTGTACCTCAACACATCCAGCAGTGTAGTCCTAGGCAGTGAAACAATGCCTGATGGGATAGCTACTCTCTTCCAGGCATAGTGGTCACTACGGTGGACAGTGAACACCTATTCAAAAGCCGTCTTCTTGTAAATGCATGGCTTTTCATCAGCCACCACAGTGGACCCGATTGCATCATCCCATACACCGCCACCCACTGGCCAGCCGTAGTAAGTGCAACACGAATTTCTCAAAACCAAGGTGGTTGCTGGACGGCCAGAAATACCGAGCAGCTCGGTAATATCTTGCCAATCCCTCTAGAGTAGGGGATCCTTGCAAGAAAAGGACATTTGGTATCATCAAGTAACAAGTAAGGAGTAAGACAATTGTTCAAGAAGAAAGAGAGAGGGTAGAGGCTGAGGAATCAGGAACGAGCTTCAGTATTTTGGCATAGTCAAAGTCAAAATTAGAGCTGCAACGATAAATCGATTAATTGATTACTTGTCACCTGTTAAATTAATAGCCATCTATTTCGATAGCTTTTTAAAGAACAAAAAATAAGTCAGAATTCTCTGATTCTAGCTTCTTAAATGTGAATATTTTCAGGTTTCTTTATTCCTCTATGACAGTACACTGAATATCTTTGAGTTGTGAACAAAACAAGACATTTGAGGAAACACTGATCCACATTTTTCACCATTTTCTGACATTTTACAGACCAAACAACTAATCGATTAATGGAGAAAATAATCAACAGATTAATCGACTAATTGCTGGTTGCAGCCCTACTTAAATGATGTGGACACATTAGTTTAACAGCATTAAAAAATATATATGATTTTTATAGTTTTCACCAAATACATAATTTTATTCATTGGTTTGTTTAACGCATATGTCTTCAGTTGAAAACTCATGCTGTCCAGCCGAGTGGAAAAAAATGGAACAATGCATGTTTTTAAGAAAAATTAGGTTGTATTATTTTCATGCCTAAAGAGGAATAAAAAAAAATCCTGACTGAGGTTGTCATAATTGATACATGTAACTCTTTTGCTTTTGAAAACTCTCTTGGCGTCCAAGGTTATATTTGTTACTGACTTTTTGCCTTTGGTTACCAACTAAAACTGATTTTACCCCCAAAGGCAAGGGCAACGTTTTTGTTTGTTTTCAGAGTAAAGTTGCTTTAAGCCTGACTTTTCATTTTCTTTTTGTAGACCACATTGCTTCTGATTAGTTTACTGGCTTAACTGTTGACTTATATAAAGTGCTTTTCTTTGTATAAAGGATTTCACACACAACAATGAGTTTTCTGAGAACTCTACTTCTCGCTTGACACATTGTTGAACGTTATGTTTGAATGTGTTACAAGCAATCATTCATCCATACAAAAACGAGAAGAGACAGTTTCTCATCATTAAATGTGAACTCAGTGGGTTAGAACTTTTCTCTTCTTTTTCTAGTAATACTGCGTTCGTCGGAACAATGGTATTCTTGACGTACACCTCTCTAATCATGCCTTGACGTTTGTCTTAAGTGACCTTTTGGATTGATTATTTCAGGGCAAACAGGGTGTTTGAAATTGTTGGCGCACGGTGAAAAAATTAATGAAAGCCCAAATGACATAGAATCTCTCTGCTGCTCTCTTTGTCTCTGACACCAATCAACCCGTTCTTACTCCCAACTCGTCAAATACCGCCATTTGGTAAGTACCCCTTTGTCATCAGAAAACCAACGTATGGAGGCATCCTTCATCAGCAGTATCACCGGGCTTTCAACCAACTCCAATGTAAACCCGACTGCAGCGTTACTCGACGGTCGGAGCAAGTGACATAGTATTAATAGTCAGAGAGTCCGTTCAGGGCGGTAAGGAGGGGAGGGGAGGTGGATGGGTCAAACAAACACAAGACTTTCAACCAGGAGACCACTGTTGTGCTTTTGGACTGTGGGAGGAAGCCGGAAATTAAACCCACGCTAACACGGAGAGAAAGTGCAAATTCCACACAAGGACTCCAAGTCGGGTTTGAACCTACGACCCTCTTACTGTGAGGACCCAAAGCCAACAGCCCAAACCCGACCTAAAACCTAAGCTTTTGTTGCAACCCGTTCAAGGCATAATATGGAACCGCTGTCGGTAGGGATGCACCAATACCAGTATCGGTGCGCGCCGGCCCTCACTTTCATCGCACCACGGGGTTTTGCTTGCACCGTCTGACTCGTGCGTGTGTTAGACTCCTTGGTCCATGTTTCAAGACGGGTCGGGTGGGTTGCAGACATCGCCGCAGACCCCTGGCGCCTTTCACGTGGGCCGAGCCCCGCCCTGGGGGCACAACGCGGTTGGGGTGCACTAAGGACAGTCCACCCCAGTTGAAAGTCGCACCGGGAGCAGGGGGTCCAGTCCCTCCCCTACGAGGAGAGAAGGCGCAGCGAGCACTTTGTCCACGGCCCCGGGAAGCACCTTCTACCCGAGCCTTTCCAAGCCGACCTACAGCAGGTCGCGGCGCACCGCCTCGTACGCGGAACTGCCCAGCCTGCCGTGTGTCGCTCACACCCTCCAGCTGGCTGTTAACGAGGGTCTTTTGGCAAAGAGAAGTACTCGTATCGGTACTCGGTATCAGCGAGTACCCAAATGTAAGTACATGTACTTACGAAAAGTGGAAAAAAGTGGTATCGGTGCATCCCTATGTGGAACCGTTGTCGGTTTGCTGTTTGTAAACACACCGCATTCAAAGTTGGCCCCTCTTCCTCCAGCTCAACGAGTCGAGAGGGAGTGAGAGAGAGCAGCGATGGTGGAGCAAGCTATAGAGTGACTGGACAGAGAGAGAGAGAGAGAGAACGGCGTTAGTGAGAACAAAGCTGCAAATCAGATAAATAAAATGTTATTTTTAAACGATTGTTTCCCGGCGCGTACGTTCTAAAACACAACTAACTCCGCACAACCCTGCGGGGAAGACGCCGAGCTGCCGGATTTCGAATGAATGCAGACTTCCTGTCGACGCTGTTCTCGTCAAACTACAGACACGCACCGATCATAGCTGCACTCGCAGCACAGAGAGGAGCAGGGGGTCACTGGAACACATGGACATAATAACACAACCCGTTCTCATCCCTGAAACACAGCCACTTCGTATGTGGGGACTTGTGCCTCGGTATTAGAAGCTGAGGGACGTGACAAAAGCGGCAATATTTGACCAGAAGAGTCCCGAGTAAAGCAAAATAAGAAGAAAAGAGAAAAACCAGGCAGATAGCTGCAGGGTGTCTGTAGAAACAGTCACCACCACACACTGCTAGTGGGGCATAGTGATGATTGAGAGGGATTATTTTTGTATCAGTTGTTTTTTAGTTCATTATTATATATTATACCTTTAAGTTTGGATTTGGGTAACTGAACTCTCTTCTTCTCAGAGAATGAACACTTTTGATTATAATGACCCTATGACCTTTCCTCTAGCACCACCCTCAGGACAAAAAGGATATGTTTAGCTCCACTGCTGGTTCGGCTCTAAGAGCAGCAAAATCATTGGATCACTGAGTGTTCCAGAGCCACGAGAGGCTTTAGACTTTTAGTTAACTATTTGTCATTTATTTATTCATTCAGCATATATATTGTGATATAATGTAGCTTAAGAGTGGACTGAATGTGTGGATTTCAAGTAGGCTCATATATATAATCAGTAAGAACACAACACTACTGAAATAGAACACATCTCATTGCCACTATTGCTTAGGGTTCCAAATGACTAAAATGAATAAAGCAAAGGCAAAAAAAAAAAATCTTGAATAAAAGGGACAATACAAACAAGGCTCACGAAGCAAGTATGATGCGTTGTGACAGCTGTTTTTGGGCAAGGTGATGCTGTAAAGAAAATTGAATGTGCCATCTGCTACATCAGAGGGAGACAGAGGAAGAGACAGGGGGACGGAGCAAAAACAGAGACAGATAGCTACAACAGTGTTTAGCTGCCGACTCTATTCTCTATCACAGAGCTGCTGTCAGCCCGCCGGATCGACCGTTGGCGAAGCAGCGCTGGCCTCCCGCGCTGCTTCGCCTCATCTCAATGAAATGACAATACAACTGCACTCCCGAGCCCCATCCCTTCTCTTTACAGCAATAAACAGCCCGTTGAGTGTGGCTTCACCGCTACGCACTATCTGCATCTGATAGAGCACTGGACCTGGCAGTGGGGGCGGAGGTAATAAATTGCTTTTTTACCTGTCTTACTGTGAGGAATTGTTTTCTGAAATCTGTTATTGCACTTTTATTCAACTATATTGTTTACTTCATTGCACTGTAATTCAGAACCACTGCTATTATGTGCACTTACTATAAGTGACTTCCTGAAAGTTGCTTGAAAAGACCCATACTGTATTCAGTTTGCATTTTTCAGAACTGTACTTTAGTAAGAACAGTGGGGCCCAAACAGTGGTGATACATTAGCAACCACTGGCTATATTGCCGAAATAGTGTTCTTGTACTTGGAGGGCAGAACAAAAGGCCTTTATGCGAAACAGGATTATATTAGAAGCATCTTTCTTTTCTGATGTGTTCCTGTTTTAATTTGATATCGACGCTGCTTTGTTGTTCATGCAAACTCAACACTTCCTCCATATTTACTCGTCTTGATGAACTCATTTCCATAGCACTATTAAATAGCGACAGAGTAAAGTAAATCATTTTTGGACGACTTCAAAAAGGATTGCAACTCTGGTGTGACTTCAACAGCCATCACTCATGTCCTCACTTTGACCTTTTGCGATGGAGTGACTTGCTAGTTTCCTGAAGTGTTTTTTTAAGATGATTATTTTGGTCTTTTGATTTTATTTGACAGCCAGTAGAGAGAGTCAGGAAACATTGGGAGAGAGAGAGAGAGAGAGAGAGAGAGAGAGAGAGAGAGAGAAAGGGGTATGGCATGCAACAAAGGGCTCACAACCAGGAATCAAATAGTGGACATTTCAGTTATGTGGCATGCACCTTAACCATTGGCGGCTGTGTCGCGTGGCTGCGTCGCGTGACGGCTGCGTGATTGTCGCGTCGGGTGTTCACACCAGCTGTGTTTCTGCTGCTGTCAGCCCTTTCTTTCTACATAGAGTTTGCCTTTCATAATGGCCATTTCATTTCATTATAAATATCATTTATATTTATTTTAGACAGGGAATGGTTAAGAAACGTGTGGCAATTTGTAAATAATAGTAATAATCGACAATTAAAACCCCGTACTATATTCATTCATGGAGCCGTGCAAGCCACTGCATGGTCTACAACACTTTCCTGCAAATATTTCAGAATAAAAGCCTTGTGTTAACAAATGAGGGAATTCTGTCGACAGAAAAAAATGCTTGAGGTGTTTTATTTTTAAATGAAAGCAGAAAGTGTTGATTAGAACCCAGTACTTTATTAATTCATGGAGCTCTCCAAGTCACTGCATGTTCTACGACACTGTCCTGCAAATATTTCAGAATAAAAGCCTTGTGTTAACAAATGAAGGAATTCTGTTCAAAGAAAAAAAACACTCGAGGGCTTTTATTTTGAAATGAAAGCAGGAAGTGTTGATTTAAAAGTAAGTATTTACTTTTTTTCATCTCCTTAACATTTTTTTTACAGATACAGACATGTAAACTGTAGTAATGTAGCTGATATGATGTCAATATACAGTCAATAGATCACCTTCACTGTCTGTTGTTGCTGTGAAATGCGCGCGACACACTTCAAAAATAGGCAAGACCTCAAATTTCTAGAAGAGACGCAGCTGAGACGTGTGTCTCATGCGGGCTATGTGGCTGCTCTAACCTGTTAACATGGACGCCAAAATAAAAAATAACAGGTAACACAGCAGCCACGCGCTGCTCACGTTCCCAGTGTGGACGAGGTTTTAGTCCACCGGTGCTGGCGCCCAGACAGAATGGTTTGTTTGTCAGTGCAGAACAGCAGAACGAAAGAGATGACACTTCATTATCACATTCAGATGTGTTTAACAACAACACAGGAATATGTAAAAACATTCCGCTATGATGCGACAAATAATAATTCCATATAACATACCAAAGCACACATGATTAGTTTGGTGTTAAAAAAACATGAATTTATGTTAATTTACTAACCTAACTGTTACTCTGTTTAAAATTAATACATGGCATTCAATTTGGCGAATTGCATACAAGGACCAGACTAGAAATGCACATTTTAAGACTTGGATTTGATTTGGAACTTGTTGACTCAAGATTTGTGACTTACAAAAATAATAAATGCATCCCATCAAGGCCATAACGCATATTATTAAATAATTTCCGTACTAATCAAACAATTCAGTGAGCCCTGTATGTGCTGTTAGGAATCATCTTGATTCATTAAGTTTCTCCACTCATATATTCAGCTTTTCCCTTTAATTTGTCACCCGTCCGTATATTAAAGGATAGCTTTGGTATTTTTTAACCGGGACCCGATTTTCCCATGTTTTTGTGTCTGAAACTGGTCCAGTATTGAGGGAGAGCACTGCAGACGGCAGCTGCTCTCGGGCTCCAGTATGGTTCTGTTGGGGCAAGCTGGCACCGTCATTTAGGTCCATTAAAAGTGCTTATTGTTTGCCATGGCAGGCTCAGATTGTTATTATAAGTGTCTTACATCATGGAAAGAAGAATTGTCCTTCTGAAATCTGGCGAGGTGACGTGTTGCCGGAAGACAACGATGGAATAGCGGAATACGTCCATGGTGGAAATGAGAGTGGCAGCCGGGGCAGAGTTTGTTGTGTTGGAGTACAGAAAGCGTCGCTTAGTGTTATCTTAAAGATTTCCAATGTCACAGCTGAATATATAGAGGATTTGCACAATGTGGATGTGGTCTTTGAATTCGATGGCCATCCATATTTATTTAAGCCAGAGTATAAGGATATTCAGTATTCACAATTAGACTTCTTCTTGAGCGGGAAAATAACAAACAGACCGGATCAAGTGAAAGGTAAGAAAAGCGTTTTATTTCTCTGTAAGGTCCTTTCCATAATGTTGTCATACACTTATAATAATCTGAGCCTGTCAGTGGCAACAACAAGCACTTTTAGTGGACCTTAATGACGGTGCCAGCTTGCCCCAACAGCACCATATTGCAGCCCGTGAGCAGCAGCTGTCTGCAGCGTTCTCCCTCAATACTGGAACAGTTTCAGAAATAGTTGTCCCCATTAGTCTCCCAGACACAAAAACCAAAACAGGCTCCAGGTTGAAAAAAAAAAAAAAGTTACTCCATAAGGTGATTTGGTAAACCGGTAATTTGTGGGCTTTTAAGTAAGAAAAATTGACGGTTGCCTCATGCTGCCGTTCGCAACATCACAATGCAGTGTTACCCATGTGTTTCCTCCCCCTTTTTCACGGTGTAGAGAGAAAGGCGCTTCACCTGCTCTATTGCCTCTTAAATAGTCTTTATGAGCAAATAAATGTGTTAAATCTATAAAACACTTAACAGTGGTAAGGTATGAGGGGAACAAACACCGGGCGATTATTCACTGCAAAGAAAACAGCTCAAAGAAAAATGTTCTCATTTGCCGGGTGTGACATGGAAAATATAAATGGTGGTGGTGCAGCTGCTCTCACAATAACCCTTATGATCACATGCAAATTAAAAACAAACCTATTTATATTTTGCTGCTGGGACTCCGCTGCGGAGCTGCATGTTTCATTTCTCCCCTCAGGCACAAAGAGGGAGTCTAGTGAAGTTCTTTTTATTAAACATGGTCATTGGAATATTCATATCAAACTCACCAGCCATTGATATTCATTTGCTACGTACTCTCTTGTTACAAATTCAAAATGTCACAGTGAAATTTAAAACAGCCTGAAAGGCATGTTCATTATTTTCTTATTGAGGTGTTGTGGTTCATTGGTTTGGAGATTCTGGCTCCTGGGGGCTGTAGAGCCCGCTGATATTTGTTCAAACTCATCTCTCAGATGTTTAATTAAAGTTATTAGGAGCCACAGGTGAATCAGTTCATTAGCAGTGAATTGTGTTTTCAAATTCCTGCAGTAACACACAGGAGTCCCGCTCTTGGAGAGTAGGAGAAGATAAATGGATCCACCATCCCGCTGCTGTTTATTTATTTATTCATTTATTTATGTATCTATTTATTTATATATTTATGTATTGTCTGGTAGGAGGGAAGGTGAACTAGGTCATTGCTTAGAGTGCCATCAGCCAGGAAAGGCAGCAAAGATGTCCCATCAACTTTTAAATGGCCATCAAAGAGGTTACCAATGTGCCCGTTTCATTTACAGGAATGGAGTGTGGTGCTTAAAGTTCAAGCAGGCCATTCTCAGTTCAACAAGCATTAAGCCCGGGACACCCAAGCAACGTCAGGAGCACGCAGCGGCTGCGTTACCTGTTGTTTTTTATTTTGGCGTCCGTGTTGTGTCTCTTCTAGAGATTCAAGGTCTCGCCTACTTTTGACGCGAGCCGCGCGGTTCACAGCAACAACAGACAGTGAAAGTGATCTATTGACTGTATACTGACATCATATCAGCTACATCACTACAGTTTCGATGTCTATCTGTAATAATGTTACGGAGATTAAAAAAAGTAAAAACTTATTTTTAAATCAACACTTCCTGCTTTCATTTCAAAATAAAACTCCTCAAGCGTTTTTTTTCTGTGGACAGAATTCCTTCATTTGTTAACACAAGGCTTTTATTCTGAAATATGTGCAGGAAAGTGTTGTAGAACATGCAGTGACTTGGAGAGCTCCATGAATTTATATATTACCGGGTTTTAATTGTGGATTATTACTATTATTTACAAATTAACACACGTTTCTTAACCTTTCTCTGTCAAAGATAAAATATAAATGACATTTATAATGAAATGATATGGCCATTATGAAAAGCAAACTCTATGTAGAAAGAAAGGGCTGGCAGCAGCAGTTGCAGCAGCAGAAACGCAGCAGACACGCAGCTGGTGTGAACACCCGACGCGTGAATAACGCAGCCACCATGCGATGCATTCGTCACGCAGCCGCTAAGCACTCCTGACGTTCCCAGTGTGGATGAGGCTTCAGTTCAACAAGCATTACAACTTTTAATGTAGGTGATTTTTACAGATATTTAGATATTCAGCTATGCAGATCCCATAACGGAATGGAACCATAAGCAGGAAACAGCAAACACATCTCCCGTCAAGGTACAATGGGTTTACTTGTTTTACCTTTTTATTAAACAATTGAAATGCTTTGATTGACAGGCTAAAACATTTCAGTTATAGTAGAAGTAGAGAAGAGTCATAAAGTCAGCAAACTGACTCAGTAATACTAGTAACACCTATGTAACTATTGCTAACATTACCTAAGCTACTGGTCATCATCAAGGCTGTAGCTTTACAGTAAATCCCCCGTGCACTGAACAGATCAAGAGTGCATTTTATTCAAAAGTTACACGGCCTTGCTTAAAAGCATACTGGTATTGCACAGTGTTTTAGACAAGACAACCTAAACCAAGACCGAGTCATGACTTAGACCAGAGTGTATCGAGACAGAGAGAAGACCGAGACTTGGACTCAAACCGGACCAGAGCGAGTCCCACACTACATGACACACTTACCGTAGGCACTCCTCAAATCGATCCGAAAGATCCACATTCCCATAAAAACACCCACAGAAAAACAAATGAAAATCCATCCATATATACAGTATATGTGTAAAATGTTTACAGCTAGGTTTATGCTCGCCGTACTGAAGCCGGCGTGGGGTGCGCGTGCCATAAAATTACATCATGTGACGGCGTTCGTGTGGTGCGCGAAGGCTCCGCAAGTTGTCGCGCACCTCTGAATTTTTGTAAGTACGTGTCGACTTTCATTTCAACATGGACGCCTTCGGAGGAAGACTGGCCGAACAGGTTGGGCTATACAGACATCTCTACAGCTGTTCCTTGAGAGACCACAGGGACAGTCACATGACATTAAATACTTATAAAGAAACTGGCAACACACTGGGGAAAGAAGAGGCTGTGGAAGAATATGAGAGATTGTTTTATAAAAGCTAAAAAAAGGTCTCATGGAAAGAGTGGTGACCTGAAGGGAAGCACCGAGAGACGGAAAATAATTTAGACTTGGAGGGAAGCGACAGTAATAATCACAGCAATGTTTGACTGTACGTCAGTGTTTACTACTGTTGCCAGGCAGCCTGCTTTCCTTTCCCCAACCACTCGTTGACTTTTTGCTTATCCACATATTTTGTTTCTACGCCTCCTGGCGTATCGGAGCATATTGCAGCGAACAATGCGCTGAGCATAAACGCCTTTGTGCATGCTCGTAGACCACGCCATGGCGTCTCGCACGAGTATAAACAAAGCTTAAGTGTACCGTGAGAAATGTCTTGATAAAATAATCAAAAAGCACTGCTGAGGTGAATTTTATCTGTGAACTTTCCTTTGTTGTCTATGAGCAATCACAGTAATGAAGTTAACAAATAAATCAGATAATGCACCATCAGTTTAGTGAGATCCCTGAAGTTGTGGTCTTGACCGGCCTAGAAATAAATTCTGGAGTCTTCTTTGTCTGAGACCGAGACCTTTACAAAGTGGTCTTGAGTGGTCTCCAGACTGAGACCAACCTTGTGCACTACAACACTGGTATATTTTATGTCTTTCCAAAACCTCTTCAGTGGCAAAAACATCTCCAGGACCATACAAGTCCTGACGTGGATTACTGAGAATATTATAGACAAATTTTATTCTGTTCATTTATCCTATTCTACTCGCCAAGGGTAGGTCAGATACAAATTGTCATTTAAATGAATCTGCAGGCATAAAGTAGTTAGAATGGTTAAAAAAATCTGACCTCATCGTAGACGCTGTCATTCCGTTCAAAGTCTCCGGCCTTCCTGGGCAGCACATGGACGTGGACATGCTGTAAAGCAAACAAACAAAGAGATGGCGATGGTTTAGATGTGGCGCTCCGTCTAGAGAAACAGGTACTTTTTCACCTGGGACTTGTCTGACAGGCTGATGTGACAGAGCCGGTTCCCTCAGAGAGTCTTCATTACTTCACAGTACGTCGGAGAAGCCGGAGCGGAGCGTCGCCGCCGTGCCACAAATCACAGGAGGGTGACCGTGCATTTCAACAGGCGTGCTACCTGCACACCACAGAGACTCCTTATTTCTACGCTTTTAAGGATTTAATTGACTTTTTCCGCGGCCCCCCGCTCCTAGTGTCAACCCCCCCTGCTGTCACAAACTTGGCCGTCTGTATGGTTAACTTTGATTTCCTTCTTTGCATGGATGATAATGGTAATGTCCCCTAAGAAACTGCTTTATCTGACAAAACACACACTTAGCGAAAAACACTCACTAATGCAGAAACAACAAACAGTTTTCTCCTGATACACAGTCTTCCAATACTCATCAGTACATAAAGTAAAGCCTTAACATGTGGTTATACAGCAAGTGGGTAATTAAGCTTTACTCCTATATTGAAACAGTAACAGGGTGATTAACAAAGCGAGACAAGAAAACAAGATAATATCTAAAGAAAAAATAGACACATTTTAGACAGCTGAGAGATGAGGGAAGCTAAAAGTCGCTGCTCAGAGGACCTGAGCTGACACTCTTTGCAGTGTTAAGAGGGAGCAGCAGCTATTTGATGTATGGTGGACTCTAACAGAGGAAAAAGCTTGTAAGTCAAAATGAGCCTGTCAAGAAGAACAACAGCATCAGTTGTTTCAGCAAGGGCCCTAAAACGACAAAAGTTTATGTTCGAGTGACAAAAGCTTCTATAGCGGCCGTAGTAATTGTGACGGGAGCAAAGGAGGACTAGAGGTTACGTTATATAAAGCGACAAAGTCCAAGTATGTAGGGAGGAGGTCAGGGGGGATGGGTGGGTCGACAAATCATCTGACTTTAATGCAGGAGACCGCTGTTCATTTGCTGTTTTTCATGTTTTTTTTAAGCATGATGGCAACGCTTCCTCAACATTCACAAAGTAAGCCTTGTAACTCAAACCACAAAGTTTCTGTAAACCTAACCAAGTATTTTTTGTGTCTAAACCTCACCAAACCTTAACCATAGTATTGTAACATCATAAAGCAGATATAATTTTAACAGTGTTAACAGTGATTTGAGTGGAAGGCACATTTGAATGGTGAGATCAGATCACGCAACGCTTCTATGTATCACTCTAATACAGGGGTCAGCAACCTGCGGCCCCTCTCCAATGGCTCCCTGTGGCTTTGACAAAACATTATATAGGAATGAATAACGGTTATTTTTTTACATTTTAACTTTAATTAATCATTGTTGTAAGCCGAAAGTGATTCCTACATTCTCCAACTGCAAAAATGTGTAGTCTATACACTGAATAATAAAATAAGTTTTAACATTTCAGTCAACTAAACTGTGTGTCATAGCCTACGTACGTCTACAGCCCGGCACTTGTCCTCTAATTTTGCCAATCCTCAATAGCGTTGGCTAGTCTTGAGCTTCCCTAGCTGCAATAGGTTTCCAAATCCAAAAAAAGAGAAAATTCTCGGAGGAAAATGGAGAATTAAATCGTGCATGGACAGATTTCTTTGCGTTCTGCGGCAAGAAATTAGAAAACAACAAAAAAAGTAATTGAAAGACATTTCCAGAACAAACACACTGGAAGCTCCTGCTGAAAAGATCTTCCAGCCAAATCTCCTAAAGACGATTCTTCAACGTCCTGCCTCTCGTTTGCATGTGGGTCCTCTCTGCATTAGACTTAATAGGCGGTGTTACCTTCATTATAAGGCTCAAATACGTTTCGCGGCTCAAGACAGTTTTTTTAATTTAATTTCTGGCCAAAAATGGCTGTTTTGACTGTAAAGGTTGCTGACCCCTGATGGGGGGCATGGACATAATGTATTTTGTTGTTTAAGTTGGAGGACTTCTCATCTCATCTTCAACCGCTTAGGGTTGATCGGCCCGTAGCAGGGGTCGTGTCGGGGGGCAACAGCTCCAGCAGGGTACCCAAAACTTCCCTTTCCCGAGCCATATTAACCAGCTCTGACTGGGGGATCCCGAGGCGTTCCCAGGCCAGTGTCCTCAGCTGGCTTCTTTCAACGCAAAGGAGTAGCGGCTCTACTCCGCGTCCCTCACGGATGACAGGCATTATACTAGATTGTCAGTGTATAATCTTAAATGTCCCTAGTATCTATTCTGGACTTGGCAAAACTACACCGTTATACTCTGCACACTGATAAACTTCATATAGAAATACAGCAATGAGACATTAAACACACACACACATTCAAAATAAATAAGCTGGTTTATCTTATTTATTCATTTCAATTTCTGCCCTACTTTATTGTATGAACATTGTATGGGATAGTTCTAAGCATTTGCATTCTTTCTAACAGCCAGCAGGGGGCGACTCCTCTGGTTGTATAGAAGTCTATGAGAAAATGAGCCTACTTCTCTCTTGATTTATTACCTCAGTAAACACTGCAATCATCAGTTTATGGTCTCAATCACTAGTTTCAAGTCTTCTTCAATACAGCATGATGTTCATTTAGTAAATTATGATCCCATTTAGAGTCAAATAGATCATAAAGCAGGGGATGCTTTAGGGCGTGGCTACCTTGTGATTGACAGATCGCTACCACGGCTTTGACCGGTCTGGGAGTAGTCCGTGTTTTCGTCTTAGAACTTTAACCCTTTCACAGTGTGTTTTCACTTCATCAAAATTAATTATAACATTTTTGGTTGCCTAAAAATGTCTTCAAATTCAGCATTCCATTGTACTTAGCTCCACCCTCTCACTTCTGGTTGCAAAAAAACCAAGATGGTGACGGCCAAAATAACGAACTCAAGGCTTCAAAACGGTAGTCCACAGACCAATAGGTGACGTCACGGTGACTATGTCCACTTCTTATATACAGTCTATGGTCGGGGTGCATGTCCACTCTGAACGCAGTAGAATGTTGTGCTTTGTTATATTATCTGCAATTTAGAGCTAAAAGATTAAGGTGCATCGTTGTCCCCGCAGTCTTAGTAATGATGATAACTTCCTTATATTTAGAATTATTTTCTACGGTCCCCTATCTACATTTACTCTAAAATATCTACAGATGAGCTCACAATAGATTTCTGCTCCGTACATTTACCTATCCAAGGAGACTACATTGTGGTGGATTTGTTCTTTGTTGATAATGTTGTATGCATCTCCCTTGTTTTCCTTGTTCGAGTGGTTACTTTAACCTTCAAGTGGAGCAGTGCGTCATGAGGGTAACAGTGGTATTGGTCCTGCTCTGTGCTCCAGTACATTTACATTTTCTGTCTATTAGCTACAGATGGTTCAGCGCTGTGTGTTGTGCCATAAATCCCCCTATGTAATCTGTGGCCTTGGTCCTGAGGTGTGTGTGTGTGTGTCTGTTTGTGTATCATCAAGGGCATAATAACCTAATTGTGTGGCTGTTATTCATTTTTCATTACTACACTGTGATAAACTGTGGAGGCAGGCTGAACGAATGTTTATAAATGCTACAAACAAGATAGCATGTTTGGAGGCGTCTGCTTTTTTAGTATGCATTTTCTATTTAATGAGGTCATTTACATAATGTCTGCATTATTAAATTTGCCTACCTTGAGGAAAACTTCTGAAGCAGAAAAAAATAACACATCATGGCGGGAGAGCTATTTATCACCGAGGCTTTCTAAATGAGTGCTGAGTGAATGAGGCAGTGGCCTCTGGACAGTGTGTGTGTGTGTACTGTGTGTGTGAGTGCCTGCATACCAGGAACTAGGAGGGGGGTATGAGTGTTGTGGGAAATCAGAGTGGCCTGACGCAGCAGTGTTTGTGTGCTTGTGGCAGGTTCCAGACAGTTAAATGCCCACTTGCACGGCAAGGGGGCACATTGTTCCCCAACATTGAAAAGAAAATTACGCAATTGTACAACCTGTTGTAGTTTTGACCAACATCACAGTGGCCGGGAGATCTCCAAGCATTGCAGCATAAAGGAAAACTCCGGTGGCCTTCTATATTTTTCTAATAAATCTCATGTGCAGACCAAAACCAACAAGGAATTTATCTACAAACTAGAAGTGCACTCTAAGAAAAAAATCCTTAGAAAAACAGATAATGTCCTGGCAAAAAATTACCAGGAAATTTTCCGTTAAATTTACGGAACCCTCGACCTGTGATGGCCTCTATCCCTCTTTCCCTCTCTGACACTTTTCCTGCTAGTAGTGGATGTTCTTGTTCCCACAATGCAATGCATTTAAAAATACGGGGAGAATACATGTGAAAAATTGATACAGAAAATTCCTTCATATTCACACGGTACAGTTGCTTGTAGTTTTACGGACTTTTCTTAGAGTGTGTGTATCTCTGTCTGATATCTCTCCTCACTCTGTGCCATAGAGTTCCTTTAGAGCTGAAGTAGCGAGATTGGAGCAAATATGATTAAAAAAAGGTTATATTTATAAAACGGTCACTATATCGTGACAGTAGTACATGAAACAGGTAACCTGAAAAAAATCATGTGCCTCTGTGTCCTCCGGTGCTCCTAACGGCATCTGCAAGATTTCACAGAACGGAGGAAAACAAGCAGTAAGAGCTGATCTGAGGTCTGCTGTCCAGCTGCTGTCTATGAGAGCCGGCTGTCAATCACTCATGAACTCCGACCAAGCGGTCAAACTAGGCAGCGCTGATCAAATATGAATCAATATTCTGTTACGTTAATGCCTATTTATTGCATCAAATGTTTTCAGAATCATCTTGTAGTGCACGGTTTAGCTGTAAAATGAGAAAGTTTGTGACGCGGCCGCCATCTTGAAATCTGGTGAAGGAACGCCAAGTTCCGGTCACATGACCGGAGCACAGCCAATAGGAACGCTCTCTCAATGAAATGACTTGTGATCAAAGTCTCCCAGAACACTTGAATTACAATATGCTGAAAGGTTATTATGGAATTTTTGCCCAATGATGGCAAAAATATATAATGTCTACTGCCATTTTAAACACATCAAGGAGCCACACTGTTGCACTTGGTGACATGTCCCTTCATTACAATGACACACACTGTAGTTTACTTTAACTCAATCCCACATACATTCCTCCTGTTCGAGTAACAAAACCCGCAGTTTCCAGCTGTTTTAGTAAATCACTAAGCCTGTGCATTTGTGAAAGATTGACATCTTCAGTAGGAACCACTGCTGGGCTTGAAGCTGAGAGCCACAGACAGGGTAGGGAAGTCAGAAAGCACTGAGAGATGAACTAACAAACTGAACTGTTGGTTTTGATGTTTTTTTTTAAGATTTGTTTCTTTCATGAATGCTACACTTCCATTTTTATTCAGATATAATCTTTATAGGTGACTTCAGAACATGCATGATTGATATGATAATGAAAAGCCGAATATTGCATAACTATATTTCTATCCGATTAGTGTATTTCTCATCAACGCCCATTTGTAACGTGTCTAGATCTAGGTTCTAATCGATCTAGATTTATGATTAATCTTTGATTTTACAGTCTTTATAAACACAACTAGAACAAAAGAAAGAAAAAGTTGTGCTTTTCAACATCCGAGTGGAAGGAAGAAGCATGTATTTCCTTCACTTCATCTGTGCCCTAAAGCAAGGCATTAAAACAAACCCCTGAGCGGGGTTTTCCAGGACACTAACAGTGCTGAATGTGTGTAGCGTACTGTATATCTGAGAGGCACACCTGTGGTGAGACAAAGCTCTACCTCCCCCCCACCGGCGCCAGCTCTCTCTCCACCAGAACAGCTGCTGTAAATAACAACATGTTCTCTGCTGATAAATAGAAGCATTAACTTCCTTTCCAGACAAATAAATGTTCATTGTGAGTGATATTACGCAAGTCTTGAAGGGTTTCACTTCAAAACTGCTGGAAGTCCATTTTGGAACAATTGTGTTACCAAATTATTTATCAGCCAATATTAGAAAAACATCTTGTCCTTGATTAAAAAAAAGAAAGGAAAGAAAGCATTTTATGACAAAAGTATTTAGGATGAGTCACTACTTCAATCTTTAAAAACACTTCCCTCAATTCCTAAAAAATTGCCTCCCAAATGAAGTGAACAAAAACATCAAAGAATGTACTTTCAAGTTCAGTTTCGTTATTAACATTTTGTCATTTTATGTCAAATTTGAATGAGTTTCTTTTATCTACTGTCCTAAATACATGGGGTCTGGTAAATGTTTTCTGAGACAAATCTGGTTTCTCACAGAAATAATAATTTCAAATGTTTTTTGAATAAACATTGAATAACTAGTTGATTAATATGAGTACATTAACATGAGGGCAGTAAAGGTGAGTGGGGAACCAAGAAAAGACTACAAAAAACGCTGACCACAAAATATGTGTTCACAGAATTTATCAGGTGCCCAAAGACTACGCAGCAGTTTATACTATATTATACTATACTATACTACTGTACTATATACTAAACTACTTTAATATGTTGTAAACCACGAGACAGGAATTCACGACTCTCTAAAATTTCCACGGCAATAATTATTTCATCATTTGGACTTAGGTTCAGTCAATTCTGAGATAGAAAGTACAATGAATATGTTCACGTTATAAAATAATATACCAGGAATGTGTGCTTGCACATATTTGATTGGTCAACGCAATGTAATGGGAGATGACATTGCATTCGGTTGAAAGTAGATGACCCCGTATTTTTTTTGCTAGAGCCCCTGCGTTGGCAATACTGTTTCGTCAATGCAGTGGTCTTATTGGAATGAATGAAACTGCATATTTTAATGCAGTTCTACAGTCGGTCCAATGAGGCCACAAACCTTGTTAGCGGCCTTTTGAGTCTGCAACCAAAGAGTGGCACGGTAGGAATGGGAGACTGACCTCTGAACAAGAACGACAGCATTTGTTGTTTATTCAAATGGGGGATACAACCTATGTTCATGTTAACCTGAATAGGACCTCTTGTGGTCATTTCAATTATGACTCTCATCTCTCAAAAAAACAAAGAACTTGTGATAAGTGCGCAAAAGGTTAGGGTGGATGGACAGTTCAACATGTTTCACTTTGATAGACCGCAGTTTGTTTCCTCTTTTCTATCAACAATCAACGTTGGTTTCTTTTAACCATGACCAAGGTCGTTTCCTCGCCTTAACCGAGCAGTTTAGTGCCAAACTTAACCAAACCTTAAGTATGTTCATAAAAATGCTCATTCTAATCATTTTTGCAACGACCAGATGTAACGGTACCAACAAACGATGTAGTCCTGCCAATAGGTGTCAATTCAGAAAATACCCCTTTGCATCATAAAGCAATGACCGATGACACATTTTGTCATTTAGTCTAGAGGACTACAATCAAATATGTTCATCCCCCGGGGAGCATGATTGGGTGCAGAAATTGTCACATCCATCCGCCGTGAAAGTTGTTTGCTTTCATGGACCAATGAATTTGTCACTAGGTGCCTGCAGTGCTAGCAATGGGAAAACCAGAACGTAAAACACATCAGTCATTTTAACGAAACTCTTCTCTGTCCTGGAGCAGCGTTACTTAGCAGCTTTCCTCAGACGCTTTATGCCCTTGACTCTGAGTCACGGTGTCTTTCGTCTCCATTGGTGTTGCCTGATTACACGCTGCAGATGTTGAGGTTATCGTTCGCTGTTAGTTCCTTTGTACTGTCCTTCAGTCGGGCACTGGGTGAGCACCTCCCCAGGCTGCATGTCCCCTCGATAATTAGTCAATCATCCACTGCTTGAAGATTATGTGCACTCAAACAGAACGTCCTTCACGCAAAGCTGCGTGCTCACCGCCCAATCAACTGTGCTGATAGATAGAGGTGTCTTAGGAAGTCTGCATATTTGCTTAATGCGTGCACAAGATACCTGCATAAAGCTGCGGTGCACAGAGAAGTTTTTCTTTCCAAATAATCAAACCAGATGTCTCTTAATTAATCTGTAACTGCAGAAACAGACCGGGAAAATAGCTGCCGTATCAATATGAGAGACTTAGGTGTTATCTAGTTTGACAGGCAGACAAATGGACTTTGTCATAAACAGATGTGGTCCCCCATTAATGGAATGGGGGAAAAGAAGAAGGTCTGCTAGATCAAAGCAGAGAGCCTTAATTAGCTACATGGAGAGATTCTTCCCACAATGCCCTGCTTTCACAGGCCCACTTCACCTGAAAGCTAAGTGAATTTCTTCAGTAAATCGCATGAGAATCTCCTCCATCTTGTTCTAGACAAGTTCCAGTTTCACTGGTCTTTTTTGGTAATTGTCCTTTTCAATTATGTTGGGAAATGAATCAGGATTAATCATCTGCATTCAACAGATGCTTCTCCATCGCAGGAAGAGGAGGACCTCAGGCTGGTTTCATCACTCAAGATACAATAGAGATTACACATAGTGGATATATGTTTGATGTTAAACTCTCCTCATATTGACTGAACAACGGTGATCCTCGACAGCAACATATTTTACTAAAGCTGAGGAAAATGTGAAGTTATTGAACCTATAAATGTTGAATGAATAGTGAAGTTTTTTTATGGGAACTATTGTCCAACACAGTCGAGGACTCAAAACCAAAGAAATACCAGGATTTTTGAAGAAATGGAATGATTAGTGAGATGTTACTCGACTTGTCATTACTAAACAGGCAGAGAAAATGTCATTGTTTGTAGTTTTACCAATACGTCCTCCATCCTAAACGACAGTCAATGCCTTTCAAAATGCATGTGATGGTTATAAAATGATTCATATGAACATTTTCCAATCTGCCACGTCTATATTAAGGTCAGGTTTGACAACTCAATTCTTGGTCAAGGTTAAGGAGAGATTGTGGTCATGGTTAAAAGAAACCAACACTGGGATGTGATGGATCTGAACAGGGGTTTCCAATAGCTATGCACCGTTGCCACTTTTTACATTTGGATACTCGCTGATACCGAGTACCGATACGAGTACTTCTCTGTGCCAAAAGACCCTCGTTAACAGCCAGCTGGAGGGTGTGAGCGACACACGGCAGGCAGGGGAGTCCCGCATACGAGGCGGTGCGCCGCGACTGGCTCTAGGTCGGCTTGGAAAGGCTCGGGGCAAAAGGTGGCTCGCGGTCGCAGCTTTACAGCGCTCCCCGCCCGGACCTAGAGCCGGGGGCGGCCCCCTGTTCCCGGTGTGACTGTCGACCTGGGCGGACTGTCCTCAGTGCGCCCCAACCGCGTCGTGCCGCCAGATCAGAGCTCGGCCCACGTTAAAGGCACCAGGGGTCTGCTGCGATGTCGGCAACCCACCCAACCCATCCTGAAACACGGACCAAGGAGTCTAACACACGCGCGAGTCAGAGGGTGTAAGCAAAACCGCATTGCGCAATGACAGTGAGGGCCGGTGCGCGCTGGCTAAGGTGGGATCCCAGCCCAGCGGGGTCGGGTGCACCACCGTAAAGTGGTATCGGTGCCGTTGTATCAGAGCCGTTTTGCGAGTACGAGTACGAGTACATGAGCACGGTATCGGACCCGATACTGGTATCGGTATCGGTGCATCCCTAGTTTCCAATGCTTTGGAAAGTGGTGTGCACATTTTACGGAATATGAAAAATACCCATCTTTATGAGTTATTCTGAGTCGTATACATGAACATGAACTTTGAAGGGGGAAGAAGAGATCGTCCCCCCCAAGATAAACCACAGCATCAGTCGTTTCGTTAAATGCCCAAAACATATGTTTCATTCAAGTGACAAAGCCCTCGAGCTGCTGATGGAATTGTGACTCTTATCTCTTGGGGATGAAGAACAAAGGCGGGTTTGGGTGGATGAATGGGTCTTTAAATGGTTCTAGTCCTCTGACAACTCAAAGCGCTTCACGCTACATGTCAGCATTCACATTTTCATACACTGATGGCAGAGGCTGCCATGCAAAGTGCCAACCTGCCCATCAGGATCTAAACATTCATTCACACATCAATTACACAGCCTTCGGGAGCTTTTGTGATTCAGTATCTTGCTTAAGGACACTTCGACATGTGGACTGGAGGAGCCGGGGATCGAACCACCGATGTTCCGATTGGTGGACGACGCGCTCTACCTCTGAGCCACAGCCGCCCCGACTTTAGCACGGGAGATCGCTGATTGTTACTCATTTCCTGCCGACAGTCAATGTTGGTTTCTTTTAACCAAGACTATATGGTTGCTCCATAAACTTAACCAAGTGTTTATTACTGTAACCATGACAACAAAGGTACCCAAGGTCTTCAACCCTAACCTGAAAGTGTCTCAGGTGTCTTTATTATTTGCATTGCATTTGTATTGAAATATGCAAAGCCTGCAGGCATCATTGTGAGCCGGAATTATTCCTAAAAGTGTATTCATATTTTGTGCAAACAAATGTGTCACCGAATTACTTTATTTGGCAACTCAAATTAATAATTTGGGTGCATGAATTAATCAGAGTAAAACTGTATGAAACCCAATCAGCTCATGTAGATAGTCTATGGCCTGACAAACTGTTTATTTTGCTTTATATTAGCAGCATATGTGGACCACAAAAGCAGCCAAAGCTGGACTGCAAAGAGTAAACCAGGAGTGCTGAAAGAATTTCCAATTCAGCATCAAATCTGTGTGACAAAGAGTACTTTGCCTGCTGGTTGGTTGTGTTGCGTCAGCCCTCGAACACACTCACCAACACAGGCACAAACATTTCATTTTATTTTTATTTGTTTTTGCTCATGGTTCATGCACAAGAAAAGAGTGATTCACAATCAAATCACAACTCTATTTACACATTCACTACATAACCCTCAGGATTTCCTGAGTACACGTGTACAGTACAACCAGGAAGCTCCTAAATATCTGCACACCTGAATAACACAATAACAAGCCCGCAAACACCAACCACATAATTTGATTTTCATTACTCATGAAATACACACTAAAACATCTCCGCCTACCTTTCTGTTTCTTTTCCATCTCCCTAAATAGATTGTAATGGAGCTTGATTTAATGATGTACTCCGGGGAAGAAGCTGTAGACAGAGACGGACTTTGAAATATCTCCAAGAAACAAGTCTGCTGTGATTTACTGACCTCACTTGTTGTTCACTGAAAAATAAGACAACACAGATTTTCTATACATGTGCTGTAAATTGAATCTGGCTTGTTAGAATTCCAAGGCAGCTCTAACAATCTGTAATTAATTTATAATCATAGACACAAACACATATTTATATATATATTTATATACATATACACCGATCAGCCATAACATTATGACCACCTACCTGATATTGAGTAGGTCCCCCTTTTGCCGCCAAACCAGCCTTGACCCGTCGAGGTATGAACTCCACTAGACCTCTGAAGGTCTGCTGTGGTATCTGGCACCAAGCCGTCAGTAGCAGATCCTTTAAGTCCTGTATAAGTTGCGAGGTGGGGCCTCCGTGGATCCGACTTGTTTGTCCAGCACATCCCACAGATGCTCCATTGGATTGAGATGTGGAGAATTTTGGAGGTCGAGTCAACACCTCGAACGCGTTGCCATCCACATGATGTAAAAGAAAACGTGATTCATCAGACCGGGCCACCTTCTTCCATTGCTCCGTGGTCCAGTTCTGATGCCCATTGTAGGCGCTTTTGCGGTGGACACGGGTCGGCACGGGCAACCTGACCGGTCTGCGGCTACGCAGCCCCATACGCAACAAACTGCGATGCACTGTGTGTTCTGACACCTTTCTATCGGAACCAGCATTAAGTTTTTCAGCAGTTTGAGCTCCAGTGGCTCTTCTGTTGGATCGGACAACACGGGCCAGCCTTTGCTCCTTACGTACATCAATGAGCCTCGGGTCTAACCCTGTCGCCGGTTCACCGGTTTTCCTTCCTTGGACCACTTTTGGTAGGTCCTGACCACTGCAGACCGGGAACATCCCACAAGAGCTGCAGTTCTGGAGATGCTCTGACCCAGTCGTCTAGCCGTCACAATTTGGCCCTTGTCAAAGTCGCATCTCGTCACATCCTTACGCTGGCCCATTTTTTCTGCTTCCAACAAGTTCAGCAGTCTTATGGCCTGTGGGATGAAGCTGTCCCTGAGCGTGGTTGTGTGAGACAAGATGCTGTGGTATCCGGGGGTGGTTAGGGTCTGTAATAATCCTGTTGGTCTTCTTCCTCCACCTCTGGGTGTAGAAATCCTCCATGGATGGCAGCTCCATCCTGGTGATGTGCCGCGCACTTTCCACCACCCTCTGTAGAGCCCTACGGTTGAGGGCGATACAACTGCCATACCAGGCGGTGATGCAGCCGGTCAGGATACTCTCGATGGTACACCTGTAGAAGTTGAGGCGCCGCTGTCTTGCAGTCTTGTTTATGGTGTCTATGTGATGAGTCCAGGTCGGGTCCTCACTGATGTGAACCCAGAGGAACCTGAACCTGCTTACTCTCTCCATCCCGTTAATGGAGATGGGGGGCATGTCCCTCTACCCGTCTCTTCCTGTAATCCACAATCAGCTCCTTCATTTTGCTGACGTTGAGAAGGAAGTTGTTGTCCTGGCACCGAGATGTCAGGGCTCTGACCTCCTCTCTGTAGGTTGTCTCATCGCCGTCTGCGATCAGCCCGATGACGGTCGAGTCGTCAGCAAACTTAATGACGGTGTTGGAGCTGTGTGTGGCCACGCAGTCGTGTGTGAACAGGGAGTACAGGAGAGGGCTGAGCACGCAGCCCTGAGGAGCGCCGGTGTTGAGAGTCAGGTTGGAGGATGTGGTGGTGCCTATCCGCACACCCCTGGGGTCTGCCCGTCAGGAAGCTCAGGATCCAATCACAGAGGGCGGTGTTCAGTCCCAGGTCTCTGAGCTTGATGACGAGCTTGGAGGGCACAATGGTGTTGAATGCTGAACTATAGTCAATGAACAACATTCTCACATATGTGTTCCTCTGGTCCAGGAGTGAGAGGGCAGTGTGGAGGGCGATGGAGTTGATTTATTTGGTCTGTATGCAAATTGAAGTGGGTCCAGTGAGTCAGATAGGGAGAAGATCTGTCTAACCACTCAAAGCACTTCATGATGGTGGAGGTGAGTGGTCCTGGGCGGTAGTCATTCAGGCAGAGGGGCTATTTTTTGGGGACAGGGACAATGGCTGTCTTCTTGAAACACGTGGGGACTACAGACTGGAACATGTTGAAAATGTCTGTGAAGACATCAACTAGATGGTCTGCACACACCTGGAGTGCTCGGTCAGGGATGCCATCAGATCCAGGTGCCTTGCATTGATTAATCATTTTAAAGGATCTGCACACATCTGCCCTGGATATTATTAGTGGGGAGGGGTCCTGGGCCTTTTGGTCCTCCTCAGCCGGGGAGTTGGTCTCAAACCGTGAATAGAAGGTGTTCAGTTCATCTGGGAGAGATGCAGACATTACCTTAGACCTGACATTTTTCCTCTTGTAATCTGTGATGGTTCTCAGACCAGCCCACATGTTTCTAGTGTCAGAGCCCCGGTAGTTAGACACCACTTTGTCCCTGTATTGTCTCTTTTTGCACTGCTAATAGCACCCCGGAGGGCATACCTGGATTTCCTGTATTCATCCAAATCACCTGAGTTGTAAGCAGCGGTCATTGCTTGAAGTTTAGCTTGAATTTCCTCATTAACCCAGGGCTTTTGATTCCGGAACGTCCTCACAGTAATCCTTGATACAATGTCATCGAAGCTTTTGCTGATGTAGCCAATAACCATGTCCGTGTATGTGTCTATGTTGTTGTCTTTAAACACACACCACTCCGTAGTGCTGCAGCAGTCACATTGAGCTTAGTGTGATTGGTTTGACCAGTGCTGAATGGTCTGCGTCACCGGTGAGTCACTTTTGAGTTTCTGCCTATAGGCAGGCAGAAGCAGAACTGAGACGTGATCACATTTGCTGAAGGGAGGGCGAGGGAGGGCCTTGTATCCTTCATGGAAAGGAGTGTTACATGGTCGAGTGTTACCTCCACGCGTAGCATAGCTGATGTGTTGATGGTTTCGCGGCAGGACTTTCCTCAGTTTGTTGAAATCCCCGGCCACAATAAAAGCAGTCTCCGGCTGTGAGGTCTGGGTCCTGTCGATAACTCCATAAAGCTCGTCCAGTGCTTGGGTGGTGTCGGCGTGTGGTGGAATGTACACCGCTGAGAGAACGACCGATGTAGACTCCCTTGGGAGATAATAAGGACGGCATCCGATCATAAAGTCCCTCTGGAAAAATGGCCGAGTCCAGGATCGAGCCAAGTCTCTATGAAAACCACAACGTCACAGTTCTTAATATCCTGTTGAAAAGTCATCCTGCTCCTGAGTTCATCCAGTTTATTATCCAGTGACTGGACATTAGCCAGAAGGATACTCAGCAGAGGAGGCCAGTTTTCCCGTTTCTTCAGCCGGACTAGGACCCTGGCTTCCTTTGTCTCCTCAATTTTCCAGTTTCAGCAACAGGTAATACCAGCCATGGATATTCTCTGTTGTTTGTCGTTCGTGATTAAAAAGTGCTGTGCACAAATTATATATATATCATATTGTATGATAGGGCTCGCTTTGGGGATGCGCATGTTGTGAAATAAATTAAAAATAAGTACCAGGTTAAACAAAATAAAACAAGAAAAAGAACAAAGTTGAGGAGGATCTTGAGACACAGCAGCCGTCCAGGCATATACACAGAGGTGTCCATGTATCAGTCAGTTCTCACTGGTGAGTTATATCTCAAAGATTTTACAAGTCTGTTTTTCTTCTTCCTTTCAGTGGTCATTAAAGGTCACATATTGTAAAAGGTGAGATTTTCATGTCCTTTATATTATAAAGCAGGTTTAAGTGATATATAAGTACTGTGAAAGTATCAAAATGCTCAATCCACAGATAAATGCACACAGCCCGTAGTCAGAAACTGTGTGTTTGAAACAAGCCGTCAGGATTTCTGTCCATTTGTGATGTCACAAATCTAAAATATTTTGTCAATTTCACAGTTTTAAACGTAAACTTTCTAAATGTGTCCCAGTTTATTTCCTGTTGCAGTGTATGTAAATAACATCAGCTGAAAGGAAGTAAACATGGACCCAAGCTGTTTCCTAGCAATGTAATTCCATTGCCATTCCGTTGAAATGAGCTAAAATGGAGTGTTTTCAGACAAAGGGTGTATACAGGTATATTCAGACAGATGTGTTGTTTGAACATTAAAGCATATAAACATGTTCTATTAGAAAGCCAAAATACAAGTATGAACCTGACGATGAGCATGATAAGTCCCCTTTAAATATGTTTTCGTGTTTGGTATCTGTAAGTCCTGACTAGGATAAACCTTCATAGCTAATGACTGATGGACTAACAATACATGCAATATCTCCATGAATAGCTTTAACAGTCTCTAAAACTGTCATTTTTTTTCCTTTGTCAGATGCAGAATATACTGTATGTAGACTTTTCCTAATCAAAATCCAATCATATCTTTCCTGTGTCTCCCTTACTGTGCCTCTCACTCAGCCTTTCCATATCCACTGCATTCAGTATAGTCTACTTTGTGCATATTACATCTTATCATCTTTATCTATAGACACTCATATATAACAGCCAGGCTTGCTTAGTAAACAAACGGGATCTATACACAGACCTCCAGATGATAAATCACTATAATCACGCTGCATTTTCCATAAGACAAAAATAAAATCCAATTCCATCATTCAAAACAGAGAGATTTGTCTTGTGTCTGTGCGACTCCAGGCAGTGAGTTTATAAGGGGTGCATTTGCCTCTCTCGTATAGCCTGCCTCACTCTTATTCAATCAAAGGACCATTTTTATTGCTCTCGCGCAGGCACCTGATTGCAATAACCCAGTTGATAGATGGGGGTGGGCCACTGCTGTAGCAGGTGTGCTATATGCGCCAAGATAATCTGTTTTTATAAAAAGACCAGACAGGTCTACACATCAAGAGTTGCTTTGTGTTAAAATTACTTGATAAAATATGTAGAGTATTTCAGCGAGTTAAGGATCAGTGGGAAACAACAGCTCCTCTATTACCGCCTTGATTCACTGCTCCCCCGGTGTGCCTTCCTGCAGTAAAGGCCCTCAACAAAAAGGCTCTGCAAGGATATTTCAGAGATATTCCGATAATGCTAAAATATAACCTACTTGCCGTAGTGAATCTAACTGAACTCAAGCAAAAATGCATTACTCTTTGACCTTGTTTGTATTGCCAGATGAAAGCCATTTCATCTCAAACAACCTGTAGATGAAAAATGGAGGTTGTTGTGGAAATGGAAAAATAAAGATCTTTTAAAAAAGGCATTGTTTCTCTTCGGGCACACGGTGGAGATTGCTTTTTTAGGGAGAGGGCGGTAGGTGGCTTGGGAAAGAAATTCAGCTGGACAGAAGGACTTTGCCTTTGTTACTAACTGAAGGATGAGTTAGTGCACTTTGGAGCTGAATCAGCAAACAGTTACATAGTGAGAGCAGTTCTGGGGCAAACGGAAATACCCATACTATACTGTTTATATGTGTAGAGGGACTGATTTTTATTTCAAGTGCTTTTAGGTTTGGAACCACAGGATTCCGTATTCTTTAAACAAATTAGCTCATATTTGCCTAAACCTAAAGAAATTGTAATTTTGCTGCCTAAACCTAACTGATTTTTTGCCTAAACCTAAAGAAGTTGTAGTTTTTTTGCCTAAACCTAAAGAAACCTTTTTGTTTATGTTCAAAAGGTGACGTTTCATTCAGTTTTACAACATGTTAGAACATGTTACTTTAAAGTTTCACTTTCACTTTTACAACGTAGTAGGCGTAGTAGTCCCCTAACGACCTACATCTATGGTGCTTATAGCGTCTGATAACGCCTATTTAATGGCCTGATAACAGTCGAATCGGGCGTTGTGTCAATCTAAGTAATCGTACAAATGGGGTTATAAGGGTGCAACCTTTTTGGACAGTCTCTCCTTAAAAGGCATTCATGGTTGTTTGCATGGAAATTGAAAGAAGCAGTTGTTTAAAGAATGAAAGAGAAGTTCCAACCCTGCCCCACTTTCACATGCATGCCAAGCGCTGCATAAAGTGGGCCTGATTGTCAGTTTTCCTGAGAAGCAGTCGCTTTACAAAATGTTTAAAATGTATTTTTGCATTACGTGTTCCCACAAAGCTTTCTGTTTGGATTCAGAAACAAAAATGTATTTTTCTGTATTTTCTCAGTGCTGATAAACAGAGACACCCCCACCCCCTCTCTCTGCCTACAAACAAAACTAGCACAGACACATTTTTTCATGTGGAATAACCAAAACTACTTCAACTTTGGCAGGGACAATTTGTGTCCATGTCAGACCCTTCTGCCAATAGTAAGAAACTGGAAGAGAAAAAAATTTTATTCTTGTGAGGCATTTCACACTATTTCTATTGTAAGTAACTATGAACAAAACTGTCTTCAAAATGAAGACAATGCAATGTAATCTATCTGGTACTAAATATAGCATAATAGTGCAGTGTGAAGGGTTGAGTGGAGCTTTGAGTTGCAGTGACTGGTAATGATTGTGTCCCTTCTCACTTTAACCTATACGAACCCCAGTGGGAACCCCAGTCAGTCACTTGAATCATTCCATACAGCCTCCAACCAAACCAATGATTTAAACCTTTTTTAGAAAAGATCTCTAAATTATTCAGCCGTGCCAAGAGTTTAGCACCACAAATGTAATGATTATTTAATAGTGTATAACTGTTGTAGAGGCCTCATGACATATTTAAAGGCGGTGAATTATTAAGTTCTCACCTTCACGGTTTGTCCGGCTTCAGGGCCGTCCTGGCGGGAACAGAAAGAAGAAGTAATTAGAAAAAGAGCTGGGAATTCAGAAATATTGACATCAATAATTCAGAGATATATTTTAATTCCAGATCAGCTAGAGGCACCTCGACCTCTTTTGCCCAATTAAAAAATAACAAAAACAAGATTTCCCCCCTAATTTCTTTCATTGCTTCCTGTTCTGATATTTATTTCTTTATGACCATTTTGTGTTCAAATTTTCTCCAAGTGGAGGGACAAGAAGACAAAATTATATGTTTGTACATTTACATGAAATACAGTATGTCATACACACATGACGATATACATAGATTTCATACACTATTTGAAACTAGATTTGCATGTTTTGTAAAGAATGTATCTGCAAAGTGTTCACTGAATTTGTACTTTGTTTGTTGTCCTACAACATCTGCTCCTTGTAACTAAACCACACTTAATGTTTTCATGGTAAGGTATGGGCAACATGGGACGCTGTGTTAGGGCCATTGTAAGTGAAAAAAAATAATAACAAGGCAAAAGTGAGCATGGCTCAAATACCCCCGCTCATTGCTTGACCTAAAGTAGGGCCAAAGGTTTTGCCCTTTTGGAACTAATGGAATAAATGGGCATTAACTAATTAACTAATGGGCACCCTGGACTTCTAACCACCAAATGGCACAACTAGACCCGCAGAGCGCTATATACCCCCAACTACGTTGTCACGGGGGTATAATTATGGAGCCATTTTCTGAGGTTAAAGTGGCAAATTTATGAGAAAAAACTTAATAATTTACGAGCTTATAAAGACGTAAATTAACGAGAAAAGAAACTAGTAGAGTATAAAATAGTGGAGTGAAAAGCCGTAGTAGTGAAAACTCCTGTTTTTTTTGTTAAGGAACCACTTAATCACTTTATTTTGCAAGGTTGGATCAACCTCAGCACACCACATGTGCCACCGTTAAACACTGCCATAACATGAGCCGAGTGCAAAATATATTATATTGTAGCGAACCCTCCATCCATCTATTCTCATCCTTTTATCCGGGGCTGGGTTGCAGGGCCAGCAGGGTAATCTAGACGTAACCCTCTCCCCACCAGCAAACTCTAAGGACATAATTCACCATAATCTGTGGTTCAACACAGGCAGTTCTGTAATTTTTCTGTGTTGTTTTCCCTTCACACTGACACAGTAGTTGGGCACAGTTTCAGAGGCTGTAGCAGGCTCACGTTTAGAGCTAAGGTAATCTTATGAAACTAGAAAAACCTAAGGAATCCATCGGTACCAGCCGTGTCACGCTCCAAGGTCAGGCTCAAATTTTGGCGAGGAAAAACTGGCATGGCCAAGGGATACCTTGACGTCTGACCTCAAGATATGTGAATGAAAATGGGTTGTGTGGGTACCCACGAGTCTCCCCTTTACAGACATGCCCACTTTATGATAATCACACACAGTTTGGGGCAAAAGCCACGCAGCTTTATGCATGCAGTATAAATGTGTTAGTTTTGCCCATACTAAAATGTTTTCTGCTGACTGGGGTCCCTAAACAGTCTTGAATTACATAAATTGGGTTTCACTGTAAAGCTGAGACTCTTGTGGATCCAATGAGCCCAACTGTATTCATGTGTGATGATGTTAGTCCCCATAGGAGACATTTCATTGTAGTGAGACCATTTCTTGAAACTTGACCTCACTGTATAAAATGACCTGTGGTGACCTCTAGGATAATCACAGCCTCATGAAACTTTACAGCCACAAACTAGAGACCTAGAGCATTCAAAAGACATACAGTCTTTCCTAGGTAGATTGACAATAAGGGGGTTTCTGAGCAGTTTCCACAACAGAAGTGCTCGCCATCTAATCGCCAACAATTCTTGCAGAAATCTCCAAATATCAAAAGTTTTTGACACCAAATCACAGCATGGCATTTTACTACGGTGTTCCTCAAGGTCTTGGTGTCTTAATGTGGTATTTTTGAGGGATTATTGATCATTTTTATCAATTCTCCAGTGATACAAATGTTTAAATTTAGCACCAAATCTGTGTAACAAATGGTATCAACCCAAAAGATGCTACACCAACTTATCAGATGTAATAGAGCATGGGAATGACCGTTTTTATTATTATTCATGAACAACTTGACACACAGTGCTGAGCTGCATCTTAAATTAATCTTCAGGTTCTCAGCTTTCAGATGATGTACACCACTTCTATGTGACATCTACTGTTGACCTGCTATCTCCCCCTAAAGACCCCTGTACCCCCCTAAAAAAAGGCAAAAACTGGTTTAAATGGGTCTCTAAGGGTTAAAAGTGTCAGTGTGTAACTATGGTAACGCAGTGTGTTTGGAATAACATCTTCTCAACGGTTGGTTTTTAGTGTTGGTTGTACTGAAATTAAAGACGCGCGCGTAAATTTATGACTTTAATCTCGAAGATTTGTCTCTGAAAATTTTAATTATTACCTACAATATGCCGTCGTAGCAACTCAGCTTATATTATCACTGGATCAAATCACTATGTGTTATATCCGTGTTAACATTAACTGTCCTCTAATATAAAGTACATTTAGATGTGAATTAACATTAAAAAGGTAGAGACAGTATTGTTTGTGCTCTGATCTTTTTTTTATGTTACATTCTTTTTCTTCTCTCTTACTTCTTCAAGTACTGACAATGAAACATTTGAACCTTCTTCTCAGACTGTCATACCAGGCGTGATCAAATGTATCGAGATTATACTTCTGTTATTCATTAGAATAAAGGTGATGACTGGAATCTGCATGCTTCCAATACATATCACACATCAGTGTGGCGCATGAAAAAAACAAATAAATCAAATCTGATGAGCTCTTTTCTTTTTTTCCAGCACTGATCTAAAATAAAATAGAGCGTTTGTGTCACCATCCAAAAAAATCTCTTTTTCACCACCAATCCTCCAGTGAGGTTGATTTGTGTGATATTATTATTTGTCAGGAGTGGCGTACTGCAGAGAACAGTTGCCCCCTCCTGCAGAGAGTTCCCCTTTAATGTGTTGGCTGTAACTGGGGAGCTGTCACAACTAATCTCCTATCATCACTTCTCATCACCTCCGCAGTCAAAGAAAATGATATCCAGGTAAAGATTACTCGTTGCTGCTCTGCTTTCCCCCTCCCACCCTTCTCTCTTCTAACCTGTGAAACCATTTTCTCTGACAGGGCCGCAGAGTGAGCTAGGTGCTATTTTGATATTAGCATATATATCACCAGTTATGCAGAATAGGCCGTTCAGTCTGAGACGAGAGCCTGTCGGGGTGTCAGAGTCAGCTCTGTATTTAGCTTCCATCATACGACAGCAGAGCTGATCCATACTGAAAGCACAGATAGGCCTCATTCTGCTCTTTCCAAGTCATTCGGTCTTTTATTGAGTTGCAAAAAATCTTTTTTTCTCTTTTCAAATATAAACAACTTATTGTCTGGATTCACAAACGCTGATCTGCTCTATTCTGTTTTAACCTCTTTAAATGTGTCCTTATAGGAGGGACTGAAACATTTTATCCATGACACTAAGAAAGTACAATATTTATACTGAAATGAAGAAAACTTCATGTTTTCTATGTCTGGTCTACTTTTCTTTGGGAACTTTGGGATCAGCCCAGCAGGATTTGTAAAGGTAGAGACAATGGTGGGTCCAGCAGGGTTTAAAGGAACAGTGTGTAGGATTTAGTGGCATCTTGTGGTGTGGTTGTAGATTGCAACCAACCCTCGGCTCAATCCTCCCTTTCTAAGACTGCGGTAACGTGAGCTGCCGAGTGCTAAATCGTGATATCGCTGTTAGCCTCGCTCAGGGGCCATCTTTACCGTAACAACACTACTTTAGGAGCAACAGAAGTCAGACGGCTGCTGGCAGTACTGCGGTTTTGCGCTCGTTACTGCAGTTTCACAAGCGTGTTGGAAAACTACGGCCTTCAGGTAATGGTGTTTGTTACGGTCCCCCGTTTAGGGTTCAGGGGAGGAATTTTTGATCATTTTTATCAATTCTCGAGCGGTAAAAAAAGGCGAAATATATCACCAAATTTGTGTAACAAATGGTATCAAAGATGAGACATAACAGAGCATGGGAATGACCATCATATACTTCTATCGTAATGTTCTAAACCCTTCTACACTTTCACTATTTTGACACACAAATAATCTTCAGGTTCCCAGCTTCCAGATGAAGTACACCACTTCTATGTGACATCTACTGCTGAGCTGCTATCTCCCCCTAAAGATCATCTGCCCCCCCCCCCCCCCCATTAAAAATTACCAAAATGGGTCTATATGGGGCTCTTAGGGTTAAAGCATGTAAACATATAGAAATCAAAAACTCAAGTATAAACCTGGAAATGAGCATGATATGACCCCTTTAACATTTATGTGAAACTTAGATTCAGGTGTTTCTATTATTATGTCCACCGCATTTATGTAAATGACGGTAGGCTAACCTGAACTCCACTCTTTATAATGAGGTTCAGTTCTACAGCATCACAAACTACATCCTCCCAAATGATCAGTTTCGACACAGACTGAACAGTATAACATTCATTTAGGGAGGATTTATTGCAGGACTATTGTATTGCTGCATTCGTTTTAGCTACAGTAGGTGTACTGTACCTAATAAACTGGCGACCAAATATATAACCATGTTTTTGGTTTTGTAAGGCATCAAACACACGGTGCACAGCACAGGAGAAAATGACTACTTACCTTTTTTGAATAACAGGGTTATATGAACTACTATGTCTTTTGTATACCATCATCAAAATATCACGTATATCATTTAACACCATTTCAGAGATGAGGCCTGTCTATGACTGTGCATTCAACTCCCCGCTACAAACTGAAGTTGATGCTACAGTATCTTTGAACAGTTCCCAAGTCTGTTTTACCTGGACAGCGATGGTGAGTGAGGTGGCGTTGAAGTGCTTCTCCACCAGGGCGGCGACTCTCTGAGTGGTGCTGAATAAGTCTGCCACCTCATCCGGCCGAAGATCCCGAAAACGCTCCACTGGTCTCAGAGGGCACACCAACACATCTGAACAAGTTCTTTTAAGGAATTCTGCTGAAAACACATTCAAATATGTCTAATCCTGAAACAGTAAAGTTGAGTTTAGTCACCTCTTAGAAATGATCTAAAACCTCTCAGACTTCATAGTGAGTCTTACACCACGGACAGACCACTCGCGTGAACAGTGCGTGGCGGCTGCTTGATTCATGCATTGGTTGTTCACACCAGCTGCGTTTTTGCTGTTGCTGCTGTCAGCCCTTTCATTCTACATAGAGTTTGCCTTTCATAATGGCCATTTCATTTCATTATAAATGTCATTTATATTTATTTTAGACAGAGAAAGGTTAAGAAATGTGTGGTAATTTGTAAATAATAGTAAAAGTCCACAATTATTACCCCGTACTATATTCATTCATGAAGCTCTCCAAGTTACTGCATGTTCTACAACACTGCCCTGCAAATATTTCAGAATAAAAGCCTTGTGTTAACAAATAAAGGAATTCTGTCCACAGAAAAAAACGCTTATGGGCTTTTATTTTTAAATGAAAGCAGGAAGTGTTGATTTAAACCCTGTACTTTATTCATTCATGGAGCTCTCCAAGTCACTGCATGTTCTACAACACTGTCCTATACATATTTCAGAATAAAAGCGTTGCCTTAACAAATGAAGGAATTCTGTCCACTGAAAAAAACGTTCAAGGGCTTTTATTTTGAAATGAAAGCAGGAAATGTTGATTTAGAAATAAATCTTACTTTTTTCATCTTTGTAGCATTTTCTACAGATATAGACATTGAAACTGTAGTAATGTTGCTGATATGATGTTAATATACAGTCTGTAGTTTAAGGCTCTATTGTGTAGCTTAAACCTGAAGGAAGACGAGTTTCCTGGATAACACATTTTGATAAACAGGTCACATGATTATTTCAAGGAAATACATTTTTTTTTTAAATGTTTACATGATTCATATTCTTTCATATTCACAAATCACTTCTTCATGTTTATAGAACCTGTAAATTAATTCATACAGTTTAATTTAGTTGTTGTTATTAAATAATATGATTCAATAATAATCTGTCGATTCCCGCATTGGGAATGGATTACAATATAATATATTTTAATACATTTCTCACTTTCTCCCTGATGGTCTGAATAAGTCACTAAATTCGTCACTAGTCACGTATTAGAAATAAAGTTTCAAAGACCTGCTAAGTTGTTAAATCTAGCGAGAAAGTCAACACTGTTTGAGACACAGTCCAGGTGTGATACTGCCAGCACTGCAGATCTGCAGGGTGATAAACTGTAAACTGAACTCGGTTTTTGTTGCTTTGCTTAAATTTCCTGTTTGGACTTGCATCCCATTTTACCCTGTATCAATAAAATAGAACTATATAATGTGAATGTGAAAATTAAGTTGAAGATTTTTTTAAAATACAAGTAGTGAAAATAAAGCGTGTCTCCGTTTTGATTCATTAATAAAGAGTGAAACAAACACGAAAAATTATCCATTTCATTTAAGTCCGGAAAGGTCACAGAACATATTGCGAAGAAATCTTTCCCACGTCAGAGCTATTGCACACAGAAAAGTAATCAAGCTCAGTGACAGAAGTAAGACACAGTTTGATGAGTGGTATGGCGACTGCAGCAGAGAGCAAATATCCAAAAGGCTTCAGGAGCATGTTGCTCTCCGTCATGGGTCATTTGATCAATAAGAGTGGCTTAAGGGAACAAAGTGAGAAGCAGTTCTCTGGAAAGAACGATACAAAAAAAAAGCGATAAAAGAACACGGGTGCAGCACTGGCCGAGAATGGAGATGAAGTTGCACGAGAATACAAAGCTTTGTGTCCTTTTAAATTTGAGGCAATGTTCAATGATGACAAGGAAAATTGTATCTATTGTATCACACTGCTTTTACCCAGAATATTCTTGAGTCAAGTATCATTCATTTACTTTTATTCTGGCTAACCAAAACCACCATCTTTTCCAAACTTCAAAGCAAAAGTTGGACAATAGAAAATAAGATCAATACCACTCTACTGTTAAATATAAGGCTACAGACATCAGCCACTTAGCTTAGCACAAACAAAAATGGGCTATTTGCTGGGACCAGTTGCCAGGCAACCAGTGGAGATTCCAGGTCCAAGTCTTCGGCAAGTTTGCTCAATTGTAATATAATAATAGAGAAAAAACGACTTGACACTATAGAGATATTTGCGCTACACCAGCTCTTTACCGAATTAGATATTTAAAGGTCACATATTGTAAAAAGTGAGATTTTCATGACTTTTGTATTATAAAGCAGGTTTAAGTGATATATAAATACTGTGAAAGTATCAAAATGCTCAATCCACAGATAAATACACGCAGGCCGTATTCAGAAACTGTGTTTTTGAAACAAGCCATTAGTATTTCTGTCCATTTGTGATGTCGCAAATCTACAATATTTAGACCATTTCACAGCTTTAAACGTAAACATTCTAAATGTGTCCCAGTTTATTTCCTTTTGCAGTGTATGTGAATAACATCAGCTGACAGGAAGTAAACATGGACCCAAGCTGTTTCCTAGCAACGAAATTCTGTTGCCGTTCCGTTGAAATGCGCTAAAACGGAGCGTTTCTGATGGGTGAATACAGGTATATTCAGACAGACAGTATGAGAAAAATAATGTGTTGTTTGAACATTAAAGTATATAAACATGTTCTAGTAGAAAGCCAAAATACAAGTATGAACCGGAAGATGAGCATGATATGTCCCCTTTAAAATAAAATCAACAATCAATCACCTATCATGACTGACACTGAGGTATCACGATCTGAGAGTCATTTTTTTGTCATCAAGAAAGAGTTTATAAACAAAAAATGTATCCAAAGGGGCCTTATATTTCAATATAAGAAAGCATAGCGTCTCTGAATCAATAAAAAAAATTGAAATACTTTGATTTCTTTCACAAATCAGAGGCATGGGAGATGGTGTTAAAAATGCCGACTTAGTGAAGAGAAAATATCAAGGCTGCGAGCAATGAAAAAAAAAAAAAAAGTGAAAGAGACATTGGAGTTCATTCCCCTCTCATGAAACAGCATCCTGTTGCGAGAAGATGATTACATCTTAGCATTTCATGCCACAGTGGCCTCGTCTGGGAGCCATTCATCTCAAGAGCCACAAACAGAGGCACCAATGATCAGTTTGCTCTTTTTTCTGTGTGTGTGTGTGTGTGTGTGTGTGTGCGTGTGTGTGTGTGTGTGTGTGTGTGTGTGTGTGTGTGTGTGTGTGTGTGCGAGGCGCACTCGAATGGAACCAGATGTCACATGACCTGATATCTTTCTTTCCTCTGTGCTGCCGTGGTGATGGAGCTTGCCCGCATGAAAGATGAGGCAGGCTGAGGCTGGAGAGCGCAGAGAAACAGACAGAGCTTGTTTACTTTGTGTTGCTGGATGAATAATGTCTCAACAAATGCATTAACCTCAACAAGTTATCCACTACTGTACGCTCTGGTTGATCTGTATCTGGAGAGTATAGGCTACAGGCCTAAAGTCTTCTCTACCGCACTTTACCGAAACATAAAGGTTGCTAGATAGATACAGTAGATAAATAAATCCCTCTAAGGTTAAGCAGAGCTATTAAAACTACAGTAAATTCCTTTATTTATTTTTCAGTATTTGTATTTCCTGTTGCCTCCACTATGCCTTTTTTTATCATTGTTAAGCTGCCATCAATCAAACTCAACACTTCCTGCACAAATGCTTCACATTAACCCCTCAACACTCCGACAGCACTCCAGATAAGGAATCCTTTGGTACCAACCATGTCATGCTAGCTTATCGGTTGGAACACTAAATAACGCTACCGCTAAGTTACGCTAAATTTTGTTGAGGAAAAATCAGAGTGGTGATTTTCAAAGGCCTATTAACCTTTCGCCTCAAGGTATGTGAATGGAAATGGGTCCTATGGGTACCCACGAGTCTCCCCTTTACAGACATGCCAACCTTATGATAATCACATGCAGTTCTGGACAAAACCATGCAGCGTTTTGCATGAAGTATAAATGTGTTATTTTGTCGCCTATATTCTAAAATGGTGTATTTGAATATTTCTGCATACTGGGGTCCCTAAACAGTTTTGAATTATATAAATTGGGTATCACTGTAAAGCTGAGACTCTTGTGGATCCAATGAGTCCAACTGTATTCATGTGTGATGATGTTAGTCCCCATAGGAGACATTTCATTGTAGTGAGCCCATTTTTTTAAACTTGACCTATCTGTATAAAATGACCTTGTGGTGACCTCTAGGATAATCACAGCCTCATGAAACTTTACAGCCACAAACTAGAGACCTAGAGCATTCAGAGGATGGATGGCTTAATAATAAGGGGGTTTCGGAGCAGTTTACAAAACAGAAGTGCTCTCCATCCAATCGCATACAATTCTTGCAGAAATCTCCAGATGTCAAAAGTTTTTGATCCCAAATCACGGCATGGCTTTTTCTATGGTGTTCCTCAAGGTCTTGGTGTCTTAATGTGGTATTTTGAGGGGATTATTGATCATTTTTATCAATTCTCCAGTGGTAAACAATGGTTAAATTTAGCACCAAATCTGTGTTACAAATGGTATCAACCCCAAAATTGTTGAAAAAACTAAAGACATAAGTGTGCATGGGAATGACCATCATTTACTTCCATCATAATGTTCTAAACCCTTTTACACTTTCACTATTTATTTCAATTAATGTATTGATTAATTTATTCATGTTTATTTCTTGTTTATGACTAGAACAACTTGACACACAGTGCCGAGCTACAGCTCAAAGTCAGTACATCTTCAGGTTCTCAGCTTTCAGATGATGTACACCACTTCTATGCAACATCTACTGTTGACTTTTTATCTCTCCCTGAACAGACGCTGATGTATAAAATCAGTGGAGGTCCACTTTAAGTTTGTTTGTATGCTGGCCCATTCTCTCTTATGAACTTTCTTTTGTTTCTGTCTTGCTTAGTTAGGCAGCAAGACTAATTTGTATGTTAGCGGGGATGGAGAGTAGAGCCATGAACCAAAACGGACATTATTCAGCCATGTGAAGCTGCAAACACATTGCATCTTGTAACGGGATACCCTGAGGGTTTCACTCCTCTTACTGAAGAGGGTCATTTCAGCCGTCAAATGGACTATGAGTGAAATTTGACTATGGTTAGACATATCTGCTTCTTATATGAATTTACTACAGGGAGGAGGTTGGGGTGGATGATTGGATGCTAATATGAATCCTTTTTGAAACAGTTATCTGGCTCATTTTAAAGGACACTGACAAACACGCTATTTCCCTGTTTAAGTTAGAATCTCGAAGATCTCTGTTTCGTGCTCTTTGGCGGCATCTGTGGCGATAAGCTGTAATTGCAGGTGTGTTTTTGGGTATCACTTTAACTTGTTTTTGGAGTTTCATCATCTGTAGTCATCGCTCTTTTCTTTGTTTGTTCAGCCATCGTAACCGTTTACTCGCAATGCTAACAGGGACTGGAAAAAACAGTAGTCCACTTCATAGACAAGTGTTGTAGCTCCGCCTACCCTCTGTGGTGGACCAACCACTGATGGTGGTGGAAAACGCATCACTAACTGAGCACCGCTTGTGAATGTTGCCACAGACACCCAGTTCATAATAGGCCACTGCAAATGTGAGGGTGGGTCATAGGCTCAATCCCTTTGTGTGTTACCTCATACTGACTATTACTACTACATACTGACTACTACTACTGCTACTACTATATACTGACTACTACTACTATTACTGCTACATACTGACTATGAGGACTTGCCCATCCAACACAGTGAACTCAACACTTTTTACACTGAACTATGTGAACTAAACATAAATCCCTGCTGTAGAATTATCCAACATGAGGGTAGTTGAAAAGACACCGGGCTGCAGGAGCCCAGAAAAGCTTTTGTCGTCCTTGGCAACCCAACCAGGAAGTAGACTGTACACACAAAGCTGGCATCCTAATCATCATCTCAGCCTAATAAACACTGTAACTTTTCACAAGGTGCCAATCCCTCACTCCCTTTCACCATATGCCAATACACACAGCATCCTTCAATGTGTATCTGCGCACACAACACCACCTTTATTCAAAGGGATCCCAAATGGCCCGGGTCTTTAGCGTGCCAGGGGTGGTTGATTTCATTCCCACAACTATTGTGTGGGTGAGAGAGAGGGGAGAGCTTTCCATATGTCTCTGCCCGGGCCAATCTTATCTTCAGCTCTGAGCAGCCTCTCCCCCTCCTCTGTCCCCGGCCGGCTGCTCCAGTCGCCGGGTTTGAAGGATGAGATTGAAGAGCCGGAGCATTTCCATATAGTGAGAAAACCATCTGCTCATATCCCATTATTATCTGTCACAACAGTTATTTGACTGCTTTCGTCTGATTCACTCCCGGGGTCGTGGTGCATGTAATAAGAACAAGGCATCGCAGATTGGTTTTACATTGCAAATGCAATCATTTCTTTGAGGGAAAACATCTGTCCCAGTACCCCCCCTTTACCAGCACTCACCCCATCCCCACCATCTCCATCCCCAATGCCACACTGTCCTTTTTTACACTACTACACCACCCCTTCCCTCAGTGACCTTCCTCTTCCTCTTCATCCCATCAGTATCACACCAATTTCACACTACATACTAATTCTAATATAGTTTGATTCTGTGGGCGGATCACGCTGGAAAAGGACCAAATGAAGTCGACGTGATAATGGCCACATGCAGGATGAGATTGCTCCAGGTGGGAGTGTGGCGTTGCTGGACCGGGGGTGGGGTTAAATTGAATTGAGTATATGAATTTTTGTTATGCTGTCATATCAAAAAATAGTGTTCAAATTCAACCATGCGTACATATTTTATTTCCTCATTTGTGTATTTATCATACCCTGCATGTGTTTTTCAATTATTATATTCTTGTTATTCTTTTTTTCTCACCGATATTCAGATTTTTTTTTTAGATATGATTCATTTATTGTTGTTTTGTTTCTGAACTCTCTCCACAGGTGTACAGTTGAACTATTGTCAACAAAGTGCTTTTTATTTTTACAAACTGTGAATAAATCTGCATTTAGAGGAAAATGGTAATGTGCGTTAATGTCAACTTTATTACACGGTATAATTTGGGGATTTAGAACATAGTACGGATTGGGACATAAACATGCCCTCACATGCAGTCTCAACAGTCCTTGACACCTTTCCTTCCCCCCTTTTCATTACGCTTTGTGAGAACTGAGTAGCCCGATTAGAGTGGATGGAGATTAATAATCAACAGGTGTTCCCACAATAGGAGCAACCCGTGATAAAACCCCAGACAAACAATCCTGGCACGGTTTTATTTTTCTTCTTTCTTTATGAGTGCTGGAAATAATGTGACTCCACCAAATGGCTGGGGGTCAAAGGTATGGAATTGGGGGAAAGAAAGAAATCAATTTTCAAATGCCAGCGGCCGGCAGGGTGAGCGGTGACACAAGTTATCCCTTTGCAATAAAATGATGAACAAAATGAAAGATAAATCTGCACGTTGTAATTGTGAGCTGTGACGTGGCTAGTAGTGATGTGCAGGTCGACCCAGAACCCCGTGGATTTGTAGTGAGCTCACTAAAATATCACGGGTTCGGTGCGGGCAGGTGACAAATTGACAAAAGCAGCGTTCTGAGTAATATTAATAACTTACAGAAACATTGATGCTATAGTCCTATAGCCTTCTCTTCCCCTCTCTGTCTCCCGTCACGGGCTACATTTTATAAAGTCTGAAAACAGAGCCATGAGGAGGAGCAGAAGTCTAGTTTTCTCTCAGAGCACTTGAATTACAATATGCTGAAAGGTTATTATGAAGTTTTTCGGCCAATGATGCCAAAAATATACTGACTACTGCCACTTTAGCGCCTAGACTTCGCTCAACATGCAGCTCCCGTCGTCAAACCAGACGGCAACATGGGCTGGCTTACATCCACACCGGACTGAACTCGCTGTAACAATGTGCTTCACTCGACACACGCAACATACCAGCCTGATGAGGATGAGACACACACACACAAACACACACACACAAAACACGCTATGACGCTCAAGTCTGCATGGCTCTGTCCTTGTTTCAGAGGGGGGGTGCGTATTATTAAAACCCTGACCCACGCATCACGAGTGGCTATAGTCCTTGGAATAACACCAACAGTGGTCCAAGTATTTTCAGCGTTTAGATGAATGTTTTACTATCATATAACTATTAATCTTAGTCAGTTTATCATGTATTTCCAAGAGCACCAATTTGATACTCTTTAGAACTATACCATTTGTTGTCTAACATTTTATTTTTATGGATTAAAGCTGAAGTAGGCGAGATTGGAGCAAATCACTGTCAATCATTCGCGAACTCCGACCAAACGGTCAAACTAGGCAGCACTGATCAAATATGAATCAATATTCTGATACGTTAATGCCTATTTCTCTCCTCAGATGTTTTCAGAATCATCTTGTAGTGCACGGTTTAGCTGTAAAATGAGAACGTTTGTGACCAAGCAGCCATGTTGAGATCAGGTTTAGATGGCTTGAAGGAATGCCAAGTACCGGTCACATGTGACCGGAGCACAGCCAATAGGAACGTTCTCTCAATGAAATGACCTGTGATTGGTCAAAGTAGTTGTTCTAAAGCCTGAAAACAGAGCCATGAGGAGGTGCAGAAGTCTAGTTTTCTCTCAGAACACTTGAATTACAATATGCTGAAAGGCTATTATGGAATTTTGGCCCAATAATGCCAAAAATATACTGCCTACTGAAGCTTTAAATGATTATTTATTGATATAATTTTTTTATTGTAAAGGTCAGCTCAAAATTATACAAATAAAACAAAGGAGTAGATAGAGGTGTCAGTAAACAACAGTTAATAAATACCAGGTGAGCCAGCGGATTGCTCAGCCACATCAATTAGGCTGATGATGCGTTTAAAGTCAAACCAAAAGTTTGGAACTGAAACAACGCCTTCTGATATTTACATGTCTGAGTGAGATCTCGTTGCCGCTGGGACAAAACTGGAGTAACTGTCTAAAGCCCTTCTTTGCTTTGAGAAGAGGCTACAACAAATACAAGTGAAAAGAATGACACACCCTCTCTCTCTCTCTCTCTATCTCTCTCTCTCTCACACACACACAGACACACACACACTCCCAGTATAACAGGCAGTGATGAAGGCAGCAGGCCCTCAAATAAATCAAAATGCCCTTTCCCTTGGCAGCTCCAAATCCTGGACGGCCAAAACAAAGAGATCCATCACTGCTGCTGCAACAATTGGCTCTTTCTGCCTGATTACAGCTGGCCTAAAATGGCCCCCATCACCCCATCATGCCCTGGAAAACGACACACACAGCTCCCGACACGGGCATTCATCTACACACAAATATCAAAGGGCTCCAGTAAAGTCGGGACTATACGTCTGATTTGTGTGTATTAGGTGCGTGGGAGTGGAAGCAGGAAAAAGGGCAATATGGTGCATTCTCTACTTTAATATCATCAAATTGCAACAACTTTAAGCACTCTTTTTTTTTAAATACATATTTTTCTTTCTCATTTTTTGTTCTCATCAGTTTATGACATACATTTCAGAATATGTAAGTCCTTTTTGAGACTTTCAGTCACGCTGAGACACCGAGAAAGACATCCGTTTTAATGGACTTAACCAGGTGGTCAGTGCCACCGCTGCAATTTTTCCTAGACATCAGTGTTGGATGAGTTTTAAGGCTTTGTTTTCACATGCACAAAAGCCATCACACACACACCCCACCACCAGCTGAGAACTCTGTCAGCCCTTTAAGCACACAATAAAACCATCTAATTAAGAGCTGTGGTGTGTGACATAGAACACGCCCTGTGTGGATCTGTGAGTGGGTGTGTTGTCGGTGTTAAAGATAGGAAAACAAATTAGCTTGAGTGAAAGAGATAAAGGAATGAAAATCTCCTGGACGTTGCCTGTCTCTCTGTCTGCCCTCAGTATTCTTCTTCTCGTGGCCTTCAGATGGAAATGACACTTCATCAATCCATCGAGTAAAATTACCAATTGTACTCCTCATCGCGAGTAATTTTTTTTTTTTGAAATGGTGGAATGATTCTTTTACGTTATTTAGACAGACATCAAATCTTCTCAAAATGTTCCCTGTCTTCAGATGAAACTAGATTTAACCGCCTCGCGGTTGTATGCCTGCGCAACCCATGTCAAGTGTCAGTTTACATCCATGTTTGTCCAAAATGTCATCACTTCATCATTTATCCCGTTAGACATTTGTGTGAAATTGTGTGTCACCCTAGAACCACAGGTGACAGGTTCAGAAGCTGTTAACGCAGGGCTCGCATGTCCATGGTGCGTTGTCAAGGCAAAGGCATCACCAAACCACTGCAGGAGGAACTCACTATTGCCGATGAAGTGCTGGCCCACAACAGCACGTTGTGGGCGGGCAAAACGAACAGTTAAATCAAAACCAAAAAAAAATAAAAGGATCACAAAGGCAGCGGCTCACTCGCTGCAAACCAAATAAAGCCAAACACAATTAATCCCACGCAACAATTCCTCTCAACAAAACAGAAAGAAAACAAAGATAATATACTTCAAAACCCACCGGCTACCGGCTGTACAGCAAACATATTCAGATTCCCCCAACTACTATCGGCTGCTCAGAAAGCTCTCAAAGCAGCGACCCCGCAGCGAAATCATGTTCCTCTGTGTCCTCCGGTGTCCTCCGGTGCTCCTAACGGTATCTACAAGATTTCACAGACTGGAAGAAAACAAGCAGTCAGAGTTGATCTGAGGTCTGCTGTCAACTCGCGAACTCCGACCAAACGGTCAAACTAGGCAGCGCTGATCAAATATGAATCAATATTATGTTACGTTAATGCCTATTTCTCTCCTCAAATGTTCTCAGAATCATCTTGTAGTGCACGGTTTCGCTGTAAAATGAGAAAGTTGGTGACGCCGCCGCCATTAGGAAAAACGTCAAGTTCCGGGTCACATGACCGGAGCACAGCCAATAGGAACAATCTCTCTCTGAAATGACCTCTGATTGGTCAAAGTCTCCCGTCACGGGCTAGATTTTTTAAAGCCTGAAAACAGAGCCATGAGGAGGAGCAGAAGTCTAGTTATCTCTCAGAACACTTGAATTCCAATATGCTAAAAGGTTATTATGGAATTTTTGCCCAATGATACCAAAGATATACTGCCTACTGCCACTTCAACGCCTTAACTTCACTCAACACACAGCTCCCGCCTCCACACTAGATGGCAACATGGGCTGGCTTACATCTACACCGGACTAAACTCGCGGTGTAACAATGTGCTTCACTCGACACACGCACCATACCAGCCTGATGAAGGGGAAGAGGCAATGGGCGGACTCAGAGCCAATAGGTGCACTACATTACAGGTCTGGCCAGACCAACCATCCCACAAGATCAGTTCCACCTCACTACAGTCATAATTAACATAACACAAACGTGTTTTGTGAGGTCACGGTGACATTGACCTTTGACCACTGAATTGTAATCAGTTCAACTTTGAGTCCAAGTGGTCGTTTGTGCCAAATTTGAAGAAATTCCCTCCAGGTGTTCCTGAGATATCACGGATGGACAGACAACCTGAAAACATAATGGCTGGCCATGGCTGTCACCGACACGGAGGCATAAAAACAAAGAAAAGAAGGGAGAAAAATGTATTTCACTTCTTCAGAAGTGAGACGTCCTGCAGGCCCTGGACGCTTTAATGTCCCCCTTCTTCAGTTCCCAGGCCTTACAGCTGTGTCCCCTCCTTCACTGCTACACTGGACTCCAACAGGTCCTCAGCCAACACATCATCTCTCTCTCTCTCACACACACACACACACACACACAAAGGGAGCTGCAGGAGTAAATGGGCTAGCATATTAACCGGCAGTGGGGGCTCATGGTGTGATGTTTCTATACGTGGGTGAGCGGGGGAGAGATGGAATAGCTTCATATATTAGTGACACCCTGAGGGTTTTTTTCTTCTTTTCTTTTCTCTTCCAGTTGGCAGGATAAACATAGAAGCACAGAGTAAAGATGTCTTGAGCTGTGGAACAGCAGATGAGTGACTTCTTAAGGATTTTTTATTTAAATTCATCATCCACTGAAAGAAATGCTGTAATGCAAAATCCCAAATAAGAACAAGTGAAAGGGACAATTTAGTTTATATTATGCTTTTTAAGAGAAAATCCAAATTTAGGCTTGTCTATTCTTTTTATTGGATTAACTGTTTTTTTACTTGAGGAGTCTGTTTTTTGTTATTTTTTCTTTTCTCTTTTACATGATGGGGTCCGCTCACATTGATACATTCTATTTTATGTATTTTATATAAATTCAAATGACAGTAAACTAAACTAAGCCCAGTTTTCAAGGCTTCTAAATTACTGCCCACACCTCCGATTTTGTTTAATCAATCATCCGATCTCATCTGTGTGGGTGGGATAAAGAATATGGACGCCATCTCTCTGCATAGATAGCTAGCTATAGCTACATGCATAACTGTGACAGGCAATCCGCTCAAAAGACAAACATGGATGAGACTGATGCTGTACAGGTTGTTGTGAGTTGACTTGCAGAAGTAATAACTCTAATAGCTCGGGTTGGTAATGTTCTTCAAAAACATTTTTGTTATATTTGTTGAAATTGTCATTACATGACGACAGCGATCGATACATGAAAAACTGCTCGGACAAAAAAAAAGTGGAATCTGTGGCTGTCGCAGGACTGTAATAAACTACCTGCCTGCCTGCGTGCACTCTGCCCATGCACTCATTGCGCGTTACCGGAGTGAGCTGTGAGTATTAACAATAGCCGAGTTGGTTATTTACGTTCATAATGATAATGTTGGGGGAGCGTCTTTGGAGGGAGGCCTGAAGGGACGGACTGTCAGTGTTGGTGACTTGGTGACTTTCACTCTAGATTCAGGGACTTTTGTAATGAGTGCTGCTCGTTACTTTCATTGAGAAGAGTTGGCGACACTGGGCTGGTTTTATAGGTTGGTGCATTTTTTAATTCTAGCGTAACTCTTGCTGGTCTCTCAGCATTACCAGCCTTTCTTTTTTGTGGTGAAAAAATGTTAAAGGTACAATTGATAACATTGATAACATTCAGCCAATAGATGTCACATTCTCCCTCATTCGTTCCATTGCATTCACTTCACAACTAATGGTTGCCAGTTCGTTGCACACCCTGCATATTTTATTATGGTTGAGTGGAGTGAGACTCAGTCATGCCAAGTGATGAATCTTCCGTGGTAGAGTAATGAAATAATTTTGAAACATGTAGCTATATGCCTACAATACGTGTGTGTGTGTGTGTGTGTGTGTGTATGTGTGTGCGTGCATGGCGAGATTGAATTGGTACCGGTGTGAAGCCGGGCGCTCTCCATCAACCTCTTCCATTTATCCGTTTTTTCCACACTAACTGGCAACACGTGATACCAATATCTTTTTACTACTTGTTGGAATTGGGAACCAAATGTCAGATATCTTCCACAGAGATAAACAAAACATTCATTTTGGAGAGATAGACAAAAAAGCTAAAAAAAAAATATGAAAAAAAGTATGCATTTCTTGTTCTTCTTTATTCTCTCTATCTCTATCTCGTCACCACACACTTGAAAATGGGCCCGATTGTACTGAGCTGCTGCATGTTAGATTTTTACTCAAAATGCTGGGCAAAAAAAGAAGACAATTTCCTGTCAAAGCCAGCATGGGCTGCGTAGAGGCAAAGGCAGTAAAGGCTCCAGTGAAGAGGAAGGTGTGATGCCTGCCAATGAGGAGAAGTTAAGCTCGGGCAAACTCAGCAGGCAGCCACCAGTCAACACTGACAGGCAGCACAGAGAGAATAGGAGAAGAATAAGTGCTCCCCATCATGTTCCTTTCAGAGGAACAAAGCCTCGCACTCATCGGGAGTCTGCCTCAAACTCTAAAACGTCTACTCACTTGAACACTCGCAGCCTAAAACATACATCATTCCTGGCATCACAAAAACAACAGGGGTGGGAAAGAAGTGAGGAGGAAGAAAATAGAATCCGAATTTCATTTCAATATGCTCTATTGAGATTTGACAGGCATTGTGCCGACGCGGAAGGCACTGTTTTATGAATCAGAGAGTCATTGTCTGAGGAGATAAGATTTTTCTTCGCCTGCGGTTGAATAGTCTTTAGAACTGATTGGCAGTGATTAGCCAAAAAGAGCCACTCTATGAGAATATGAAGGCCGTGACAGCTGCAGAAACTTCTATTGACAAGACGTGACACCTTCATTTTGAGGATGGTTCACTTCGGTTCAGTTCAGATCCGGAGCAGATAACAAAGCAACGCGAGGAAAATAGCTGACCAGCACCAGCCAGCAACCGGCAACATGTCCCAACTCGGGAGACAAAATGAATCTAAAATCAAATTGAATCTATACAATCATTCAGCCTTAACTGACACTTCTGCACCCACAATATGGCCTGTGGGAGGAGGCAAAGCTGTTTAGCTCCCAAGTGCCGACAGCCATATATGTGATCTATGATATGGAGAGAACCTTTACCTGAACACAAGGGCAAGCAAGCGTGCTGTTATGCGTCCCCCATTATAAATACACAGCCCCTCTGTTGGAGGGCGTATTATTCAGGGGGCTCGGCATGCGTTCATGATTTATAATTGAAATATCACCCGGCCTGAAATGCAGACAAAAGCGGAGGATAAATAATCATATTAGGGAGGAGATGCAGTGCTTGAAATTATGCACACACTCTTCCGTATTCGCCCCATAAAACTGACATGAAGACCTGTAATGTTTGATGAATATACAGTGTGTGCAAAAGTAAAGTCGGCAGGTTCTGGGGAGCAGCGATAGCAGCCGGTTATGCGGAGTACAAAGCGAGATTGTTATCTGCATTTAAATGGAATAAGTCATATTTAAATATTCCATAGAAGATTTCATATTAATATTGCATTGACAGGATGCAGTGGCTCCTATCTTCTTTTTCATTTTGTCAGAGTTTGCATCTGAAGCGTTAAATCGTGCGTATGCACTGCTGTGGTATAGTAGCACCTAACGCAGGGCAATCTGGGTGTGAAACAGAACCTATGGCAAGCTCAGGTCAATCGATGCGGTTAGTTGTTAGTTAGTTTGTGGCACATATCTTGTTGCTATAGTTACTAAAGGTGTAACATTTAAGATCTGACCAGATTTTTTGTTTGTACAGAATGTGAAGAGTGTCGACCTTATGTTAAACGTTTTATTCTATGTATTGTTTTGCAGAGCTTTTCTACTGAAATGAGCATGCTAACCGGCTAGCCCCGGGCCCCGTCCTGTCTTGTAATGCCACTTGTATCTCTAGAGGTGATAGTGAGTCACTGTAACGTCCAGTCTGTCCTCAGTCCAACATGAGAGGACCAAGAAGGAGAGCTGCCCCCGAGGGCTTGTCAATAATTCATCCGTGATCTGTGTACGTTTTAAGTAAGGGATAATGTACAGCTAGCGGGTCATTGTTGTGAAAGATTCCCCAACAGGGCAAAGCGGAGGGGTCTCTCATCGCCCTGAAGGGGATTCTTTCACAACAATGTACCGCTAGCTGTACATTACCCTGCTTATTACACGGCTACTTACTGAAGACATCAATATTTTTGACACAAAAACGGTCCGCCAGAGTCCGACATCTGAACTGTGTCCATAGCCACGGTCTGTTATACATAGCAATGGTATGTTATGTTATACATAGCTACGGTCTACGTTGCAAAATGACTTCATTAGTCTATCATAAAAGATTCATTACTTGACATGACTGTTTGTCTGAATCTCACTCCATAAAATATGCAGGTTGTGCAACGGACTGGCAACCACTTTTTGTGAGTGAATGCAGTGGAACGAGTGTGTATCTAGTGGCTGAATGCTATCAGTGTTGTCAATGTTATCAATGGCACCTTTAAGGGTCAGTCTCACTTTCCTCAGGTGGTGTACTGTATATCCATGTAGCTATTGTTTATTATTTTATTTTTCCAGGTTTTAAAATATCCGTCTGTGACATTTCTGCCACACACCCAAATTTAATGGTGGGGAAAATAATTTAATTTATAGGGCTCAGAGCATTGACATTTTGTATTCAAACAATTCAACAGCAATGTGTCTCCAGTAACAACGTCCACATTACTCTGGACTATCCACACATCTCACGGTCACAGTTCTCATTGGAACTACATTTTACAGAAGCTGTTGTTGTTGTTCTTTGTTTTTTTTTGTTATAATTTTTTGCTTTATATGGAGACTAGTGCAGTGACCATTCAGAACGGGCTAATGCTTGGCCTGTAAAACACACCCAAATGGCTACTCATGGTCAGGCCCCGAACAGCTCTAGATTAATTATGATGTTCACATGTGAAAAGTATTGAATTATGTTACTATTCTAACTCATTGTACCCCGAAGTAACTTACAAAAAGGCCTCAAAAAACATTTAAAAACATTTAATTTGAATTTACATTTTTAATTCAAACATTACATTTCATTTAATGTAATTCCAAAATTTACATTTTAGTTCTATATTTACCTGACAAGGGTAGATTAGATTCTCAATACGTGTTCCGTTTCCAAATATCGCCTGTCTGAAAATTTGCTGCAATCGTTTTGGGAGATCTGAGAGCCGCTATAGGGCACATGGCACACGGCCCGGGCCTACTTCAGTCTGCTGGTAAAATCATGCTTGATTGTTGACTAAGCCCTCGGCCACACTGGGAACGTCAAGAGCGCGTGGCGACTGCGTTACCTGTTGTTTTTTATTTCGCCGTCCATTGTTAACAGGTTAGAGCAGTCACACAGCCCGCGTACAGCTGCGTCTTGCCTATTTTTGACGCAACCGCGCGGTTCACAGCAACAACAGACAGTGAAAGTGATCTATTGACTGTATATTGACATCAGACCACCAACATTACTATGGTTTCAATGTCTCTATCTGTAAAAAAATATTACGGAGATGAAAAAAAGTAAAGACTTGTTTTTAAATCAACACTGCTTTCATTTCAAAATAAAAGCCTTCAAGCGTTTTTTCTGTTGACAGAATTCCTTCATTTGTTAACACAAGGCTTTTATTCTGAAATATTTGCAGGACAGTGTTGTACAACATGCAGTGACTTGGAGAGCTCCATGAATAAATAAAGTACGGGGTTTAAATCAACACTTCCTGCTTCGTTTTGGAAATAAAAGCCTTCAAGCGTTTTTTTTGTGGACAGAATCCACAACACACCCGTAGCTTACTCATGGTCACACCTGTGAAATACACTCTGGTTTGAGTCTGCGTCCAGTTGGCTTTTCACTCATGGTGACTCCAGGGAATGAAAAAAAGTCCGGTTGTGATGTTAGTATATCCAGCAGCAAACTGCAGTGAGCCGCGGTCTGCCTGCTGCAGACGACACGCCCGACTCAGTCTGCAGAGCTCTGAAGCCCCGACCCCGCTGCTGCACAGAACGCCATGTGCTTGTTTACTCAACGTTCATTAAATATTGAACGTGCCGCATCTCCAAATTGCTCCACAATAAGACAAAGCACTCCCTTGGGTCCCCAGCAATACACCCACCAAGTGTGACGTAGATCGGATGAGTGGTTCTCAAGATATGCAAAGGACACACACACACACACACACACACATTATATATATACTCACATACAAACAGAGATGCCTGGCTTTATAGATAGACGTGACAGATACAGTAGAACCAACCACTTTATACATGACAATACTTGATCCACAACAAAAAGCCAAACTTTAAACTGGCCAAGGTGAGCTTAGCCTGAAGTGTCCAATTTCTCACGCTAACAAAGCTGGCTCGCATTGTTCAAAAATAGAATTCCCTTGTCTCCTGTCAATAGCTACCACAGCCCTCATTCAATACCCAGTGTCTTGGGCAAAGCCTGCCTCAACAATAATTACTTAACTGTCAGCTAGGATTAGATGGTCTTAAGCCACCCTGAGCCAATCCACAACCGAGAGAAAAAAAGAGCCGGAGAGATACACTGTGACATCTCAGCACTGGGCCTACATTGTCTGGATGGAGAGAGCAGAGAAAAGAAGACAAAAACCCAGCACAGAATCATGTGGGATAACAAATCCAACTCTCTTCTCCAAATCCCCATCTCAACAAGATCACGCCAGAGCTTTGTGCAAACCAAAGATGGGTGTAAGGGCTTTAATAATGCACTCTCTATAGGTTGAAGATTAACATAAGACCAGAAAAACTCCTACTATAACTGAGGTATTTCTTTTGTTTTGCTTTTCATCCGTCCAAACCATTGAGAAAAGAACCCTGCCTTGCCTTCCTTTCCTATCCATAAACGAAGGAGTTACAGTACAAGGTGTAGTTCAAGGACAATATGATTTATCAATCTCATGCAAGCTTAAGGTGAACTATTTAAAGTATGCTCTATTTAAATATATATTTGGTTGAAGGCAACAGAAACTAATTAGTGTTATTACTGCTCACAGCAATCACAGTTGTCTTTATATTTTTCTCACTTATAACTCAATCAACATTTTATGCTACATATCCAGCACATATATCAATATGTTTGTAATTGTATACAGTTTCCCATGTTTTCATAAAATTTGGAAACATATACGAGATATTCCTGAAAAACAGACTAATTTGATGCAAATCTCCTCTTAAAATTGTAATGCTACCGAGACGATCAAGATGATTGAGATTACTAATCTGGTGTATTTCTTTGTAGGTGGCTGCTATGTCAAGTCAAGTCAATTTTATTTGTATAGCCCAAAATCACAAATCACAAATTTGCCTCAGGGGGCTTTACAAGCTGTGCAGAATACGACCTCCTCTCCACGCCAGATTGAAAGAGCCAGAGCCACACGACCTCCTCGCCACACCAGATAGATAGAGCCAGAGCAACACGACCTCCTCTCCACACCAGATAGATAGAGCCAGAGCAACACAACCACCTCTCCGGGCCAACCAGATAGAGCCCGAGCAACACGACCTCCTCTCTACGCCAGATAGACAGTCAGAGCAACAGGACCACCTGTCCGGGCCAGATAGACAGAGCCAGAGCAACACGACCACCTCTCCACGCCAGATAGGTAGAGCAAGAGCAACACGACCTCCTCTCCACGCCAGATAGACAGAGCCAGAGCAACACGACCGCATCTCCACACCAGATAGACAGAGCCAGAGCAACACGACCACCTCTCCACGCCAGATAGGTAGAGCCAGAGCAACATGACCACCTCTCCACGCCAGATAGACAGAGCCAGAGCAACACGACCGCATCTCCACACCAGATAGATAGAGCCAGAGCAACACAACCACCTCTCCGGGCCAACCAGATAGAGCCCGAGCAACACAACCTCCTCTCTACGCCAGATAGACAGTCAGAGCAACAGGACCACCTGTCCGGGCCAGATAGACAGAGCCAGAGCAACACGACCACCTCTCCACGCCAGATAGGTAGAGCAAGAGCAACACGACCTCCTCTCCACGCCAGATAGACAGAGCCAGAGCAACACGACCGCATCTCCACACCAGATAGACAGAGCCAGAGCAACACGACCACCTCTCCACGCCAGATAGGTAGAGCCAGAGCAACATGACCACCTCTCCACGCCAGATAGACAGAGCCAGAGCAACACGACCGCATCTCCACACCAGATAGACAGAGCAAGAGCAACATGACCACCTCTCCACGCCACGCCTCTCTATGCTTAGACTTCTCTTATTCATACCTGCTATACTCTTTGAGCTATTAGGTTTCCCATTCATATTTCATAATGTTTAGTATGACACATTTATCAGCTGTACTTGATAATGTAAGTAAGCTCATCGTGTTCAGATGTACTATGCATTACATCTACTGAAGCCCAATCTATCATAACTGCACACTGATTAACTGCAGTACACTTATTATGAGTTATATATTGCATTAGAGTCTATGGAGGATAATTCAGTCCCGTTGTGTTTATAACTCAGTACCTGTATACAGTACAACCTCCAAATATACTTTAACATACTCACTACTGCACTCCGCTCTGCTGTGAGTAAGCTCATTATGGTGACATGTACAGTTGATGAGTTATATACTGTGAGGTGTTTAAGCCTGTCGAAGAGTTTGACCTTTAGCTAGCATCATCTGTTGCCATATGATGAACCAGGAGGTACAGTAGATGAAACTCTGAGAAAACATGTTTTGGCCATTTCTATCAGCTACCAGAAATTAAGGGGAATTGCAGTGACGGAAAAAACTAATAATGGGCAAAATTCGTGGCAAATTCATAAATTGCTTTTACATGGCAAACATCTAGACTGGAGGAAAATAAATAAACTGAATAATGAGAGGTTATATTAGAGTAGTCAGTCACTGTAAACCTACTACAATCTCAAGTCAGACCTAATCAAAGTATATCCCATTTTCCTTTCAGATTTGTCTTCAAAAATACGTCGATGCTGTCAGATCAATTTAAACTCAAGGGGCTCTAACATACAAACATTGGATCTAAGAAAGAAAACGCCTTAGATAAAAATTGGCAGCTTTGTCTCAGGCAATCAATTCTATCAATGTTGAACAGGCCTCTGAATCTGATATGATTAAACAAAAGAGTCAAGGATGGGGATGGGGAGAGGGAAAAGGGGCAGAAATCAATATTTGTGGTAAATGCTTCCAAGAAGGGCGCTAAGCTGTTAGATAAGAACATCGCACCGCTCGACTCCGGCCTCTGTGTCTTCCTTTGGCTTTTCTCTCTGTTTTAGCCTTTATGTGAGGACTGTCAGCCAGAGGAGCAGCTGCTTTTTTCCGGATCACAGGGTTAAAGCAGTCACAAAGCCTGGGACCTTAGAGACAGAGACTTGTCAAAGCAATAAGCCTTGTCAGGGAACAGCAAACCCCACAATGCTCCTCACGCACACGGATATCTATGCTACAAGCTCCAGCCTCGGTGTCCATCAAAGAGTGAGGGGTCATTCTACCCGGCCAGGAGGAGACACTGCGTAGCAAGGCTGTGAGAGGACAAGCAGGTCAGCACAAGAGACACAATGTACGGGATTAAAGGTTGTATTCACCCAAAACTTCAACCTGCAAAATACAAAAGTAGAACCTGAACTGAACACTGAGCACACTGACAAAGAAACACTTATACATGTCTGGCCAAAGAATAAATAATAAACAAATAAAATACACCTTTCAATAGCTATTTTACATCTATATTTTAATTTTTGAACGGGTGCAGAAATGGACATTGAGAGAGAGGATAAAGTCTTTTTTAATTCCTGCATTACACTTCATCCACACAGGGAACGTCAGGAGCGCGTGGTGGCGGCTGCGTGATTCACGTGTCGGGTGTTCACACCAGCTGCGTGTCAGCTGCATGTCAGCTGCGTGTCAGCTGCGTGTCAGCTGCGTTTCTGCTGTTGCAGCTGCTGCTGTCAGCCCTTTCTTTCTACATAGAGTTTGCTTTTCATAAAGGCCATTTCATGTCATTATAAATGTCATTTATATTTATTTTGGACAGAGAAAGGTTAAGAAACGTGTGGTAATTAGTAAATAATAGTAATAATCCACAATTAAAACCCGGTACTATATTCATTCAAGGAGCTCTCCAAGTCACTGCATGTTCTACAACACTGTCCGGCACATATTTCAGAATAAAAGCCTTGTGTTAACAAATGAAGGAATTCTGTCCACAGAAAAAACGCTTGAAGGCAATTATTTTGAAATGAAAGCAGAAAGGGTTGATTTAAAAATAAGTCTTTACTTTTTTTCATGTCGGTAACATATTCTACAGATAGAGACATTGAAACTGTAGTAATGTTGCTGATATGATGTCAATATACAGTCAATAGATCGCTTTCACTGTCTGTTGCTGCTGGCAGTGTGGCTGCTCTAACCTGTTAACATGGACGCCAAAATAAAAAACAACAGGTAACGCAGCCGCCACGCGTTCCTGACGTTCCCTGTGTGTCCCAGGCTTTAAAGGTATGTATGAGCCATGATCAAATCTACTGCTACCCTACGGTTGTTTGCCAACAAAACACAGAAATGTGTAAAGGAGAACCAGTAAATAGTGAGTTCAGCTGTATTGCATAGTAGCAGGTAATGATAGAGAGCAGGTGGCAGACAGAACAGAGGTTTAACCAGCTGAGGCTCAGCAGACTAACCACAGATGACTGTGATGCACAAATTTGCTTTTTGCCGACCGAAAGAGGAAGAAGAGATTTAAACATGGTTCTGGTGTTTCTGTGTGGATGGAGATCTTTACAAAAATGACCTGAAAATACTTGTGTGGATGCATGTTTTCACACATAAACATGTTGAGATATGTAGTTATTGGCAGGTCTTTGTGCTATGGTAGGTGCTTTGTAGTGGACACACAAATGAAATTGATATTTTTGTTGTGACGCTAAGTTAGTCCTTTACCAAAGCCATTTGTTAACGGATGTGATTGAAAGCAGAGCAGGGTTGGTAAGATCGGCGGCCTCTATTTGACATGCCCCCCCTAGGGCAGCCTGAAGGCATTTCAGCAACTGTTTGTTCCCGAGAAACAACACCAGCATTTGAGGCTTTATTATTGTCCCCCTTTCTGATCTGTAGCATTACTAAAAAAATTGTCACCTTGGCTCGTGTGTTTCCTGTTTGATAACACACCTGAAGCCATCATTTGTTCTGGGGGGATGGCAGTTGTGAAGGATGACAAAAAGGCTCCTGGTGTTTTGTTTTTGCCCCCATCTGGTGTCTGGTCCACAATGAGCGATTGAAGAGAAAAGGAACGTGGAGGAAAAGTGCTGAGGTGACAATCTATAAATTTCCTTCAGTATGAAATATGAGTCACTTTGGTCAGCTCTCAAAAGCTGCCGAGGAGATCCATTCACATTACTGTTAGAGACATTTGCTGTAGCTGTGGGGGGGGGGGCGGGGGGGATTTGCTCCCGGCAACAATGTGTCACTCGACAGGGAGAGGGGAAGATGGACAATGTGGAATTAGTGGTAAAATGGTTTTATTATTCAACAGTAATTACATGTTCTGACCAGAGGGCTACCTTCGGGTCTGAAAAGTGAAGCCAATGATCTCATCTCATCTCCATCTTCAACTGCTTATCCGAGGTGGGGAACGCGGGGGCAACAGCTCCAGCAGGGGACCCCAAACTTCCCTTTCCTGGGCCACATTAACCAGCTCTGACTGGGGGATCCCGCGGCGTTCCAAGACCAGTGTGGAGATATAATCTCTCTACCTAGTCCTGGGTCTTCCCTGTGGTCTCCTCCCAGCTGGTCGTGTCTGGAACACCTCCCTAGGGGGCATCCTTACTAGATGACCGAATCACCTCAGCTGGCTCCTTTCAACGCAAAGGAGTAGTGGCTCTACTCCGAGTCCATCACGGATGACTGAGCTTCTCACCCTATCTCTAAGGGAGACGCCGCTTGCACCCGCGATCTAGTTCTTTCGGTCATAACCCAGCCCTCATGACCATAGGTGAGAGTAGGAACGAAGATTGACCAGTAGATCGAGAGCTTTCCTTTCCGACTCAGCTCTTTTCGTCAGCGGTAAAGCGAATGCAATACCGCCCCCGCGGCTCCGATTCTCCGGCCAATCTCACGTTCCATCGCCCCCTCACTCGTGAACAAGACCCCGGAGTAGGCAATCCATCGGTTTCCTGCTGAGAACCAAGGCCTCAGATTTAGAGGTGATGATTCTCAACCCAGAAGCCAATGCTGAAGTGCCATAAACTTGCATTCTTTCTAATGGCCAGCAGGGGGCGACTTCTCTGGTTGTAAAAAAGAAGTCTGATTGTAAAGAAGTCTCTGAGAAAATGAGCCTACTTCTCACTTGATTTATTACCTCAGTAAACATTGTAAACATGAGTTTATGGTCTCAATCACTAGTTTCAAGTCTTCTTCAATACAGCATGATGTTCATTTAGTAAATTATGGTCCCATTTAGAGTCAAATAGACCATAAAGCAGGGGATGCTTTAGGGCGGGGCTACCTTGTGATTGACAGGTTGTTGTCCGTTCTGGGAGTCGTCCGTGTTTTCATCTTACAACATTAACCCTTTCACAGTGAGTTTTCAGTTCATCAAAGTTAATTATAACCTTTTGGTGACCTGAAAATGTCTTATTCAGTGTTCGGTTGTACTCAGCTCCACCCTCTCAATTGATCTTACACCTCACCATGTTGGGGTTCGGCGATCAGTTGGAAGAAGAGCGACCCCCTGCCATACCAACAGGTGGAGCATCTGGGGGGTTGTGCTCGATGCATGCAGTCTACGGGCCACTCTGTCGGATGTCAGACAGACGGCCCCCTGCAGGAGGCAGTTTGCAAACTGCAGCGGGTGGGGGCGATGGTGACGGCGTTGACCATCATGCAGGCGCTGGGGTTCATGGCGGCTGCTCACCCGGTGGTGCCGCTGGGGCTGTTGAACATGCGGTGCCTGCAGAGGTGGATTGCCAGCCGCCGTTTGGATGCCAAGAAGCACAAGCGAGGCTTTTTTGAGCAGCCTTGTGACACACAGCTGAACTAGCATTCTGATTTCTTAGAAATGATTTTTGGCTTTTGCATCTTTGAGAAGCTGCCTATCAAGCCAGTGCCATATTCATTTTCCTGGAATGGTCTAATATCACACATTATAGCAATGTTTGCAACGTATGTCATGTTACAACCTTATTTTTTATTAAAGACAAAACATTGTAACTTGCACACTTGCTGATGTACAGTATATAGTGGGTTATTTGATGTCTAAAATTTAGATTTTTTTATGCTAGTTGTATTATTCGGGTATATTTACAAAGTATTCTAATATTTTTTATATTTTGTATACTATGGATATATTTTTTTTCTAGTGTTGATATGTACATTGTATATACCTGTGCTATCTATCTATCCATCTATCCATCTATCCATCTATCCATCTATCTATTTATCTATCTATCTATCTTCAAACCCTGTACAGAGCGTCGGGCTACAGCTGGAAAGAAATAAAATGTAATGACTACATTTTGTAAATCACAAATAACAAAAGTTAATAAATAAGGTCAAACTACATCTATATAGGTTCCTGCAAACTGACTACTACTGTATCCAATTCTCAACATGAACCACACTGTAAGGACTTCATTTTCTATGCATTACGTTGAATATACAATGCAACACAAAACATTATTTACCTAATATTATGTTTCCACTCCCATGCCTTAGTAGATGTTGAAATGTTCTGGAATGAATGGCAGCGAGCTTGTATAAGATGCAGGGTCACAAAAAATAGTGTACACTACAATGTTTAGGTCTACAAATGTGTAAAGGGCTTGCCCGCAAAAGATTACTGAATAGTATAATCAATTTGAAGGCTTTTTAAAAGTTTCTCCGACATTAACAGAAGCACTTTTCTGGAATGGGGAGGGAACTTTTTGTTATGGTTATCCCATATCAGCAAGGGAATGCACCACTGATCAACACATTCAGCAAACCTGAGTAGGGTTCTCGGTAGTGGCTCATACAGTAATAGAGCTTGTTGTTTTCCCCCCTTACTGATAAACAATAAGAGAAGAAGAGGACCAGGGATTACAATGGCCCCTGGATCCTTGTCAAGCATCACATGAGAGGTGGGACACCAATCCCCAAGAGCCCAGGGCCTCCAAGAAAAGCAGGCTGAATTTCAGCCAGATAATGATTTCACAATAACAAGACTGTATCTGCTTCAAAGACTCTCCCAGCAGCTAAATTCAGCAGGATGTGTGGCAAATAAAAACAGCCCGCACACGGCTGAGCATTCTTGTAGGAGTGAGTATAAACTTGGCTGCATTTAAACATGCCTGGAACTGATACTAAAAGTTCTCAAAAAGTGGATGAAGCCTGCATTTACCTCAATTGAAGCCTTTATTTGGAACAGTGTATTATTGGAGTTAGACCTTTAGGCAGAATCGTATCATTTGTATGTGTATATGTGATTGCATGTCCTTAAAAGCCTCCCCGTTTTCTTGTCCGATCCCCTCGCCATTTTAACTTGTTGTTTCAGTTGTTAAATGTTAATGCAAAGTCAACACTTCCACATTACAATGGTTCCAGCCTTCCAAAGGGGCATAGTCCCTTCTGTTTCTTGGGAAGGTTTTATTGTGAAACTGAAATAAAAAAGAAGTTTAACATGAAAAAAGCATGAACTGTGCACCAATTCCATACTATATCCACACACAAAGTATGTAGGCAGGTTTTGAGTCTGTAGTGGATTCACATTGGAAATGGAGATGAATTAATTCAAAAGGGTCAGATGGAAATGGATGATTTCTGAGAGCGCTGTTGCTGGATACTATTGTCTCACAATGCAACCCATAAAGGAAATAGAAGAAGAAAAGAAACAGCTTCAGAAAGATCTCAGGGAAATAAATTGGGAAAAGAGGATTAACTCTTTGGACAAACATTCTACTGTCTCTCTGTGAGGTTTAATTGGCTGTAGACATTGACATCCATCTGTTGTATAATATCTTGTTAGTATGAAATGGTAAAGTTTATTGATTAATTGTATGCTAACTGCAACTCCAAACGTACTGCATACTATATAGTGTGGTATTCTGCCACACTATATAGTATACAGTATGTTTGGAACACAGCTATGGCAAAGTGCAACAAATCAGACTGAATCAGTGTATGTGAACAGTATACTGTTCAGACCTGTTTATTTCCCTGCTCGTACGACCAAGGTGATATGATTCAGCAGCCTGGACAGTGCTCTTATCACAGATACCAATGGGCCCTTTACACACTGCTATTTTGGGCTGTCCTCCATGACACTGTCAGCTCCAGTTTTTAAAAAAAAAAAAGAAAAGGGGGTTTTCAAAAGAACAATGACAGCTACAGAAGCCCTGAGAGGCAAGTGAGAAAAAAACAACATCTGGTGCTCCATTTTCTAATTCTGATCTCAAATGTTTTCTCTCCTGTTTTTATGACTTAAGAACAGGTCAAAAAAGATTTTGTCAAGATAATATTTCTATGTTTCTTTTTTTTTTTTTTCATGTGTGAAAACAAGGAAAAAAAAAGTTTTGGAAAGTGAATTTTTTGGTCAGGATCATTTTTCTAAGTGTTTGTTGTTGTAATACTCATTTCAGCCACAAGCTGCATTTTTACCCCCGCCAAGGCCAAAGGCCTAGGAAGGAGGTTATGTTTTCACCGGCGTTGGTTTGTTTGTTAGTTTGTTTGTTGGTTTGTCCGTTTGGAGGATTACTCCAAAAGTCCGCGATGGATTTGAATGACATTTTTTTGAGGGGTGGAGTGTGGCACAATGAACAATCCATTAGATTTTGGTGGCAATCCGGATCATGATCCGCCTTCGGGAATTTTTTTTAATAACTCCGCTCAGCCTGTGCACTAACACCACAGGCTTTAAGACATGTGCAGTGTAACTGATGAGTTGAGTTCGACCAAAGCACACTTGGTAATTGTTGGAAAGAGTAACGACGACGGTTTAGGTGAGTTTTACTTTGTTTCTGTCCAGTTTGAATGAAGTGTTTTAAGATGCTTTGCTACGTACAGCTGTTCTCAACATAGACATAAATACACGTGGATGATGGCACAAGCTGAATGGAGGGGGGTGGGGGGGGGGGGGGGGGGTCTTCGCTCTCCGAGTGCCATTCTAGTATTTTCTCCAGTCACTCTAAACCTGCATTTACAGACGTGGACAAAATTGTTGGTACCCTTCCGTTAAAGAAAGAAAAACCCACAATGGTCACTGAAATAACTTGAAACTGACAAAAGTAATAATAAATAAAAATTTACTGAAAATTAACTAATGAAAATCAGACATTGCTTTTGAATTGTGGTTCAACAGAATCATTTAAAAAAACAAACTAATGAAACTGGCCTGGACAAAAATGATGGTACCCCTAGAAAAGATGTAAAATAATGTGACCATAGGGACATGTTAAACTAAGGTGTGTCCTGTAAATAGCATCACAGGTATCTTCAAACTTGTAATCAGTCAGTCTGCCTATTTAAAGGGTGAAAAGTAGTCACTGTGCTGTTTGGTATCATGGTGTGTACCACACTGAACATGGACCACAGAAAGCTAAGGAGAGAGTTGTCTCAGGAGATTAGAAGGACAATTATAGACCTTCATGTTAAAGGTAAAGGCTATAAGACCATCTCCAAGCAGCTTGATGTTCCTGTGACTACAGTTGCACATATTATTCAGAAGTTTAAGGTCCATGGGACGTGGCCGCAAGAGGAAAATTGATGACAAATTGAAGAGACGGATAATATGAATGGTAACCAAAGAGCCCAGAACAACTTCCAAAGAGATTAGAGGTGAACTCCAAGGTCAAGGTCCATCAGTGTCAGATCGCACCATCCGTCACTGTTTGAGCCAAAGTAGACTTAATGGAAGACGACCGAGGAGGACACCAAATCATAAAAAAGCGAGACTGGAATTTTCCAAAATGCATATTGACAAGCCACAAAGCTTCTGGGAGAATGTCCTTTGGACAGATGAGACAAAACTGGAGCTTTTTGGCAAGTCACATCAGCTCTATGTTCACAGACGCAAAAATGAAGCATCCAAAGAAAAGAACACTGTACCTAATGTGAAACATGGAGGAGGCTCGGTTATGTTCTGGGGCTGCTTTGCTGCATCTGGCACAGGGTGTCTTGAATCTGTGCAGGGTACAATGAAATCTCAAGACTATCAAGGCAATCTGGAGCGAAATGTGCTGCCCAGTGTCAGAAAGCTTGGTCTCAGTCGCAGGTCATGGGTCCTCAAACAGGATAATGACCCAAAACACAGCTAAAAACACCCAAGAATGGCTAAGAACAAAACATTGGACTATTCTGAAGTGGCCTTCTATGAGCCCTGATCTAAATCCTATTGAACATCTGTGGAAGGAGCTGAAACATGCAGTCTGGAGAAGACACCCTTCAAACCTGAGACAGCTGGAGCAGTTTGCTCACGAGGAGTGGGCCAAAATACCTGTCGACAGGTGCAGAAGTCTCATTGAGAGTTACAGAAATCGCTTGATTGCAGTGATTGCTTCAGAAGGTTGTGCAAGAAAATATTAAGTTAAGGGTACCATCATTTTTGTCCAGGCCAGTTTCATTAGTTTGTTTTTTAAAATGATTATGTTGAACCACAATTCAAAAACAATGTCTGATTTTCATTAGTTAATTTTCATAACATTTTTATTTATTATTACTTTTGTCAGTTTCAAGTTATTTCAGTGACCATTGTGAGTTTTTCTTTCTTTAACGGAAGGGTACCAACAATTTTGTCCACGGCTGTATTTTCCTATTTATATAGTAGAAATACCATTCACCAGTTATTGATGACATCAGTTTGTGCTCAGTTTTATAAACCCATCTTACATTGTAACATGTAATGAACCTGTATAACAGTTTTTAGGAGCCTAAACTTGGTAACCTATTGACATTTATTTTCATCAGTGAGTTGCAAGATGTCCCGTGTTGCGCTAGTGCCAATTCTCTCTGACCGATCAGTGGTCTGCAGTGTTTCAACTCCACCTTCTAGTATCCTTGACCGAGGTGGTACCAAGAATGGAGCGGTTCTATTGGTACCATCCACAACTTTTACTAATGGAAACGTAAAGAAATAACCTTTCTAATGTGTAACGAACTGAACCGGACTGGACTGCTTGGCGGAAACTTGCAATAATACAGCAACCCGGTCCTTAAAGGGTGTAATGTAGAAGCTTGCACACTCAGAAACAGACCTCACATCACATCACAGTGGGCTGCCACATTGGCCGCCTCGGGCTGGATGTGTCTCAAGTGTTTGGACTTCCCACTCAGCAGGCCTACGAGATGGGCTTTTGGGCCGTGCCCTCCTCCCGGAGAGAGTCACCGGGCCCAGCTGCTCTCTCTCTCTCCAGTGACACACATACACCCCTCCCTTCCAGCAATCACTTTCTCCCTTCCACTCCTCAGCACCAGACCCACACATGGGCAACAAGTCTAGGACAGCCATGTGTGCTGTCTGTGCCATGTGATCCTGGGCACCGACAGCCACCACCACCCCTGTCAGTGCAGCGCTCACCCAGCAGCTCCTGCTGTTCACCCCCCCTCTCTCCTGGCATTCATTAGATGGCCCCATGCTGGGAGAAGGGAGACTAAACCCTATGCTGGGTACAGTAAGGTTAGTAATAATGAATGGCATACTTTGCAAAATAATACATTAAATCATGCCATCGTATTAATTTTTTTCAATATGTGTTAGGTTAATGGGAGCTGAGTTTTTAACAAGGTCATCAACATTTTGCTAAGCTCACCCCCATACTGTTGCTACACCAATTAACCACCAGCATCATGTCTAGCTGGCCTTTAAATCAAATCATACACTTTATATTTAAACTTCTTTTGATTGATCATGATTGATCTGGAGTTACCAAGCCGGTTAGCAGGTTGCTAAAATGTCAACAGCAAACGGATGCAAAGAGGTTCATAGGAAAAACACAGAAGTAGGCCTATAGGACATACAAGTCAAATATCACGGCTTTGAGAGAACACTAGGCATGCAAGCTGTCAGCAGTCGTACCTTACATGCTGTCAGCCCTTTCTTTCCACAAGCAGTAGAGTTTGCCTTTCATAATGGCCATTTAATATCATTATAAATGTAATTTATATTTATTTTAGACAGAGAAAGGTTAAGAAACATGTGGTACTTATATAATAGTAATAATCCACAATTAAAACCCTGTACTATATTCATTCATGGAGCTCTCCAAGTCATTGCATGTTCTACAACACTGTCCGGCACATATTTCAGAATAAAAGCCTCGTCTTAACAAATGAAGGAATTCTGTCCACATAAAAAACGCTTGAGGGCTTTTATTTCGAAATGAAAGCAGGAAGTGTTGATTTAAAAATAAGTCTTCAATTTTTTCGTCTCTGTAACATATTCTACAGATAGACATCAAAACTGTAGTAATCTTGTTGATATGATTTCAATATACAGCCAATAGATCACTTTTACTGTCTGTTGTTGCTGTGAACCGTGCGTGGCACGCGTCAAAAATAGGCGAGACCTCTATTCTCTAGAAGAGACGCAGCTGAGAGGCGTGTGAGACGCACAGTGTGGCTGCACTAACCTGTTAATACGGACGCCGAAATAAAACAACAGGTAACGCAGCCGCCATGCGCTCCTGACGTTCCCAGTGTTGATGAAGCTTAAACCCACCTGTGGCGTTATTCCATGGTCAGAGCAGTGACGTAGTATTAATAGCGCGAGAGTCCGCTTAGGGCGGGTCGGAGGCGTGAATGATGGGTCCATCAAACAAGACTTTCAACCAGGAGACCGCTGTTCGTGTCCCGTGTGAAACTAACAGTAACGTTGACTTATTTTGTCACGTCAGTCTTCGGTCACGTGACTCGTTGGTATCGTCAGTGAAGCTAACTGACCGAGCGGCGGTAGGCTTTTTGAGGAGTTGGGAGAGAGAATGTATTGGCCTCCCGTTGCTTTGTAATGCCTGGGCTGAAAGGGTATAGAGCACTACTACACTACTGCATCAGAAGAAGACACAATAGGGATTGGTGGATACCACTTCAGATTCATGTTCTGAGAAGGCGAACGGAGCTTTAAACCACAGAAGCACTATGTATGCCCGAGCAGCAGCCCGCTTCACTCTCTATCCTGCTGATGCTTTCAATGATTTTTTGTGAAGGCTGTTCTGTCGATGCCCCGAGGCTGGCAGCAATATTAATTCTTCATCAGAATACTTGTTATGCTGTAAGTTTTTCTGGCTTTGAGTTGCACAATCTTAAATATACATTTCCAGGTCTGGGTTGAGAGGGGAAGTGACAAGGACAGGAGGATGAAGGGAGGTAGAAAAGGGAAGAAGGAGGAAGAGAGCACTGAATAGTAAGAGAGGTAAAAGAAAGAGAAAAGGAATGGGATGGAAGGAGGAAAAACAGCAAGAGGAGGGAATCTCATAAAGCAAGAAAACAAGACATTTAAATTGCTCTTTGTGTTTTATTGTGCAACAACATCTGTTTGCTTCCGGATAAATTATGTCATTCAAAAGAACAACGGACAAAATGATGTCTGCAGAAGTGGAGAAAAAGACTGCCGTGAAGGGGGCCTCTGACAATCAATTCTCATGTTTGCTGATGAACTTGGTAATTACATCAAATTACTTCAGCGTGAGTTTTCAATCTGATAATTGGTATCCTTTCACCAGCCTTTGTTCTGCTTTGTAAAAAGCTTCCTCTAGGACGGAATTAGTGCAATTATTTGTGCTCTGTAATCCTGAAGCACACAGAGAGAAAAAGATGTCAGAGTTGTGGTGGTTTAATGGCAGAGCCGGGGAGGCTCCCTTGGTTGTTGATACAGTATATTTACTGTATAAAGACACAATGGAAGGAGAGGATGAAGAATAACGTTGGAATTTGAATGTAATTTCATCATATCTTGGTCTTGCTCAGTATCTGTTGGCAGAAAATGATTCTCGAGGGGTTGATTCCAGACTACTACTTCAACTACTACTTCTACTGTCCTACTGTATGCTCTTCTAAGACAAATGATCCAGGAGTAAAGAAAAGAGGGAAAGCAGAAAAAAGGCCTGTTAAAGCTGGAAGGTGCAATAATTCAACCTGGGCTCATTGTGGTGATGAGTAAGTGGTTTCTCTCTGCACCACCTGTTACAAATCATGTCGTGAGGGTCCCTTCAGTGAGGCCAGGATCCAACCTGAGAGTGTACTAACCATGACAGTCGTGGCAGACTGGTGTGGCTCAGTGTACCGCGTTGCGCTGTTAGGGCAACTTCATCAAATATTGACAAAATGCTTCGAAGAAATAGATCCCAGCAGCATCGGATGTTATCTTCGATAACGATTCTGCCTGAAATAAGCCTAAAAGTATATTTTGCAAGGGGGCACACATTATGTGGAAGACAGAGATATTGTGTAACATAAGTATTTACATGGTGCTGTTGACATCTGAAAATAATTAGCAGTAAATTGCCTTCCGCAGAAGATGGTATGCATGTGTGGTAATGGCTAATATTGTCAGCTTTGAATAAGAATATTTCATCTACATTATACCTAGTGAGACTATTCAAGTTACAGTTTACATCCAAGTCTGTGAATGTCATAACTTCGGCAATTCATCCCGTTAGACATTTGTGTGAAATTGTCATAATGTGAGTATAAATTCTTGAATTATGGCCAAAAACGGGATTTGTGGGGTCACAGTGACATTTGACCTTTCACCAACAAATTCTAATCAGTTCATCCTTTGAGTCCAAGAGGCCGTTTGTGCTAAATTTGAAGAAATTCCCTCCGAGTGTTCCTGAGATATCATGTTCAGGAGACTTGAACTTGAGAACGGAGAAAGCTTTTGAACCCTCCTCAAGGTTTCACAATCTTTTTTCTACGTTTATATCTCCGCACAACCACTGTGACGGAGTTTCACATCATACTGCTATCTTAACCTGCAGTCTCGCTGTCCTTTGCCTCTTCCACGGTACTCTCCTCACTATCTCAACCTCACTCCTTCCTCTCTATTTTCTCTCTGTTCACTTTCAACCTCCAGTCTGCCTTCTCACCTTCTCCCTGGTCCCGTTTCATCTCAACCTGCCAGTCGGCACATCTGCCTGCCTCTTGGCTTTCTGAAAACCTTGTGAATTGTGCAAACAAGCCTTTGAGCGGCGCCAAAAGAGGAATTTAAGACCGTTTGAATTTCTCAGTGTCTGGGTGGCACTGTCGCCTCAAAGCAAGCAGGTTCGAATCCAGCTTGGGGCCCTTCTGTGTGGAGTTTGCATGTTCTCCCCGTCTTAGCTTGGGTTTTCTCTGGGTTCTCCAGCTTCCTCCCACAGTACAAAGACAGCTTATTTCTACCCCAATGCCATCACCACACTGAACTCTACACTGAAAGGACAGCTCCCCAAGGACAATATTTATACTGTGCAATAACTACCTATGTGCCATACTGATATAGTTATTTATAATATTTATTTCTATTCTGTGCGATACCTTATATTCTGGAATTGTTATTCAATATCTGCAGAATACATAAGGGTGCCTACGTAAGCATAATGTGTATGTGTGTCACAGTGTGTGCACATGAGTGTATGTGTGTGTGAGTTGTATGAACAGTTTTTCTTCTTCTCACTCTTTTATTGTTATTTTTATATCTTGTATATTTGAGCTCCGCTCAGGCAGAGCGCCTAAATTTCATTGTATGCACCAGCACGGTGACAATAAATAAATTCTACTTCTAGTTATACGTACAGTGCAAAGGAAATGACTTGTATGAAACCGTGAAAGCCGTGAGAATAAGGAGACGAGAGGTGACGTCATCTACTCTGTGTGGGGGCTATAAATAGTGAGACGCTGGAGACCAGCTCACTGTATTGCAGCTTTTCACTCCATTAGCAATTTTAGCATCAAGAGCATTAACAACCACCCAGGAGACAATAGCTTTTTCATGTTCCCTGTTGGGAAATTAGATTACATTGCAGCTATAGATTTCTTTAGGCCACTGTGAGACTGTTTTAATGCAGCTTGGTCGTATGCATCCACATCTCTTTGCATTTACACCATGAGCCTCTATATCTTCCAAAACACTTCAGCTTTTGACAGTTTGAAACATGTCAATCTACGTTGATGTGAATCAAATTGAAATGCTGACATCACATCAAATCACTAATGTATTTGATATGTGTTTTTATTCAAAACAAAGAGAAACCCATTAATTTTTCTATAGAATGTAGCATTGTTTAACCGTTTTAGAACTAATTAAGGTATACTGTATTTTTTTATTAAGGAGCTTATTTTTTGTCTCAAAATAATCCAACTAAAGATCTTTCAGAGCATTTAACTGCATTTCTTTATCAGTGAATAGACAATATTCCAGTAAAACAAGTCAGAAAGCATAATGGGGTTTGCTCCAGCCAGGTTAGACATTGTTTGCAATACCTGTTGATAACAACGCATTATGCCGGTATTCTGTGCATACAAACACCGTAGCAACATGTCCACGGATAGAAGTTGGACAGAACTGTGTGTACAACTGATCTGATGCAACACAAATAAGGCAGAAGTGTTAATAAAAAGTATATTACTATAAACAGCATATGCTAATAAACGGTATGTTACGACCCCTGCTGTCGCCTATATTTCTAGGGTTCCTGTTAACCTGCCATCAGGGCCTTCTGGGAACACCTGGGCCCAGTGTTCCCAGAAGGAACACTGGGCCCTTACACAGTACCTTACACTACTGATACTACTGATATTCACACTCCGTACCTTTTGATCCTTTTGTTCGGCATAATTTACTCTACTTTTGTTAAATAAATTAATTGATTTAATCGTTATCACGATGTGTCTCCCTATTTGTCATTGCTTTGAGAGCCAGGTTGTGACAAATTGGGGGCTCGTCCGGGATTTGAACCCGGGACCTCTCGCCAGGTTGTGACACTATAAACAGTATATTACTACAGCTTTTTACAAACCAACAAACCAACAAACCAACGCTGGTGAAGACATAACCTCCTTCCTAGGCCTTGGGCCTTGGCGGAGGTCACAAATGTACTTATTTAAACCCAAACCACGATCTTTTCCTAAACTTAACCAAGTAGCTTTATTTGTTGTTTGTTACATAAGTAAACCTACGTTGGAAATTAATTTTGAAAGGAGACTGTATGCATGTAACATGTGAAAAGTGTACATTTCCTTTAAACACACAAGTTTATTTTGTAAAAACACTGTGCATGTAATGAGCGGAAACTGACACACCGTCCAGAACTGACGCTATAGAGGGACACCTAGAGCGTCATAGTTTGAGTGTAGAGCCACTGACCATGCGGCAGTATTTGACGAGTTGGGAGTGAGAATGCGTTGCATAGGGCTAACACAATAGACAGACAATACATGCACACGGAATTAGCATTTTATAGTCTCCGGTTCACATAGACCTGCATGTCTCTAGACTGTAGGTGGAAACCCATACACGAGGAGAATATGCAAACTCCACACGATAAGGCCTCAGTCTCAGATGGATTCATCTCCAAGACCTCCTTGCTGTGAGATTGCAACTTCTTCAAAGCCAGGGGCGTACTTGTTTTCTTCACTGTGTATGATTATACATTTGGGAAGTTTTGCTTGTTGATCAGACAAAACAAGCGTAAAACAGGCAAAATCTGCCGATGATAAATTCACAAGTTAGTTTGTATTGGTTGAAATAATCTCAGTGTGTTGTTTTAAGAAAATATTATTTTTGAGCATTTAGTAACAGATCAAATGACTTGTGAAATAGAATCTTTACCGTGATAATGAAGTTAGTGTGATCTGATGTGTACAGCTCCGAAGGCCTGCAGCAAGGAGTGGTGGTGTAATCATCATTAAGAGCACGGAAGCTGCAGATGCGACTAAACGAGCTTGCCTTCCAAGCCATTAACGGCATCTCAGCTCCAGCATCTTCACCACAGAGCTTTCTCTCTTCGCAGCAGCAGCCGGCCTCTGCGCTTTAGGCTACGCTCACCACAAACTCTATCCACATAAGCTCTTTAGAGACTCCATTAGAGCAAAGAAAGACGCCATTTGTGAAGACACGATGTATATTGGAGAGTTAATCAAGCTGCTTCATTTGCCCGGGGCCCATTACTCACTGTGGCTTATTGTGTGGTCAAGAAGACAAACAGAGCGCGTCGCAAATAGACACAATGCACCTTTAATCTTCCCAGGGCAGGCGAAAAACCAACAAACTACCTGCCAATCACATAAATTGCAACATGGTTTTTCATTAAAAGTTCAAGAAGTCTTCAGTGTTGGCAAACAGCCTCAGAGCCTCTGTCTGCTAAACTGTAAACACACAACTATTTTGCTTCGCCTACATTGCGTGGCATAAAAAACATTTGACTTTTAAATTTAATCTAGCAGGCAACCGGTTTAAAACCGCAAACACAATTATGGTTTGAAAATGTATCCACCGGTGGGTTGTCCCTCATAAATAATCACGTCCAAAGTGTTAAAGTGATTAGCAGTGTGGATTAGACGTGACGGCACCATGCTGAGCTCGTCCCCAAGGTGGGAGATAAGGATGGGGGGGGGGGAGGCAGGGTTGTCATCATTTTCTGTTTTCCACCATGTTCCACCAGGAGTTTGGAGGAGGAAGAACCAAACCTCCCAACTTTCCTTCCATTTTCACCCAAACTCTGCTGCTGTCAGAAAGTCTTAAATGCAAACCTCACTTCACTGCCACCGCTCGCTGTTATTCATCTACCTGTCCCTCAGGTAATGCTGGGTATAGTGGAAACAAAATGGGGATAATGCAGGGATGAAGTCTGTATAGATGTTTTTTTCATTGTGAATTGTTTGCTAAATCACAGCTGTGATACATTTCTGGCTGATGTAATTTAGGCATGAGAATGAAGCCCAACACAGCTGCAAGGTGCCCTAACAGTCTACACGATAAAGGAAATGTATCTCCTTTTTGTCAAATATCCCATTATATCCCTGCATATTCCCCCCCCTCCTCTCCTATTCTGATAACCTTTCTGAATTCAATAGTTGTTGTATGTAAAAAATAAATAAATATGAATAACGCAGATAGGAACATGATGTGTTCAAACTATTCTTTATCTATTCTTTATTATACAACTGAAAGTACTGGTGGAACCATATCTTTTTTTTTTTCTTTATTTCAATGTTACCAGGTATAAAAGTTGTACCTCCAACATATTACCTTTTGGAAACGAGAAAAACAAGTCTCAGCAGGATGACAGTGGGTTTCTGACAGTATCCTGAGGGTCTGCTTTAAAGTGTAGTGAGCCTAAGGGGAGTTGTAACCATGGAGGAGCGTGCTTTTTCTTTCATCTGATGAAAGCATGAAAATCACCAAAAACTGGAGACACAAGGTTTTTATGAGTTGAAATTAATACTTCATAAAAAATGAAGACCAAATAGAGGGCAGTTTAAAGGGACTGTTTGTAACTTCTTACACGTATAAATCATTGCGGGTCGGTTTCCCATGCGCGCTCGCGTGTGGCTACGCTGTTCAGACTCAGACTCCAACACAAACTACACGGAAGCACCAAAACCTCTTGGTTCTATCAAGTGAAGCCCGTCTGTTAAACAGTGTTGGCTGCGGTCGGAGGACGCGGGGGAGACCGTAGCTTTGGTCTCCAGGGCCGGAGTCTCTGCTGTACTCTGCTCCTCTGCCTGCTTGCCTTCACTCATTTGGCCCTGCACTTTTTAAGTGTTGTAGAGCTGAACAATAGCAAGCTGAACTGTGACGTCAATACGGAGTCAACTGAAAATAAAAAAGATCTTCTATTGCTGTAATATTTAATTTAATATGAGTCAAACAGCATGAATTAATTCTTCCTCTTTCATGTACAATAGAACATGGATATGCAGGCACGTGCTATATCCTCAACCTTGTTTCATAGAATTGTGTTTATACTACTAATTTGTTTTGCTGGGGAGAACCAATAATTGCTGCATGGATTATGTTCTGTGGAAGCTTTTCCTCTAGGGAAGGAAATGCTACGTTTCTGTACACAGGTCGCAGGGATGTCTTTGAGATCAGACTGACGGACAGACGGACGACCCAGAAACATAATACCTGGAGCCACGGCTGTCACCTGCGTGGAGGCATGAAAACACTATGCAAAGCACCAAGCCCTTTTCCAGAGTAACTACCGTAAGTGAGTTGAAATTGATTGGGTTTAACAACAAAAAAAAAAAGCATTTTACCATCAGTTTGAGTGCAGCAGGACACTACACGAGTTCTGCATAAGTGTATTCCCTATTTTGGCTTTTGGCTGTATCAAACTTCAACAAAAACTTCACTTCACTTCAACATGACATTTATAAACTGGCTTTTTTAAAACCAAATTCTTAAGGACAACATGATTTAAAAAGGTCAATCCGATACTAAATGAAGAAGTTTGAGGCTTTACATTATGTAGACTGATAGCATGATGTGTACGGTATACTGTATGGCCAAGCCTTCGTAGATTCTGTAGTCGTTCAGTGTTCATTCAGGCTCTGCAGGCCTCAGAGACGTTTACTGAACGTGTCAACTGAGTGTTGCCGGATCACATGCTGGAAATTGCATGAACATCCACTCCTGACAGGATATTAACCTGCTGACACAAAGGCCTGTTCAGCTGACACAGAGCTCCACCTCTATGACTACTCGCTGCTGTAATTGAGATCTCTGTCTGTCTCTTTTCCTCTCTGTCTCATTTTTGAGGGTGCGACAGACCACGTCTTTATCAAGTTGCTGAACCATGGACACATTCCAGTGACTCAGCTATACCATGTAGCTGAGTCGCTTGGAAGTCAGATTACAACCGGCAATCTCAGTTTTTGTGAGATTCACTTTGAAATAATCACTTTGAACCAACTGAGCCTGGCAGATACGTGTCAGACCAATCACTGAACACGACTGTATTGATGATGACATGACTCATCATCCTTATTTCAAACCTTGTCAGATGTTCAAACTATGCATATGGACAAAAACATGCATACGCCTCTAAACACATAAACTAGTAAAACAATGTACAGTGACAATGTGCACACCTTACACATACTTATGTTTATTAATAGTGTGTGTGTGTGTTTTTGTACAGCTATCTTTGTGAGGACCAATTTGAGTTTTAGACCTTCTAAGTGAGGACATTTTTGGAAAGTGAGGACATTTTGGCTGGTCTTCACCTACGGACAGACCTTCAAAGGCCTGTTTGAGGGTTCAAACATGGTTTTAAGGTCCAATTTAGAATTAGGTTTAGGTTAAGGTTGGGGCAAGGGTTGGGGTCAGGCATTTAGTTGTGATGGTTAAGGTTAGAGTAAGGGGCTTGGGAATGCATTATGTCAATGAGAGTGTGTACAGAGTAACAACATGATGAAAATACAACATAGACAATCCATATGACAAAAAATAATACATATAATGTGAACATATGTGAGAAGGTGGATCCAGGAGGATGTCAAGCAGCTTCCAGGCGTCGCCAAACCGATAGAGCAAGAGCAACACGATCTCCTCTCAACGCCAGATAGATAGAGCCAGAGCAACACAACCTCCTCTCCATGCCAACCAGAAGGAGCCTTAGCAACACGACCTCCTCTCCATGCCAGATAGGTAGAGCCAGAACCACAAGACCTCCTCTCCACGCCAGATAGATAGAGCCAGAGCAACACAACCTCCTCTCCATGCCAACCAGAAGGAGCCTTAGTAACACGACCTCCTCTCCATGCTAGATAGGTAGAGCCAGAGCAACACAACCTCCTCTCCATGCCAACCAGATAGAGCCCGAGCAACACAACCTCCTCTCCATGCCAGATAGGTAGAGCCAGAGCCACAAGACCTCCCCTCCACGCCGAATAGATAGAGTCAGAGCCCGAGCAACTCAACCTCCCGTTTGCTGTGACAAAGGCCACCATTGTTGTGTGTAATAGCTGAGACAGTGTGTCTTCAAAGTTACCAGCAACTCACGTTTCTTTCATTTTCCTACACACCCTCTACTTTTCTTTCTCTTCTAATATTCACTCAGGCTGAACATTTACACACCTTCACTCATGGCACCTAGTGTAGATGTGTTTCAGTTCCTGAGACAGGACTGTCAAAAGGCAGCGTAAAGAAGTATAATGAAAGTCTGTTAGATAAGTCAGCTGCAGGTGTCTGACTGTGCAGATCTCCTACGAGGGTGCAAGAAAAAAAAAAGATCTCCTCACGAATGCACACAGCAATCACTGTGATTTGGCTCGCAGGCAGCAGAACCGCTCATCTCAATACATTTCAATTTGATTTAAATATATTTAAATACCTCAATCCTACCCTGTGGCTGATTTGCATGACTGGGACAGAGGAGACATATCTTTAAAGGACTAAAAGGGGAGGATGGGGACTCCAGGTGACTTGACGGACAGCTCAGTGTCATGTTATAATGACAATTATTCAGGGAAATTAGAATAGATCTACATAAAGATTGATCCAGTCAGTAATTACTGCCTGAGGATATAAGAAAAGTGTTCGGAGTGCAAACTCCTGTTATGTATCAGCTAAGAAGTGTGCTTGTATAACAATTTCCAGCTTTAGCTGATATCAGGATGAACTATTGAAAGGATTCACACGGGGAACAGGGAGAGGGACGTTCAGAATACCACAGATGCCAGAGAGATTAAAACACTTCAAAGAGGCACAGAGGTGGAATTATGCACAGCTTTTATTTGAAAAGTCTGGGCACTTCTTTAACTCCTTTGTGCAAAATGTGGTCCCATTTTGTCTTGTCGGTTTTGTCACATGAAATGGACTACCAGAAGACTGCAAGTGAGTGGGCAAAAACACAGTAAAGCCCTCTGCTGTGTAGATTTAGCTTTGTGTGTGTTCAGAACAGGTGTTGAGTTCAACCAAAAAGCGGGAAAAAGGGGCTCCCCATAAAAGCACTCTATAAAAACTAGAATTACCGCCTGACAGTCGAATGCCTCCGCCAACCTGTCAGGTGTCAGTTTACATCCATATCCGTCCAAAATGTCATCACTTCATCATTTCCTTCATCGTGTTAGACATTTGTGTGAATTTGTCATAATTGGCATGTGATTTCTTGAGCTATGGCCAAAAACGTGTTTTGACCTTTGACCACTAAATTCAAATCAGTTCATCCTGGAGTCCAAGTGGATGTTTGTGCCAAATTAGGAGAAATTCTTGCCAGGTTTTCCTGAGATATTCGTGTTGACGGAAATATGAGCAACCCCAAAACATAATGCCTCCGGCCACGGCTGTCACCGGCGCAGAATGTGTCTATAACTTTCTTAATGCCATAGTTGATGACCGTTTTCTAAAAGTAGTAGCTCACGACAGGCCGTGGCATGTTGTGATTATATCACAGCTAAGGGGCGTCAAGCCACTGGGCCACCGGGCCACCTGGCCATCAAGCCACCGAGCCACCTGATCATCAAGCCACTGGGCCACCGAGCCACCTGGTCATCAAGCCACCAAGCCACCTGGTCATCAAGCCATTGGGCCACTGAGCCACCTGGCCATCAACCCACCGGGCCACCTGGTCATCGAGCCACCGGGCCACCGAGCCACCTGACCATCAAGCCACTGGGCCACCGAGCCACCTGGTCATCAAGCCACCGGGCCACTGAGCCACTTGGTCATCAAGCCACCGGGCCACCTGGCCAACGAGCTATCCAGTAAAAATGAATATCGGGCAATGGTAAATTATAACGTTATCATGATGTGTTCAAATGTAATCTTGCAAAATAGTTTTTGGCGAGAAACTTGAATAAATCCAGTTTTTGGAAGGACATGTTTTCACAATAATATAAAATAGATTAGAAAGGGAATAATGGTACTAGCTCCAAGCAGCTTATAATACAGGATTAAAACTACTGATGCCAAGATTTTTTTTTAATCACAGCAAATATTTTAATAAAAATACAATCATTACTTTCTTTCTTTCTTTATTTATCATTTGAATTGTGTGTTTTATGCAAATAACCATTATAGATGACAATAACAAAGTAAAAGGATAACATTTGGAATTTTTGACAGTTCAAACTGACTTCAGGACGGTTGAAATGAAAGTTAGTCTGGAGCAACAACAACAAAAAACAATCAGTATCGTCCCATATGGCTCATCGACGATCGGCAATAGTATCGGCGGCATCATCTTTATTCCAAACCCGGTAGGATGACCCTGTCTCATCCAAAAACAAAGACTAAATTATGGGGAGAATGTTCCAGAATTTGTATCTATTGCCCCTTTAACGTATGAATGACTTGTTCAGATTGAACTCTCGAACAATGAAATCTGAACAAAATGCTGAAACTTAATCCCCCTTACTCACACACAAACTTTTCTGCAACTGTCGGCGGCATGCTCAATGAGTCGGTTGACAATCAGACTAATGAATGTTGACACCCGTCGCTTGGCTCACACTGTACATCACATCTTCTGTGTGGTGCTGCTGGGTTAATGAAGAAATGTTGTGGCACAGTAGCAGGGAGAGATCATGCATAATGTTTAATGTGTGGATCAGCGTGACGGGATTCCGGACCACATGGGACTCCCAAAGAAATGTGGATCCCACCGTACAGTGGATATTATCCAAAGTCCATCTAAAACCATCAGCCTGACCCTCCATCACAATCAGCTCATCAGCTTGCCCCCACCATCTCAATCATTTACAATGCACCAGGTGCTTTCGCACATCATTTATTAAGAATAAAACGCCCAGGCGTTCTTGTTTGGTGTCATTCACTTTAATGCGTTTTGACACCTAAATCAAACATAGCTGCTGTGGACTGGACCACATGCAGCAAATACTGATTACTCACAGCTCTGTTTGATTTCACACATGAAGACATAATGTGACGGTTGTCAAAAAAACAGCTAGCGTTTTATATCTACTGCGGAGAGTTGCTTTAGTTTAACATGTTCACAAGTACATTTGTTCAAATATCACAAACTGTGTGAACCGGCTGGAGTTGTTTGTTTCGGGCTCTTTGTGTTTAGTTCATCCTCTACTGAATCTGTACTGACCTTTGTCGTACTGCAAGTGAACCTCACAGCCTCAAACTGTCCAATTCAAACCTCCTCCCGTTGAGATGCCTGAGATCACTGTCAGTCTGTGAAAGCACACAGGACTGAAACAGATTTACAGTGAGCTGGTCAACATGACGACTGACCTGTAAATGTTCTGATTCACCCTTTGGTAGCAATGAATGCTTCTCCACAGATATATACTGTACGATTGATTCTGGATTTTCCAACTATATTTTGCCTCTATAATGCGAGTGTGCAGAACACAGGGAGGTTAGAGTAATCTTCACCTGGTGTATGTTTTATTTCTGGTTTACATAACACCAGGAAGCAGTTCAGGATGGTACTGGTAAGGTTGTGAAAAAAAAAAACTATATACAAAAATGAAAAAAAAAAAATCTAAAATATATGTTTAAAACTTTTGAAAAGAACAAAAAGAGATCCATAAGTCATCAAAAGAAAAGTTAGGCTAGGCCTATGGCAGCTAGCAGCAGGCTTCCAGCAGAGGGGTGTACTACGAAGCAAGTTTAACAGGTTAGCTAGGTATGTTGAGCCTACAGCCAGAGTCTTCAATGTCAGGAAGGTGGCTTTCTTTTGAACTGGCTAGATCGCCATGGTAACTTATAAAGGTGCTCTGATCACTCGGTCACCAATCATTATCGGCCGCTACTCGTTCTAAATAGCTTGATCAGTGGTCTCCATGAAGGCCAATTAGATGACGCATCCATTCTGAATTGAAAACGTTGCTTTCTTGCCTGCTCTTTAATTTGCTCCGGGAGCGCACAGCTGGACACACACGCACACGGGCCCAGCGCTAAGGAGCGTACATTTGTCAGAACAGCAGCTCGCCATGTACAGCAGTAGTTTCGCCGTCTGTCTGATCTATTGATGAGCCACAAGAAAACACACTGACAATTTATAAAAATGATATAAGAAAAAAGCATATTATATATGGTATAAATTAGCCTATCTGATTCTGATAAATGATAAAATATGCATCCCATGTTGCCAACAATTTCGATTTTCCTGCCCCAGAGAGAGCGAGAGGCGAGCAGACACACACATCGGTCATAATGGGCGGTGAAAATAACTCCCCCTGAGCACGATTTGAATTGTATTCTAGGTTAATGTAATTCCCACATATCCTTCTATAAATTCATCTTTATTCATTTTTTGATGAATGTGTAGGTGATACATAGGCCTCTCATCAGTGCGTGCCTCCCTTTATGTGCGGTGAGCGGGAGAACAAACTGTTTTACTGATCGCAGTGCAAATGTGGTTTTTGAAATGCTAACAAATATGGAATAAAGCAGAATATTTTGTTAAGTTGTGGAAATTACTTTTTTTCAATAAATTTATAATGCCCTGAAGTTATTGAACACAGGTGGAACAAATCAGGGCGGGGCAGACAATCACAAAAAACAGCAGGAAGTAAAACCAGACAAGAGGGGTGAACTTATCAAAATAAAACAGGAAACACTAGAATGAATGAATATAACAGAAAACCCAAATCCAAGAAACCCAAATCATCTAGACAATCACAGAACTAATGATAAACACTAAAAAGATGAACACACGATAGTCTTAAAGGGACTGTTTGTAACTTCTTACACGTAAAAAATCATTGCGGGTCAGTGACCCGTGCGTTCGCGTGTGGCTACGCTGTTCAGACTCAGACTCCAACACAAACTACACGGAAGCACCCAAACCACAAAGTTCTATCTAGTGAAGCCCGTCTGTTAAACAGTGTTGGCCGCAGTCGGAGGACACGGGGGAGACTCTAATGTACTCTGCTCCTCTGCTCCTCTGCCTGCCTGCCTTCACTCAGCTCGCTCCACCTCTAGACGTGCATGCGCGCACACTCCACACTGCAGAAGAGTTAGTTTAGCTCTGAGAATATCTAGTGAATGTACAGTGGAAGTTTGTACAGAAATAACTGCTGCAGCTCCTCCAGACCAACAGAGGTTTCCCGTGTCTTGTGAAGTGACGGGGCTCCGCAACGAGTAACGTTATCGTCTCCGACCAAAACTCCGGTGTCTCCCCTGTTCCTTCCGGCCGCGGTCGGGAGGCTGAAGCAGGACAAGCCAACACTAGTATCAGCAGTGATTCATGGAGAGACCTTCGTCTGGTCAGCTAACATTATTGCCAAGCAGCTGAAATATAGAGTGATATTGTGGTTTTAGCTGACGTGTGTCACCTCACTGTTTTGACGGATGCTCGCTCACATTCACGTAGCGCGTGATCACGGGCGAGCGCGAGCAACAGGACGTTGACTTTCGTTGACTTAACGGCCACAGGTGACGCTGTTACAACCAATTTCTGATTCTTACAAACAGTCCCTTTAAGTCTTAACAAAAAAGGAAAGTCCAACGGCCTCTGTGCACAGCGTCAGACTGTGACAAGCGTACATTAATAGTTCACTATAATATTAATCAGTATGATGTTTACTTGCATATGAAATGTAGTATAATTCATTCAGTAAACTGCAGCCAATCAAGCCCAACCGGCCCGCCAATCACTTCGGTTTACAAATGAATAAAATGTAAAACCTGAAAAAAAAAAATCAAATGAATAACAGTTATTTTGCCACAATAAATCCTTCATTTCCTCACACAGTGAAAAACAAATTTATAACTGATAACGTTGCGGAGTGAAAAGAGGACACTGACTAAGCGCACGGACAGAAAAGACAGCAGCAAGTAATTCAGACCATCAGAAGAACACAAATCTATTATACTGTAATTTATTCGCATGCAAACTGCTCAGCGTAATCTCAGTCAGCAGCACAGCGTGTCTACCTCTCCTCTCGCGCCGCATGCACGAAGGCAGAAGTGAGAGTGGGTTACTATGGTTACCGCTATGAAACTTTCTCGTGATATGTTTCTTGACATAATCCAAGAGGTTAGGTGGTGTAGAAAGGCTGGAAATTCGTTTTAAATAACAATTTTACCCCCTTATCCTTAGGATTATTTTATAGCAAATCATTTCACATAGTGCTACATCATGCTTTAGCTTTATGCCACTTCTGTGATAATAGTAAATACTTCCATCTTCAAATGATGATAAAAGCAACAAAGAGGACGTTTTATCATCACGATACAGTGTATAAACAAATTCTTATTTATCGCTATCAAACATACATAGAGGCAACCCCCCCAAAAAAAGACATGCACATTCATATACTTCAGATCCATGAATAATCAATCGCCTCCTTCTATTTGATCAAGGCAATCCTGAGCAGTACATCATCTGATGGAGGGATGGGACTGGAGTATTCACAGTGGCCCCCTTAATCAGAAGGAATCAGTCAGAATCAGCTCCTCTATCTCCCTCATCTTAGACAAGCTCCCACTTTGATAGATCAAACATAAACAGGCCTTGATCAACGGATAACTAATCATTAAACCCCCCGCTGCCTCAAGCCCAGCCTGCTGCGACAGATGTTCCAAGTGTAAAATGCTCGTGATCATTCAAGCCCAGTGATTTAGTGGAGGTTGGAGCGATTACTCTGAAACCAAAACTCATCATCAGAGCGATAACATCAATCTCAGCGGGGCTGCACACTTACTTATGAGGGTTAATGAGAAACAGACCAGTCATGATCCAGGCCTGCTTGGTCAGTGTATGGTTTCAAATTGAAAACGGAGACACGTTATGAGGCAAATAAGGTAAATAAGACTCGTGATGAACTGAAGTACTTTGAATAAAGTTGGGACATCTACCAGCGCCAACTCAAAGGACACTGGACTGGCTCTTTGGTCTTGAAGACATTTCATTTCTATACTGACTGGTGTCAACTCAGGCAGTGTGTGGCTCCTTCACATCTTGATCACTGTACGTGGATTTAAAGGAGCAGTGTGTGTGTAATCTGGCGGCGCGGTTGCAGATTGCAACCAACTGAAGCCTCTCCCATGTGCCAAGCATGCAGCAACTACGGTGGCCGACGCGAAAGCTTTGAAAGAGCCAGTTCTTGTAAGAGTAGCGTTGGTCATTTGGAGCAGAGCCAGTTCTTAGAGTGTGTGTGTGTGTGTGTACGAGGGAAATGAGTGATGAAGCAAGAGAGTGAGACGGCTGCGACTGGAGCGAGTAACGTTATGGACTCCGGCCCAAGCAGGAAAAGTTAACAGTGTTTGGTTTGTCCGTTCTGGGTTACTGTAGAACATGGCGGTGCAACATGGCGAACTCCGTAGAGAGGACCACGCTCCCTATGTAGATATAAACGGCTCATTCTAAGGTAACAGAAACACAACGATACTTATTTTCAGGTGATTATACACTAAAGAAAACATACTTATTAATATTATATTCCAATAGATCCCCCTGATTGTTACACACTGGTCCTTAAGGTAACTGGGTTATTTCAGCTGTATTTCGAAAACATGGATGAAACTGTATCTGAAAACACATCTTTTGGTCTTTATTCCACAGTAAACTGGCATTTTCACAACCAAAAACTGAGCTTTTCAAACAACACCCTTCATAGTGGATAAATCTGAAAATGTGGGCTTCGTGCTGTAGTGTGGACAGGGACGACAGAGCCTTATGTCTGCAGAGGAACGTTCGGGGGCTGTGTGGCAGCGTGGTTATAGGGAGAACAAGCCTGTAATCCTCTCTATGATCACTCATTTCTCATCCGTGAAACAAATAAAAAAAGGAACTTAGAAAGATTATCCGGGCAAACATGTTTTCACCTGTTCAGTAGTCATAAACACAGGAGAGAAAACCGTTTAGATCAGACTTAGAAATTGTTTGTTTTTTTCTCACTTGCCTTTCAAGGCTTCCGTAGAAAAATGGATAGACGAAGAGAAATAAGAGAAAAGCCTCGACCGACGGTGCTGTGAGGGTGCAGCAAAAAAAGAGAAAGGCTTCGCTGGCTGACTCCTCAAAGTGTGCTGAGATAACGGATTTATTTAAGCGTCTGCAGGTGATGATGAGGACGGTGGCGAAGAGGAAGAGACATCAAAGAGGAGCGAGCAGGTGCTTTGTCATGCTTACATTCTGTGAACTAGCTAAAGGAACTAACTAAAGAACAAAACGCTGTTTAGTTTGCTCTGAATATAGTGTGCTCCTTTGGATAGAGTCTGCTGTTTCAATTTAGTCGTGTGTGTATAAACACAGAATGTTGAGTGTTCTGCAATATTTTAAATAATTCTGATAATAAAAGCATGCTATTAAGTCAAATTAGGTGTGTCAGGAGCGCGTGGCGGCTGCGTTACCTGTTGTTTTTTATTTTGGCGTCCGTGTTAACAGGTTAGAGCAGCAACACTGCCCGCACGCGTCTCAGCTGCGCCTCTTCTAGAGATTCGAGGTCTCGCCTATTTTTGACGCGAGCCTTGCACGTCTCACAGCAACAACAGACAGTGAAAGTGATCTATTGACTGTATATTGACATCATACCAGCAACATTACTACAGTTTCGATGTCTATCTGTAGAATATGTTAAGGAGATGAAAAAAAGTAAAGACTTATTTTTAAATTAACACTTCCTGCTTTCATTTCAAAATAAAAAGCCCTCAAGCGTATTTTCTGTGGACAGAATTCCTTCATTTGTTAACACTAGGTTTTTATTCTGAAATATTTGCTGGACAGTGTTGTAGAACATGCAGTGACTTGGAGAGCTCCATGAATGAATACAGTACGGGGTTTTACATGTGAATTATTACTATTATTTACAAATTACCACACGTTTCTTAACCTTTCTCTGTCTAAAATAAATATAAATGTGTAGAAAGAAAGGGCTGGCAGCAGCAGATACACAGCTGAAAACGCAGCTGATTTGAACACCCGACGCGTGAATCACGCGGCCGCCACGCACTCCTGACATTCCCAGTGTGGATGAGGCGTTACAGATGACTACATCAAATAGATCTCACATTTCTATAAATGTCTGCACAGTGCACAGTCCACTGCAGAACAGAAAGAGTGAGCATTATGAGCACCTGCAGTATTTCTTAGAGTTGGGCAGGTAGACACATTTGCACAGATTTCTCTCATTCCTATGTATGAACGAGGAAAAAAGCGCAGGAACAGCAAAATGACTCTGCGTGTCTTTTACATTTCCATATCTCCAGAACGTCCCCTAAACTGATGACCGAGACAAGCAACTGCAATAAGATCTTCAAGACTCATTTTTTATTTTGCACCGGTCTGCTTTGAGAATGGAGCCGGAGAGAGATGACTGTCATCCGAGCGAGTCCTTGATATTAAGAAGAAGAAAAAAAAATGAGAGCGAGGAGAAAACACAGCAAGCACATTCAAAGTCATGCTGAAGCCCTAATTGAGTTACGCACTGAGTGTGTGTTGATTGCGAGGCATTTTTGAGCTGCTTTCCTGATGTCTCCTGGGGATTGGGATGGGGGCGATATAAACAGCATTAATGGAAGGAGATGAAAAATGCTCACACTGCCTCAGCTCCCTGGCAGGCATTTGTTTACCCAATTTGAATAGGAAGGAATCTATCATAAAAGCCAGAGCCGTTTACAGTCAGGATGACTCGGTTGTGGATTCTTTGTAGTGCACTTCCAAGATCTAAACATGCAGACTGTGCAGCGATACGGCTGACTTCACTACGTGGCTAAATGATTGAACTCCGTGGGCCTGTGAGGTTTATACTGTACATCTCACGACAACACAAATGTAGAATAGCATGTCTGTTAAGATGTCGAGTCAAAGGAACAGTCCGGCGTTTTGGGAAATCTCCTTTTTTGCCGTATTATGCGATGTAAGCATTTGCTAGTTCAATCTGTGTGTCCTGTACAGAGATGAGTCAGAGATATGTTTAGCCTAGCTAAGAACAAAGACTAGAAACCAGCGGGACCTGTTGGCCTCGCTCCAGTAGAACTGAAAAGACGAGTCCTGGCTTATTGCATGTCCAAAACTAACATTTCATTTAGTTATTTCAGGCTTATATATTTCAATGCTCTCTTTATAGCCCCTCTGGAGGTGACACTGATAGTCCCTATAGACGATATAGTTCAAGACAATACATGCTAACCTTTTCAGTATTTAACCCAAACCACAATATTTATCTGTCAAGTCAATGGTTTTCAATGAGGTCATTTACTCTGAATTATACTTTATATTACTATTATTACTTTATTAAAAGCCTGTGCTTTTTCAATCACAGTTTGTGTTGATGTCCATTCATTTCTGAACAAAATGTAAATCAAGTGCAATCTAACTATGAAGAGTACTGTCTGTGTGTCCCTCACATCTCTCCAGAACCGCTCATCCGATCTACTTCACACTTGGCGGGTGTATTGCTAGGGACCCGAGGGAGTGCTTTGTTGAATTTGGTACAATTTGGAGACACAACACATTCATTATTAATAAACTTTGAATAAACAAGCGCTCTGGGCAGCAGCGCGGGACGGACCTTCAGGGCTCTGTCCAGCACAGTCCCGCTCTGAGCTGGTGTCTCTGCCTCACACTTTGTCCACACTGGGAACGTCAGGAGCGAGTGGTGGCTGCGTCGCGTCGCAGCTGTGTGATTCACACTTCGGGTGTTCACACCAGCTGCGTTTCAGCTGCTGCTGTCAGCCCTTTCTTTTTACAGAGTTTGCCATTCATAATGGCAGTTTCATTTCATTATGAATGTCATTTATATTCATTTTAGACAGAGAAAGGTTAAGAAACGTGTGGTAATTTGTAAATAATAGAAATCCACAATTAAAACTCCGTACTATATTCATTCATGGAGCTCTCCAAGTCACTGCATGATCTATGAAGGATTGAAGGAATTCTGTCCACAGAAAAAAAAATGCTTGAGGGCTTTTATTTTTAAATAAAGGCAGGAAATGTTGATTTAAAAATAAATCTTTGCTTTTTTATATCTCCGTAACATATTCTACAGATGTCTAGACATTGAAACTGTAGTAATGTTGCTGATATGATGTCAATATACAGTCAATAGATCAGTTTCACTGTCTGTTGTTGCTGTGAACCGCTCGGCTCTCGTCAAAAATAGGTGAGACCTCGAATCTCTAGAAGAGACGCAGCTGACACGCAGCCGAGCCTCTAACCTGTTAACACAAACGCCAAAATAAGAAACAACAGGTAACGCAGCCGCCATGCGCTCCTCTCGTTCCCGGTGTGGCCGAGGCTTCCACTATCCGCCTGAACTTATACTGATGTGTCGGCGGTGGCGCTGTTTTACCGAAACACAAATATCACTATGTGATACTGACAGTATTGTTAACAGATTAATTTACGGAATGCAGGCGAGAGTAGATCACACACACTGGGGAAGCCGGCGGTACTGGTCAGAAATTTGGGATTAAGAAAACTGCCTTTACTTTTCACCCTCTCTAACTGAGAATGTGGTTTGTATTTGGAACACAATATAAAAAGACTGCATCTTACACGGTTGTGACACTATCATGATGACAAAATCTGTCCACAGACAGACAGACAGACAGACAGACCTGGCGACACAAACACTGGCTGGTAACAAGCTCTAAAGAAACGCTGCTTAACTCCAATAATGTGTTACAAAAGTGTCACAAATGAGAGCTAAGACAAGAAAACAAAACCATAGGCATTAGTAAATAAGTGAAACACATACTGATGTGCTACACACACACACACACACACATACACACACAGAAGACCGCACTTCAGCAGCAGATGCCTTCCAGCTGCTCAGGGATTCAATTCCTCGGTGTAACTGCAATATCTGCGCAAGACGAGAACACCATCACCACATTCCAATGGCGATATCGAGGGAGGCTGATTGCAGAGGAAAACATATGGTCCTCTCCACAACACAGCAAAAAAACACGAGTAAAAAACACTGCTGATAGGCACCTTCAGAAGTTTACTGTACACTCAGATCTCTGTGGATACAGGCATTGTATATGCAAAGCTTTTTTATTGGCTCTGCTGCCACCACATCTGTACATTATAGAGTCTATATATGGTAGCCATGAGCACAGGGTGATAACGGCACCCTGGGAATTAAAGTTAAATGATCAATGCGGTGTTGTGTGTGTGTGTGATTGAGGGAGAGAAAACTCCATATCCTATTTTTACCAATAGAGAATTGATTTTGACAGTTAATTGAAGGATGTGCTTATCTTGAAGCAGCTTTGTCTCTTGTATTTTTTTCCCAGCACAGTCATCATCTGCGAAGGGTATTAACTCCCCCTACCTGCGCATAAAAACGGAGCTCAGCGAGAGATAAGCTGGCTGTTTTACTGCCACCTCACCAGAGAGAGGAAAAGTTTTCTCCAGCAGAGGAGGTAAAATTAGCATTTAAATAGCAACACATATTCTATCATCCAACTTGATTTGATGCAACAGCAGTTGACACACAGTAAAAAACAAAAAAAAACATCAAGACAAGGAGAAGGGGGAGAGAGGAGAAGAGGAAGGAATATCTTAAGCAGCCAAAAAAACACAACGATTTCTTCCCTTGATGTCGAAGACAGCAGTTTACTTATCACGAGGAAGGCATACTGTAGCTGTGCGAGCAGGAGGAGGTAGTTATACACCTTCAGCTCCTCGTAATAAAGTTAGAGCAGATGGCAGCCAGAGGTAACTGCTGGACTTCCAAGGACTTCATTACCCAGAAGTCATGTCATGGCAATAAAGTGTGCTCCACTCTGGCCTATACATGTCCTTTCCTGTGGCTGGTGGCAGAGCCCATTTGAGCTCTTTCAGGAACTCTCATTATGCAACCCGGTCTCACAGCGAGGCGTATAAATAGCACGACATTACACAGATGTTCGGCGTGTCATGAGGTTGCATTTTAGGCTTTTCGCCTGTCATTTGTACACCAAATCTACTTTAACGTCCATAGCAGGGTCTGAAATTAACTTTTTTCACTGCCTACCACTGTGGCAGATAAGTATTTTTTTTTATCTGCCACTTTTATAATCTCTGCGCTAAATGAAGGAATAACATTTTAGATCTGACGTCATTCAATGTTCGATATATTTTACATAAAAAACACTATATACATGGTAAATTACAGATTTGTTGTTCACAGTGTTGTATTATCAGGGGAAAAACAGGGTGCGCCCCTCAGGTTTAGTAGCTCCACGCTGTTGAACGCTTTTTTTTTGTGGCTCCAATCCCAAACAAACTGAAACATGATACAGCGTGCGTATGCCGTTACGTCATTGGGCATGCGTAACTGACGGAAAGCATCGATGCCAAAGAATCGAACAACTACGGTTCTCTATTTCCATCACTAGAGTTTTCCCTGTCTGCCAAAGTGGCGGATGTTCTGATGATTTCATCGACATTTTACCAACATTTGGCGGGTGGCGAGTGCTAATTTCAGACTCTGGTTCAATCAGGTTGACTTACTTACTTAGGTTTAGGAAAACATAATAATTGGGCTTAAAATAAGTAGTAAATTAAGTAAAATACGTACAGAAACAACGTAACATAGGTATAGAAAACATGTGACAAACATCACTAATAAACGTGACAAACATGACTTACGTTACTTACAAAACCAAGGAGTGGACCCATCCACCTCCCCTCAGACAAAGTCTGCAAATTAGCTATGACTTCAAGTCCTATATGCATTGCATCGGTTGCACTTTAATTAAGTGTAACAATGCCTACATGTATTGTCTATGTCAAATTAAATTAATAAATAATTAAAATATATATTTTTCACAATAAAATGTTCCATTTTGTTATTTGAAAGCAAAATCAGGAAATGTTGGGTTTTCATCAGCAGTAACTTAACACGACTCCTATGCAGGAGAAAGTGAAAAAGATAAATAAAGCAGATATCTTACGGGGCAGCTGTGGCTGTTGGCACCTTGCATGGCAGCCTCTGTCATCAGTGTATGAATGTGTGTGTTTGAATGGGTGAATGCTGACATGTAGGGTAAGGTGTTTTTAGTGGTCGGAAGATTAGAAAAGCGCTGTATAGATGCAAGTCCATTTACCATTCATCTGAAAAGTACGAACAGGGACCAGCAGAGACACTAAACTTCAAACCACAGAGATTCAAAATTCAAAATCACTGAGAGCTGAACACACTCATCTTTCTCTCTGGTCTCCTGCAAAGACAGGAGTTCAGTGCGGCATGGTTTGAAATTAATATTAAAAAACAGGACCAGTGTGTAACAATTAGGGGGATCTATTGGCTAGATTACTAGATTTTTTATTGCTAGATACCGCCAGATCCTACACACTGTTCCTTCACTGTTCCATTTTTATTTTGGTTCCAGCTTCTTTTTCTTTCTTTAATGTGATAATGTGCTGAGTTATTTCTGTTTTAAATCATTACAAATTACATGTCATTTGGTTTTTGGACTCTTGGAGCATTTTTTTTTCTTTTTTTCATTGGTTAAAGTATTAATTTTCATGCTGTAACAAATTAAATTGGAAGCCAATAGCTGCCTGTGAAGTGAGACAAATGACATTCAAAAATCTACAATACAGAATGGCTTTGGCATTTTTATGCAGAACAGAAAGAGTAAAGGGAAACATGAATCTAATTTATTGACGGTGCTCAAATCAAATTAACCAGACGATCAATAGTCATGTTTTGCTTTGTTTGTCATGATGTGTGCATAAGAAAATGGCAAAAGTCCAACTGGAACAAACCCTCTGAGCTGAGACTGTCACAGCTGCAGTGAGGCTCTGAGGAGGGAACCTCAAGGGTTGATGCCACTTGGTCCAAAGAGCATCAGGAGGAGATGGGAGAAGTGCTGCTGACATTGGTTTTAAAGTAGAACTAGGACATGATGTCATTGTGCCGCGGCCAAGTCTAAAAAGAAAAGGAGTTTCCCGACTTGCTTACAGTATGTACCTACACTCAGGTGCGTATTTCAGACTGAAACTGTCCTCAGATACTCCAGATGAATCTCCTCTCACAGTGTCCCCCCTCACACATCTATGTTTCTCTTTTTTTTTTCTTCTCAATGAATACACTTAATCATGACTTTGGCACTGGAGCAGAATTATTCATGGGCTATTGAAATGAGAGCGCTGAGCCATTAATCAGATAGTAGTAACTGCCACGGATGAGGCCAGTGCCTATTAAAATGTATGTCCTTTTAATTTGGCTGCGTGGCGCTGGCAAAGTGCAGCATACACGCCTCAACCTCCCTTTAATAGTCTGTCATTTACATTCACAGGACCGGGCCATGCCAAGGGCAACGTGTAGCAGTGATGGTGATCAAGGTCAGCTATTGTTTAGTGTTTACTGAACATGAGCCGCTGTTTGCTCACAGTACAATAATTGAAGGGGGGGGTTGCATGCCGTGATGCACTTCATCTGTGTTAATCACTGATTGGACAATACACAGCCAAACTGACAACAGTTTAATTTTGTTTACTTACAATCTATTATTTTTGACAAATAAAAAGTGATTGCCGGTGCTGCAACAGGGTTATAGTCATATTATACAACCTCATTCATGGAAGTGTCATGGTGCTGTGAGAGTGGCAGCCTGTTGCAGCAGCTCCCCTGTATTCTAGTGTTGACAAGCTGTTAAAAGAAGGCGGGGTCTGTCCTTGGAGCCAACCTGGACCCAGTGTTGGCTGAGAAGAGAGTGCTGGCTAAGCTGCTAGCTATTATGGACAACACCACCCACCCACTTCACCACACTTTGGACAGACAGAGGAGCACATCCAGCCAAAGACTTATTCCTACCTCGGCGTACCACGGAGCGGCACAGAAGGTCCTTCCTACCCACTGCCATCAGACTGGACAACTCATCTCTGGACTAACTGAATAACCCCACCCTTCACACACACACAGCCGTGTACTTCTATATTTGTGAGGACACTCATTGACATAATGCATTCCCAGGCACCTTACCCTTACCGTACCATCACAACTAAATGCCTGACCCCAACCCTTGCCCTAACCCTAACCTAAAGCTCATTCTAACCTGGACCTTAAAACCAAGTTTGAACCCTCAAACTCTGTCCGAAGGTGAGGACCGTGTCCTCACTCTGAAGGTCTAAAACTCGTATTGGTCCTCACAAAGGTAGCTGTACAAGAACACACACACACACACACACACACACTGTTACTCATCCATTCACCGGTGCAGTCAGACATGCATCACAACTGGACATTATACTGGCACTTGCTGAAATGGAGAAATGGTCACCACCGATTTCATGAGTAGATGTTTGATATGTTTAATGGTTAACTGGCTTATATCTGATTCGACTGAAACCTCAAAGCCTGATTTTCAAAAAGATTTTAGGTTAGACTTCTGTCTAATACATTTAATAAACTTTTCTTCCACATGTAACGAGTGTCAAGGTCCTCTTTTTGATTTTATGTGTGAAGACATAAAAGACAAAAAAAATCTTAGAAATGTCGTCTGTACATATTCCCCTGGAACTCACTCATCTACCTTCTGGATCTTCATCTGGGCTAACGTTTACTGATATGTGTGCATTGCAAGCAAAGTTACTTATTGCTGGACTAATGCATTATATAGAACTGAAAACAACATTTTCACATACAAAAGCATTAACAGCCTTGGCTAGTTTGCACACCAGTCCCCTTTATACAAATACACACATCTGACAGGAAGACAGGTGCAGAAAGAGTTAAGTGTGAACGTTCATTTTGCAGACTTGCTCACCATTATTAGATGTTTTTCAAATTTGAGATGAAAGTCTAACACAATCCGGAGATATATTGAACTTCTGACAAGATATGATGATATTGAGAATATCGTCATGAAAGACTGGGTTTTAAAATGCATAAACTCTAAGAAAAGTTCGTAAAAATACGGGCCAATGTACCGTGTTAATATGAAGGAATTTTCTGTATTGATTTTTCACAAGAGTTTTACCGGTATTTTTAAATATGCATGGCATTGTGGAAACAAGAACAAGTTGGAAGAGGCAGAGACCATCGCACACGGCAAAGTTTAGTTCAAATTTCGGATTTGGAGAAACATTTCTCAGTTCTGTGGTAAAAAATCAACAATTAATGTCTAAACAAAATGATTTATTTTAAGGACTTAACGTTAGCGCAGCTCTTTAGTTGGAAAGCCGTTTTGTTGTTTAGTTCAGCTGTTGTTGACCGTTAACGTTACCAGATACGCCAGGGATATTTTGCTGACTCATTTTGAGACTAACGCACGTTTGGTATTGTAATTTACGTTTTACCAAAGCTTATATTTTAGACTTCAGTGGACGTCAGGGAGAGTTAGCCCCGGTTTTAGCCTCAGGCGGACTGATAGGTAACGTATAAAAGGTTAGTGTTAGCATCTGTTTTTTCCTCCAGAATGTAAAGGTTGGGCCTGCTATTTGGCTCAGTACGGAGGATATACTGTACATTTACAGAATAATCAGTTTTAGGGTTAACAGATGTGTCCGTAAATGGTACAGGAGGATGTCCTGTAAATCAACAGAAATTTCCGTCTTAGAGTCAAAAGAAATGTCCGTAATCTAAACGGAAAATGTACAGGTAATTTTCTGCCAGGACATTTTCTGTTTTTCTACGGATTTTTTTCTTAGGGTGTAGTTAATACTTTTAATTGTAAACTTTTACATTCAAAAATGAGAGATAAGAAATTTAAGGAAATGGGAGGAAACAGGTTTGCGACATTCTCTGATTATATGTCAATCAAAGAGATGAGATGGAAGATGGCATGTATGTAAAAATAGTGCTAAAAACTTAAAAATAAAAGTTTAGTCACACAATATAACCTCACAAAACTAGACAGAACTGAACAAAATGGTAGAACAGTCACATAGAGGGTCCAATAAAGTGACTGACAATCGATCAGCTGTGCAGGTTTAAACTGGCCGGCATTGACAGGCAGGAGGAACCCTGCAGGCAGACAATCATACAGGTGGATCGGCACGGCACAGCACAGCATGCAAAACTACTAAAACACAGCACAGAAATGTCAAAGGTCATCCAATATAGAATGCACATACATCAACGTACTGATGTACATTACATTGCCATGTTTCTGTGCTTGTCATTGCTGAGCATACACTAATGCAATGTGAAATATGTCTACATGATGGGTAAAAGTGGACTTTAATTAAATGTACAGTACGCCTTGTCCACCACACTGTCAGAAAATGATTGATTACAGCACAATCCTTGCATACAGCTTATACTCAAACCATAGAATGAATAGTCACTGTAGAGTATAAGTGATAATCACATTCGCTCAGCTGCATCCTTGAGACATAGAAAACACATGGGAACAAAGGTGAGGATGTGTGCCGGTTTAGAGGGTCAAACAATCAAACACACTGCCACACACTAATTATACCTTGGCAGCCAAGACACAGTCAAGTTCTGTGCTTTTTAAATAAAACAAGACACAAACACTGAAATATATACGGCAGGCAGATACACTGAAACACACATGCTTGAGAGACAGCAGGCTCAGCTAGACATGGCAGTCCTTCACAATCTTACAAGTCAAACTCAAACAGGACCAAAACCCCGTTTGCAACCCTGCAGTGTTCATTACGAAACACAACACAAAAGAATTAACAACATAATCCAACTCATTCTCATCCCAACTTGTCACATACCAGCGCATTATTTTTGGCATCAAAACCATTTAGGTTAAGTTTAGGAAAAAAACAACGTGGTTGGGCTTAAAAATTACTATGTTTGTTAAGGAAAAATGAAACTGAACGTTGTGAACTCGGGACACGAACGATCAGCTGATTGTAACTTGGAAGTGAAACTTAACAGACGGGACACAAACAGCGGCCTCCTGGATGAAAGCCCTCTGTTTGTTGGACCCATCCACCTCCCCTCCCACCTGCACTTTTTGGCTGGACCGCATAGGGTCAGCCCTACAAACGCGAAAGTCTGTCACGGAGTGACTGAGTGAGTGTTGAAGTTACAGGATTGGTCGGCGGACCGTTGGAGTTTCCTCATTGGCCGTTACTCTTTCAAAATGAAAAGGCGGAGAACAGTTCCAGGTTTACGTTTCCGGGGGAGCGTGTCAGCGGTTCAATGTATCATTACATAGTGCGGTTGTTGTACATGTGCTATTGTTTATGTTCGTTTAAGTTACGTTATGTTGTGCTTCATATTGTGTTACCGTGCATTCACACCAAGCGCGTAGCAATTTTTGCCTCACTTTCCTCCATTTCCGCCATCAACCATGGCCAGGCTATGCTAACATTGTAGCTGCCTAATTAATACTCCATCTAGGAATAAATACGGCAGCAACAACCTCAGTGATGACAGCGGGAGAATCTCAACGCTGATAAACTTCAATCAAACATTAAGATACAAGTGGAAAAAAAAACTGTTCACAAAACATTATAGAAATGACCACTAACTATTTGTGTAACATTTAGCCAGAAATTCACATACTGACCAGATACGGTCCAGCCATATACTCGGTTTTAAACCTAGTCTTGTTAAACTACATCACCTCATCCTGGCGCACTGTCCACGAGCATTTATTGCTGTCGATGGGTTTTATGTTGTAATTAATGGGACGACTGGTGCGTTCATACCGGCGCTAAAGGTGATGGTACTGAACGCCGACGGTGGTGACAAAGCATTGGTATTTAACACCCTGGGAATAAGAACGGGCTGATAATCAGGATTTGGCTATTTTCATATTTCATTTGCTTAATTTTTGTTTAAAAGTTAACAATTACATAACTGCTTCCCGTACTTTCATTACTGAAAGAGTCATTTAAAGGGATTACTCTTCGGGTGCCCAGGTAGTTCACCTGGTAGAGCAGGCGCTGCCATGTACCAAGGGTGAGTCATAAATTCAACGGCCTGGGGTTCAAACTAACCTGTGGCCCTTTGCTGCATGTCATCCGATCTCTCTCCTACTTCAATAACTGCGACTATCACGCTCAAATAAAGGCCAGAAAGCCAAAAATATAATCTTTAAAACATAAATATATAAATATATTATTCTTGCTGTCAAACTGCAATTTATTTTGACTTGATTAAAACCAATAGTTAAACACTAACACCATTTATTTTTGTCCTTGAACTATTCAGAAAGTAACTATAGCCAGCTAACAATTACATATGTGTTATGTCAGATTATTTGAATATGCAAGCTACTTTCTTAGTAGTGCTTATGGTTGGACATTTTGTGTAGACACAGTGGAACATTACTGAACTGTTCAACAAACAAACTAAACATATCCTCCGCCAACATGTCTGAATTAAAAGGAAAAGCCCAGCGGTACTGTAGCGTGTGCAGCAGCAACAGAAGCCAGACGTGTCGATGCCGAGTGCGCTATGGATCGTGTGGCTGACATCTCTCCTTTTTTTTTTTCATTTTCCAGAGGGCTTGAATGTCCAGACCAGACTGACAGCAAGAGAGCGGAGGGGTCACTACTCTGCTGGAGTGTTGATGATTATGTCAAGTGAAAAGCATCTGCCTGTTTAACGTGATGCCTTCTGACAGGGAAACAAAGGGGAGGCTGTGTGTTTCCCCCTCAGATACCACTGGCTATTGCTCTGCTTCACATCCTGTCTGTGTACACTTGGCTGGCATGTGTGTATGTACCTGTGTGTATGTGGGCTCTAGTGACAGTCACCTAACTTGAGTGTTGGACCTTCAGACTGTGGCCGTCATTTTGGTCAGTTCTCGCTTCTTTAATACAGTAGGTTGGTGTAGGATTTAGATCTAAAGTAGGGCTAAAACTGCATTGTCAATTACATTTTGAGGGGAAAATATTTTCTTCCAGATTACGTATATATTTTTGACTTACCACGAATATGTTTCTAATCAAAGTCCGTGGAAGTCTGTGCAGGGAGGAGGTCGGGGTGGATCGACACAGGACTTTCAACCAGGAGACTGCTGTTCATGTCCAATCCTGGAGAAATTATGTTTCCCTTTAAAGGTCCCATATTGTAAAAAGTGAGATTTCCATGTCTTTTATATGATAAAGCAGGTTTATATAAATACTGTTAAACTATCAAAACGCTCAATATACGGAGAAATAAACACTGCCCGTATTCAGAAATTGGGCGTTTGAAACAAGCCTCAGGATTTCTGTCCATTTGTTATGTCACAAATATACAATATTTAGACCATTCCATGGTTTTAAACGTAAACATTCTAAATGTGTCCCAGTTTATTTCCTGTTACAGTGTATGTGAATGACATCAGCTGATAGGAAGTAAACATGGACCCAAACTGTTGCCTAGCAACGCAATTCCGTTGAAATGCACTAAAACGGAGCGTTTCAGACAGAGGGTAAATACAGGTATATTCAGGCAGACAATATGAGGAAAATAAAGTTTTTTTTTAACATGCAGCATGTAAACATGATCTATTAGAAACACAAAATACAAGTATGAACCTGAAAATGAGCACGATATGGGACCTTTAAAGGTAACTGAGGATGCAGTTTAGTTGTATGGGAACATTATTTTGTAGGAGACAGGGTTGAGCTACGAGATGTTGTTGAAATCAATAACATGATTTAATTTTCAAACGTTGTCATAAAAAATAGAGACAAGAAGGGCTTAGGGAGTGAATGTTGTCCCTTCATGAAGACACAGGAGGCAAATGTGTACTGTTATAGTAGTAGTAGTACATGAGCATGTGTGTGTGTGAATCAGTCTGTCAGTGCCTGGGTGTCTTGTTATCATAAGTGAAATTTGTTCACCCATGTCTGTGCACACAAAGAAGTGCCATTTGTTTTCCACCAGGCATTGCAAACACTCCATCACCACAGAGAGACGTCTCTCAGTGGACCCAGCCCACATGCTCTGCAACACAAGCAATCTGTTTAGCAAGACAAGGCATGACGGTGTTTGTGTGTGAACGCACGTGTGCGTGCATGCCTTCTGTGCTTTTACACCTATATGTCTAAAAAAAGGAAGCGTGTGTGAATCTCGACTGCAGATGGGAGCATTAAGATTATCATAATGCTTCTATCTGCAGTTGACATTCACATACACTTCCTGTACATCCGGCAGTCTGCCACTATGGCTGTATTCCAAACCTCATACTATACTAGTAGGACAACCTCATACTATACTAGTAGTACAACTTCATACTATACTAGTAATACAATCTCATGCTATACTAGTAGTACAACCTCATGCTATACTAGTAGTACAATCTCATACTATACTAGTAGTACAACCTCATACTATACCAGTAGTACAATCTCATACTATACTAGTAGTACAACCTCATGCTATACTAGTAGTACAATCTCATACTATACTAGTAGTACAACCTCATACTATACCAGTAGTACAATCTCATACTATACTAGTAGTACAATCTCATACTATACTAGTAGTACAACCTCATACTATACCAGTAGTACAACCTCATACTATACTAGTAGTACAACCTCATGCTATACTAGTAGTACGTACTGAATTGGCCAACATGTAGTATGTAGTATGCAAACAGAAGCAAAATCAACAGTATGCCAAAAATACCCGGATGTCGTACTGATTTGGAAAACATCTCCACTATGCATCGGACCAGTCTACCTCGTCTACTGTATCCCATAATGCAAAGTGCTGGAACGGTACAGGATATGGTTACAACAACAGCAGCCAGAAATGGCTTGTTTTTTTACATTTTTCGTAGCTATTGCATCACTAAATTCACTTCTGAAAAGTTTTGAGGCGAGAAATCAACTGTGTAGATTATGAATATTGACAGTTTTACGATATAAGATGGCAAATCAAATATTTGCTCCACCGTTTTCAGAGTTCCACAAACTGCCGTGACAGCGACGGGGGGGCTTTTATATCCTTGTTGACTGATAGTTTTTTTAAATATCACAACACAAATGTCCATTATAAATTGAACCTGTGTTTATCTGCCTTTTTGGAGTTGAAAAGCACCACAATAGTCCGCGGTCGAAACTCGCTTGTCAGCCGGCTAGTGACGCTCACAGAGCGGCTACATAGCAGCAGAGTGGAGAGGGAAGAGGCGAGGGAAAGAGCAGCCTCTGACGGGGCAGAGAGATAACCTGCTGAGACAACATGACCCTTTTTAACATTACTTTCATATCTGTAGGGAGATCAGTCCACTGTTTTATTGCTGTAACTGAAAAAGCAGTTTGAGTAGTTTGCAGTTTGTCAATCAATGTTTTATATTTCCCGTCTCCCCTTTTTGATGATCCTGTTTGTCTTTTTTCATTATGAACTGTACGAATAAATAGTTTAAACCTGCAGTATCTCATGTAATAGAGTATATTTATGAAGGTTCTCAGTCATCCAGGTCATGGTATCCGAATAAGGGTTAAATCAGCAGCAACTGGACTTGGTTTAGATTCTTGAAAACGTTTCATCAAAGTTTCATCCAAGAAGCTTCTTGGATGAGTAGTGAATTGTCTTCAAGAATCTGAACCAAGTCCAGTTGCTGCTGATTTAACCCTTACTCGGATTCATAAAATAAACAAACATAACATAAACAACAAAATCTAAGTTTTATTTTTTGATAATATTATAATAGTGGTACGAGTTCCTTTTTTTTTGTCCAGTACTTTAAGTGCTGGTTTAAAGGCTAGAGCCTGGTCTAGCATACTGCAAAATACATCACTTTAACCGTTGCATACTGCATACTAATGAGGAATAGAGTACGCAGTATGTACTGTATACTGCATACTGTGTTAGTCAGTAGTATGTAGTAGGCGGTTTCAAATACAGCATATCACAACACTTAAATCCCACCTCGAAACTCACCTGTTCAAACTGTCCTATTCACTGTGTGCTTCCTTAACAACATGTTTTCATCTGCACAAGTATGTTGTTATGCATTGTAAGGTGTCCTTGGGTGTTCTGAAAGGTGCCACCAAATAATATATTATTATTATTAATATTACAGAGATGACAAATCAGAGAGCAACAGATGATTGTGTTGACATGAACAGTCTGATCCAAAATATTTATCACAGATTAGCTTCAAAACAAGTGACCTAACGGAAAGTTTGTGCTAAACGGTAGTTTGTCAATTTGTCACTCTCATTCACACAATTTGGCGTCTCTAAACCATCACCACCGCCAACATTTGATGGAAACTTCAACACAGATCATTCATGTTTGTTTATGTGTTTGTGTTTTTGAAGCTTGGAACTTGCAGAGCACACAGACTCTTCATCCTCCAAAACAAAATGACAGTCAATCGAAAGAATCCCAGGTGTAGAGCAGTTACACAGTACAAGCCCACCATATACAGTGAGTTTTTGGAATTGCTAGACCTAACATGGTAAGACTGTATAATCAATGAGTAACCACTTCCTCCAAGAATCTTCTTACTCCTGGGACACACAGGGAATGTCAGAAGCGTGTGACGGCTGCGTGGCGTAGCGGCTGCGTGGCGTGGTGGCTGCGTGGCGTGGTGGCTGCGTGATTCAAGCGTCGGGTGTTCACATCAGCTGCATTTCAGCTGCGTGTGCTGCGTTTCTGCTGCTGCAGCTGCTGCTGCCAGCCCTTTCTTTGTATATAGAATTCGTTTTTTAATGGCCATTTCATTTCATTATAAATATCATTTATATTTATTTTATAAAGAGAAAGGTTAAGAAATGTGTTGTAATTTGTAAATAATAGTAATAATCGATGAATAAAACTCTGTACTATATTCATTCATGGAGCTCTCCAAGTCACTGCATGTTCTACAACACTGTCCGGCACATATTTCAGAATAAAAGCCTTGTGTTAACAAATGAAGGAATTCTGTCCACAGAAAAAAACGCTTGAGGGCTTTTATTTCGAAATGAAAGCAGAAAGTGTTGATTTAAACCCCGTACTTTATCAATTCATGGTGCTCTCTAAGTCGCTGCATGTTCCACAGCACTGACTGCTCATATTTCAGAATAAAAGCCCTGTGTTAACAAATGAAGGAATTCTGTCCACAGAAGAAAAGCTTGAAGGCTTTTATTTTTAAATTAAAGCAAGAAGTGTTGATTTAAAAATAAGTCTTTACTTTTTTTCATGTCCGTAAGATATTCTACAGATAGTCATCAAAACTGTAGTAATCTTGCTGGTATGATGTCAATATGCAGTCAGTAGATCACTTTCACTGTCTGTTGTTGCTGTGAAACGCGCGCGACACGCGTCAGAAATAGGCGAGACATCGAATCTCTAGAAGAGATGCAGCTGCATCTCACGCGGGCAGTGCGGCTGCTCTAACCTGTTAACACGGACGCCGAAATAAAAAACAACAGGTAACACAGCCGCCACGCATTCTTGACGTTCCTGGTGTGGATGAGGCTTTAGGGAGCTAGGCAGACAAACAACAGCACCACCTAGTCCAGATAGCAGAGAAAAACGCTGCAGCCACGTCAGCTATCGTCAGTCCCAACCCTCGACATTCCCTTCAGGTAAACGTAAACTTAAACTGCAAAGCTGCTGCGTAGACTACCCAGTACATATGAAGAGGCATTATTGAGGTCTCACCTCAAGTGTGAAATAGTTTACTTTAAAATGAATTGCAGTTAATTAATGACGATAACACAATGAGCCTAAAGTGGAATTCAAAAGTTTGTCCTCCAAATCTCCTGAGCAGACTCGAGATGCCTTGATGAGGAAGAGAAAACTTTTAACTATGTGTAAAAAAAACAACAACCAAAGGAACAGAGAAGGCAGAGAAGACTGAAATAGATTAGAATTATGTAGAAATTCATTCACTGCATCTTCAGACTTTTAATTTCACTACTCAGGCTAATTGAAGTGCACTTTAACATGTATAGTGTTAAATTATTATTCACTAATTCACTACACATTTATGACCTTTATGACCACAAGTACCTTCCACCTACATCCTAAAATAAACACTTTTAAAACAAACTGAGAACCAATAGTCCAAAGACTGAGGGCACAGTTGATTCCTGCAGCATTGGGCCACTTCTTTATTAAGTTGATTGCTCTTTAAGCCCTTCAGCTCTGACATATTGGCTTTTCCGTGTCAGACCCTCTCAGAGTCGTTACCATCACTCTGTAAGGACCAAACTCCTCTCCAATTCTTGTGATCGCCTTAAAAGTAATTTACCTAATGGATGAGTGTCATTACGTAATGACAACAGCCATATTATGAACGTAACAAAGCAGAGACTGTAGTTCATTAGAGGAAGAGAATTGTTTGGGAGGCACGAGATAAGGAGCCGAGAAAGGAGAATGGGTCCAACATTATTATTTATTTATATATCCTATTTGACAAATGGGCTAATAATATGGGATAGGGATGCACGATATTGGATTTTTGCCAATACATTCGAACTCATTTTGGACGCTTGCATATACTGATATACACACATTTAATTTATCTACTTATCTAGTTAAGCGGCGCATAATCTGGGCGCAAAGTAAGGCGCAAGGGGAAAAGGGGTTGTGTTTAGTCTTTTAAAGGGACTGTTTGTAACTTCTTACACGTATAAATCATTGCGGGTCGGTGTCCAATGTGCGCTCGCGTGTGGCTACGCTGTTCAGACTCAGACTGCAACACAAACTACACAGAAGCACCAAAACCGCAGTTATATCTCGAAGAATCACATGCACTTTAGCCAGCGGGATCTTCCAGTCATTTAGCATCTCTTTGATGACCCCCCGCACTTTTTCATCTGTATCCGAACTATGTAGATGCATATGTGTCCAACTTCACCCAGTGTACAGTGAGACTTATTGAAGACATTGGGCTCACATCCGAGGTCCAAATACCAGTTGTGAAACCCACGGATTGAACATCTTTTAACAGCACCGCTGACTGCGATGACACTCGGTGGTATAGTTCGGGTACAGCAGTGATATATATTTTCTGGATGGAAAAGATACCTTGGCTCCATCAGGCTGTTAAATCCAAAATTTTCCACGACATATACTGGTTGATCATCGAGTACGATGGAATCGAGCTACTTCTCTGTAATTCCTTTAGCCTTTGCATTGTCTGCTGGAAATGTACACTGCCGCTGGAATGCCTCGATGAGTGTCTGCAGCCTGTAGTCATCTTTTTGGTTAGCTAGCATGAACTCCCGGTGTTCCTTCAGTGATGCGTTTGCAGATGCTTAATTAATGTGGTAGCATTGTATGATGCAGCACAACTTCCATCCCTTGGGATGTTGGCTTTACACACATTACAATTTGCCGTCTTGCTTTTCTGTTTCGACTAAAATATCTCCAAACTATCGACATGTTGAGTTAGCATTAGCAAACTACAAGCTCACTTAGTTGCAGCCGGCTGACTCGTTTCCATTAACAGCTTCCAGCGCAAGCTCCGCCTATAGGTTTAAACACATAGAATTTTCGGAAACAAAAAAAAATACCAGGACATATATATTTTTAGATACGTGAATTACATCACATTGGAGCCGATACCGATATTGAATCAGATCCGTCCCATCTCTGGCATCATCTAGTGGTGTGGTTGCAGATTGCAACCAACTGAGTACCCCTCCGCTAACTCCTCCCTTTTCCAAGACTGCGGTAGCGTGAGCCGCCGAATGCAAAACCGTGGTAACGCCGTTCACCCCACTCAGAGGTTGTCCTTACCATAATAACAATACTTTAGGAGTCAGACGAAGGCTGGCGGTACCATGGGTTTTACACTCTGCGGCTCACGTTAGAGAGAGAACAACTACGGTGGCCTTCAGGTAACATACAAAAATGTGAAAGTCTCTCTCTAGAGCCAGTGTTTGGTTTGTCCGTTCTGGGCTACTGTAGAAACATGGTGGACTCCGTGAAGAGGACCTGCTCACTATGCAGATATGAAGGAGCTCATTCTAAGCTAACAAAAACACAACAACTCTTAGTTTCAGGCGATTATAAACTTATGTAGTTATGAATATTATATTACATTACTACAAATAGATCCCCCTAAATGTTACATGCTGTTCCTTGACATGTTGATATGGCATTCAAAAAGTATATTATAAATGTAATAAGAGGACCAGATCATTTGGTGGGATGGCCAAATGTGTCCCACTTGTCTCTATTCAATGCTATAAACTACAGTGCATGTGTGGTTGTAATAAACGGCCTAACAAGGGATAAAAACACTGTGGGGCTTGAAAGAAGGAATTAGGGTGAAAACACAGTAGCTCTAACAACGTGTCAGAGTTCATCCAGACAGCCGCCATAGCAACATGACGAGTTCACACGTGAAGCCTTCTAGCCACTCTACGCTCAACTCAGATCATCTGCTGTCTTCTCTTCTCCACCTGCCAAGTGGATGACAGCTCTCAGTGGACCCATTTTAACAAGGAGGGCCTCGGGGCCCGATGGGAAAAAAATAAGTGATTCCAGCAGATTGCAAGTGGACCCCCATGGGAAACAGCAGCAGCCTGCCTTCTTATTCCGACAGTATCCAGCAGCCTCAGTCTGTAGCTCTATCTGGACCACGACGCTCCAACAAAGTTACAAGTCAAGATAAGTCTCACGTCCAGTGGGAGAGGACTGGGATGGAGGCGCCGTGATTAAGTTTGTGCTTCTTTATCACCTTGGGAAAGGTTGAGAAAAAGAGAGAACACACACACACACACGCACACACACACACAGAGTGAAGTAAGAAAAATCCCTTGTTTTCCCAGGAGTAATCAATTAATTGTAGGAAAGTTGCCAGCAATTACTGATCAAAGGAGGAGCTGAATTGCAGTCCTTAAGCTTTGAAGAAGTTTAATAAGTCACCTACATGCCTAACAGTCTAGCCCGCTTATCGTTTTAATTTAAGCCTTAATGAGACACTAAGATTATCACCTCCCTCACTCAGCTCCCTGGAGAGAAAGTAAATATGGAGGACAGACATGGGAGGAAAAAAATCACAGTGTGTAGAATATCCACAATAAGTCACTCAACTGCAGTCTATTCCTTCACTGCCATTTCATGTTGAGTGGCTTCAGAGATAACTCACTGCTACATAGATCAGTGAAGTCATAGCCAGTAATGTTCTCATTAGATTTTCAGTTTTATCACCGGCCTCATTAGGCTTGGAGTTATTTTTTTTTTTCAGCTCCAGTTAGGTCTGATTTCTTGCCAGGAGGACAATGGCACATATGATGCACATGATGCATAATTGTATGATAATTCTTTGGAGGTCAGTCCAAAAGATGGGGGAAAAAAAAGCGTCTGTCACCTCTCCAGCTGACCCTGTCACTTCCCCCTCCAGAGCTGAACTCTACTTAACCCTCAGGTGATGCTACGTTTCCCCCCGCACACGCCTCAGCCACACTCCGGCTAATTATGGATGTCACAAAACTGACGCCTGCAATCGGGGACAGCCATTATGCTGCTGGAAAAGCTACAGTAGCTGCTGATGCTGCAGAAAGCATGCCGCGGTGGCGGTGTTGAGATAGGACATGTGTTTCCCCAAACAGGCTCCGTAGTGTAGGCGTCACAGTCGACTGATGCCGCGGCAGAAGACATATATCCCACCGATCATTTCTGACAGGCAACTAGCGCCGCAGATGTGCTCGTAAAAGAAAATGCAAGAGGACAAACGGCACATAGCAGTGCAAGAAAAATAACAGCGATAGCATGTATGTGACAAGCAGGGTGACGAGTTAACCTCACGCCACGTCTGTTTCAGGAGTCAGCCGGAGATGAGGCCCTGAATAAAGCCGAAGCCCTGTGGGACTAGTACGACCTGTTGACCGTGTGAATTGGAAGGATGGCAGTGGTGTTCTATGTTGTCAATCTGCCATGTGCACAATCTGGAGAATACTGATCATATGTCCCCAAATTCAAATTCAATTAAAGCTGTAGATGTGTGCCTATAAAACGCTAAAAATGGGCGAAAATCGCAAGTTAAATTCAAAATGGCTGACTTCCTGTTGAGTTTTGGGCATACCTCCAAAAGGCTTTTTTGTGCGTCTCAACATGTTACATCTGTCTGCCATGTAGGTGAAACCGGAGCGAGGGGCTACATTTTTTATGTATGTATTTTTCCATTACTTTTTGGTGGGCGCTAGCGAGCCATTTTGCAACACCCAAGCCTGAGACCCTTAAAATTTAAAATTTTTCACCGTGTCTCATAAGTGTGTCAAGTTTAACAACTTTTTGAGTTTTTTGCTAAGGCCCTCAAAAAGGCGATTCATTTGGGAGAAAAAGAAAAAAAAGAAACACTACAGTTTCAATAGGGCCCTTAAAAACCACGTTGTTGGTGCTCAGGCCCTAATTATTCAGTTTCTGAAGCATTTTTGTCTTCCTGAAATATCGTCCTTAAAAGCATATACAGTATAATGTATGTGGACACTCAAACATAAGTGATAGTTGAACATTTTGTTCCAAAACTATGGGCATTAATCTGCCGCCATAACAGCCTCCACTCTCCTTTTTTTCAGGCTTTCCAGCCAGATGTTGGAACCAGGCTGCAGGGACTTGCTCCCATTAGCCACTAGAGCATCACTGAGGTCCAACACAGATGTTTGGTGACGAGGTCTGGCTCGCAGTTGGCGTTGCAGTTAATCACAAAGACGTTGGAGGGGGTAGGAAGGCCATTTCTTTACGGATGTGGCTTTGTCATATTGAAACAGAAAAAGGGCCTTCTCCCAACTTTTGTCCCAAAGTTGGAACGTTGGACTGCTGTCTAAAATATAATTTTAGTTCCCTTATTGGAACTAATAGCCCAAATCAAGAGAAACAGTCCAAGACCAAGAGTATGTGGGTGTCCACTGTCCACATATATTTGGCGATATAATGTATCAAAGAGCCAAGAAGAGGCTCATATCATCCAGCTCCAAATGTGATAACTGATAACAGGCAACAGTACGAGTATTTTATGAACCAACAAGGATGTTGGCAGAAGTGAGGTGTGAACCCAGAACTTTTAGTCCCATCTAGAGTCGTTTTAACCACTGAGGCCACAGAGTCAAACAGGAAGTGATAGTTTGCTGAGGAGAAGTCTAATTAGCCAAACACCAGACATCATTAAGAGCTGTTAAGTCTTGCCGAAGCTGAAAGTCATGCCACTGATGAAAAAAAAGTACGATTCAGGTGTTAGATTTTTACATTGTGAGTAGAAGCAGTAGTACGGGATTCATTTGTCTGTTAATTAAAATGCAAATAAACAAAAACTGCAACCGCAAATTACTATCATTCCAAAATATGACAAAGAGCTACAGTGCGAAATGACATGTGATTAGTATCTAAAACCACAGCTTCAGCATCATGACTGTGCTGGCTGTCTTATTTTTTTGTTCTGAGCTTGATCCTGTTCTGGGAGCCGGGATTCTGTGTGTTGCTGCTCTTCTATTGGTCTGATAGACCACAGAACTCAGAGACGATCAATGCTATTAGCATTCAGTCAGTAGCGCTTTAAATTATTTACACTGTCGGTTATCATCTCTTATTTGTGAAACCTTTAAGTTGATGACGGATAACCTTCTTGCAAGTTAATTCCTCTAAAAGGCATTTGTTTTGAGCAAATGCTAGCACGCTAGTTAGCTCGTTTGTCAGCTTGTGAACCATCTTCAGTAAAACTGGACACGCTGTTCAACACTAGGCTTGATGTGTTTTCAGGCTGTTTTGATAAAGATCTTCAACCTCACTGATATATGGTGGAAGAACAGCTAAATCTTTTCATGTTCCTGTTTTGCTGAGCCCCGCATAAAAGAAATAACAATAATTAAATCTCTAGTAGGAGTTCGTTAAAGTACAGCGCCTGGAAATGGTAAAAAAAACAACCTCAAATTCAAAATGGCCGACTTCCTGTTGGGTTTACAATATACCTCCAAATTGCTTTTTTTTACGTCTCAACATGGTACATATACCTACAAAATTTTATACATCTAGGTGAAACGTGCCGCCAGAGCTACTCAATAGGGGGCGCTAGCGAGCCAATTCGTTATACCCGAGCACAAATATTAGATATCTATTTCACGCACGTCTGACGCGTGTGCCAAATTTCATAAAAACTTGAGTAGCCCAAGCACCCCCATTTTTCCGCTCAAAGACATAATAGAATAATAATAATCCTTTGAAGAACAATAGGTCCTCGGACCGACGTTGTCGGTGCTCAGGCCCTTATAAAAATAAAACCTTGATGACAGCTTTGTTGATTCCTATCTCCAAAAATCATCTCCAGGGACAAATAAACAGTAATTTATCATAACCAATAAATTAAATTTAAGATAAATTGTTAAAATGCTACCATGCATAATGTCATTCATGTCAACTGTCCAGATTTAACTCTTTTGGTGGACTTGTCCTCCTGTGAATGGGACCCCGTGCCGAGTAGCAAGAGGGATTTACACACACTGTGATGTTAAATCTCTCTGTAAAGTAAAAATATATTTCATCACACATAAATCATCTGATGAAAGTAGTTAACTGCCATCTGAGGTATTTAGGGGGAAACAGACCCTTAATTATTCACATAGCGATTCCCAGGGTCCTGCTTTTATCAGATGACCTCTGTCTCTGGCGGTCAGCGTTATCAGGTCACAATTTCATCTCACATATTATTATGCAAATGACAGATTCACACTAGATCACAAACACAAAAGACCTCTGCAGTCATTCCAATGACATGAGGTCCACTGGTAATACTGGTCCAGAGTGAACATGGTTATTAGACATGTAGAAACTATTGTGATGCTCTCTGCTACGATACACCTGACAGCGGCGTGAGATTGAACAAATGGCAACCTGCGAGCATAAAAAAGAAGAGACTGCAGGAATACAGAAAGTAATGGAAAAAAGAGTACAGCTACAATGGCTGGGATGCATGAGTGAGGATGTGTACAATCATATACTTACATAATGCTTAAAGTGGCAGTAGGCAGTATATTTTTGGCATCATTGGGCAAACATTCCATAATAACCTTTCAGCATATTGTAATTCAAGTGTTCTGAGAGATAACTAGACTTCTGCACCTCCTCATGGCTCTGTTTTCAGGCTTTAGAAAATCTAGCCCGTGATGGGAGACTTTGACCAATCACAGGTCATTTCATTGAGAGAGCGTTTCTATTGGCTGTGCTCCGGTCATGTGACCAGAACTTGGCGTTCCTTCACCTGATTTCACAATGGCGGCGGCGTCACAAACGTTCTCATTTTACAGCTAAACCGTGCACTACAAGATGATTCTGAAAACATCTGAGGAGAGAAATAGACATTAACGTAACATAATATTGATTCATATTTGATCAGCGCTGCCTAGTTTGACCGTTTGGTCGGAGTTCACGAGTGATTGACAGCCAGCTCTCATAGACGGCAGCTGGACAGCAGACCTCAGATCAGCTCTTACTGCTTGTTTTCCCCCGGTCTGTGAAATCTTGCAGATGCAAGATTTCACAGACCGGGGGACACAGAAGAACATGATTTTTTTTCAGGTTACCTGTTTCATGTACTATTGTCACGATATAACGACCGTTTTATAAAAATAACTTTTTTCATCATATTTGGTCCAATCTCGCCTACTTCAACTTTAAGTGTATGATTTGCACACTATTATAAAGTGTTTACCGATTCTTTAAACCTCGATCTGGTTAGATACAATGTTATTCTTACTATAAAAGTGAAAGCGCATCATATTGATGATTCTGTTATTGTAAACAGTAACAACTGAGTAGTAAGTAATTTACTGTTTTACTTATAATAAATACAACCTTTTACACACAACTTACAAGTCCATTCAGCTCATATACAGTGGAGGAAATAAGTATTTGATCCCTTGCCGATTTTGTAAGTTTGCCCACTTACAAAGAAAAGAACGGTCTATAATTTTAATGGTAGGTTTATTTTAGCAGTGAGAGACAGAATATTAAAAAAAAAATCCAGAAAATCACATCATATAAAAGTTATAAATTGATTTGCATTTGATTGTGGGAAATAAGTATTTGATCCCCTAGCAAAACATGACTCAGTACTTGGTGGAGAAACGTTGTTGGCAAGCACAGAGGTCAGACGTTTCTTGTAGTTGGTCACCAGGTTTGTGAACATCTCAGGATGGATTTTGCTCCACTCCTCTTTGCAGATCATCTCCAAATCCTTAAGGTTTCCAGGCTGTCGCTTGGCAACTCGAAGCTTCAGCTTCCTCAACAGATTTTCTATGGAATTAAGGTCCGGAGACTGGCTAGGACACTCCATGACCTTAATGTGCTTCTTCTTGAGCCACTCCTTTGTTGCCTTGGCCGTATGTTTTGGGTCATTGTCGTGCTGGAAGACCCATCCACGTCCCATTTTCAGTGTCCTGGCTGAGGGAAGGAGGTTGTCGCCCAACATTTCACGGTACATGGCCCCGTCCATCCTCCCTTCGATGCGGTGAAGTCGTCCTGTCCCCGTAGCAGAGAAACACCTCCAAAACATAATGTTTCCACCTCCATGCTTGACGGTGGAGATGGTGTTCTTGGGGTTATAGTCAGCATTTCTCTTCCTCCAAACACGGCGAGTCGAGTTGATGCCAAAGAGCTTGATTTTGGTCTCATCTGACCATATCACCTTCTCCCAAGCCTTCTCTGAATCATTGAGGTGTTCATTGGCAAACAGACGGGCCTGTACATGTGCTTTCTTGAGCGGGGGGGACCTTGTGGGCGCTGCAGGATTTTAAACCATTACGGCGTAGTGTGTTACCAATGGTTTTCTTGGTGATTGTGGTCCCAGCTGTCTTGAGATCATTAAGAAGTTCCTCCCATGTATTTCTGGGCTGATCCCTCACCTTTCTCATGATCATCGATACCCCACGAGACGAGATCTTGCGTGGAGCCCCAGACCGAGGGCGATTGATGGTCATTTTGTGTTTCTTCCATTTCTGAATAATGGCACCAACAGTTGTCTCCTTCTCACCAAGCTGCTTGCTGATGGTCTTGTAGCCCATTCCAGTCTTGTGCATGTCTACAATCTTGTCCCTGACGTCCTTAGACAGCCCTTTGGTCTTGTCCATGGTGGAGAGGTTGGGATCTGATTGTGGATAGGTGTCTTTTATACAGGTAATGAGTTGAGACAGGTGTCTTTTATACAGGTCACGAGTTGAGATTCAGAGTAGTTTCTTAAAGCGAGAGGATTAATCTAACCGGTCTGTGGGGGCCAGAATTCTTGCTGGTTGCTAGGGGATCAAATACTTATTTCCCACAATAAAATACAAATCAATTTATAACTTTTATATGATGTGATTTTCTGGATTTTTTTTTTATATTCTGTCTCTCACTGTTAAAATAGACCTACCATTAAAATTATAGACCGTTCTTTTCTTTGTAAGTGGGCAAACTTACAAAATCGGCAAGGGATCAAATACTTATTTCCTCCACTGTATACTATAGAGGTAGTTCATATACTATACATAAACTATATAATGTATACAGTACAGTTGATTTTTCTTTACAGGTGACTGCTGCTGAGCTAGTACATATCTATCAGTGGCGGCTGGTGACTCAAAGAATTTGGGAGGACAGGAGGAAAACCAACCCACGGCGTCATGTTATTTTATTTAGTAATTTCTCTTATTTTGCACATGCACCTCCATTTTATGTATATATGTATATATATATATATATATATATATATATATATGTATATTGGCTGCTCTAACATGTTAACATAGACGCCAACAGGTTCCGCAGCCGCCAGACGCTGCTGACGTTACTGGTGTGACCCGGGTCTGATACCTCCGGCCACAGCTGTTGCTGGTGTGGAGGCTTAAGAAGAAATATGAGTGGCTGAGGTACTCACCACCATATTTTACACATTGCACTGCTGAATGAAAATAACATGAGAACATTCTCCATGCACACACAAGCACTATGCAAGGCGATCGCCCGGTTAAAACGCCCTCTTAACAGTTACTTCTGCTTATCTGCATTAGCCGAACACACCACAGCTTATTGCTTTGTGGAGGCGAGTAGCCTCCTGGGAAGAGTGGAAAACAGTGGCGGCCCAGGCTGGTGTGAGGTAATTGACAAATGCGTATCTCGGTAGGAGGGACTCTCCGAGTGTTGAGGAATAGTTACCCATGTGTTTCTTTTCCTGGTGGCGCAGGTTACTGCCTGTGTGCCTGAAACCTCATTAAGCATCCGCTGTCATCCTCCATCTGTTAAACACTCAGCCAGCAGAGCCGAGCAGAGAGAGGGGGAAGCCAGCTGTCTGCTAACTTCCTCTCCTCTCCTTCACTCTTCATCCTTCTCTCTTGTACTATATACATCCACGGTGTCCTCTTTTTTTGTCTATCCTGCATCCCCCCACTTTTTTTTTTCTTTATCGCCTCTGTACCTTCCACCTCGGAATCCTTTTTATGTTTTTACTTTCAACTACACCGCTAACTCTTTTTGAGGACAGCAGGACTGAGCGTTGACAGTTTCTTTGCCACCATAAAGACGAGAAATAATGCGAATAGAGATTCTACATTATGATTATGGCTTGTTTATGACTGTGCTCACAGCGTTTCCAGTGCCTGCCCCTAAGGTACACAATAAAAAAGCAAGCGATTCTTCCCCACAATAGGCGTTTTAGAATTCAATTTCCTGTATTGAGGATAGCTCGGCGTTATTGTTTTGCATTGTGCTGAAGGCTTTCTGTTTTTTACCGCCTCTGTGTCTGCCTGTGACAGGTCACTACAATTTTCTTTGAAAGTTAAATCAGTTAAAAAAATCACATCTTCATGCTAACTGTTTATCTGTTAATGATTCTGTAGAAACTTAATTTCTTCTGTATTTTCTAATTTATTTGTCATTCTCATTCTTCTTCCAGCTGGCTAGGTGACTCACAGCAGAGAGGATAGAGAGACAGAGACAGAGAGAGAGAGGTGGAGGTGGGGAGACAGATGGAGACAGAGAGATAGCGGCGTATTCCTCCTCTCTCGCCTGTCTGAGCGGGGTGTAAATAGACAGGGTCAGCGGCTGGGGTCAGAGTTTCCGATGAGAGTTGATCTCCGGAGTCTACCGCCTCGGGGACTCCGAGCTCCGTCAACCTCTGGCCCCTTCCGGGCTCCGCCAGCTGCCCCCCGTGCCCCTCCAAACTTTTTAATGAGGCAGTTAGCCGTGCAGCGGTGGCCTTTCAGTGACGTTCGCTGACCGAGCGCTCTGATGAGAGGGAATATTGATAAAGCTGTCGGGAGGGAAAGCTCTACCCGACAGCAGCTCTCTCTGTGTGTGTGTGTGAGTGTGTGTGTGAACAGTCTTAATAATTCCCTCCCTGAAAGCAGTTGCCACCCAAACCCAAATAAACAGCACTTACAGTGCCAATAAAAGTCAGCAGAAAATGAGATTAGCGTAGCGAGGTCAGCGACCCTGAACCGGACCAGAGAGGAAAAAGTACATTCCTAAAGCACACATAATCATAAACATCACGATCCGTCCATTAAAATGTAGCCTTTACATGTCTATTAAAGGCCGGAAATCCATCTGGGGTTTTGAATTGTCTGTACTGATGAGGCTGATATTATATCAATAATAATAATAATCTGTAGAGTTCAGATTTTGTTGAACAGATAGGTGATTTTTTATTTAGTGCAGATCCAGGATGTTTTTAATAGCAGAATATAAATAGAGAACTAATTTGCTATTATGACTTGTTTTAATAAAACAAATTCCACAATCACTTGTGTATTTTTATGCGACTATGGATGCATATTCAGATTAAAAATATCAATATGATATGTTGCAATATCTCATATGCCATTGTTTTAGGTGTTATATTGTGTTATTAGACGGCTGTATTGAACACAACCGACCGTTGCTATGTTTAACAGACTGTTGCTATGGGCGCAGCTCTGATGTCGGACTCTTGCCGACCGTTTTTGTGGCAAACTATTGATTTCTTCAGTAAGTAGCCGCTTCCCGTCAGAGTGCAGCATTGCCCTGTCGGGGATTCTCTCACAACAATGACCGGCTCGCTGTACATTATCCCTTACTTACGTTTCTAATTTACATTTCATTTATGTTACACAAAAGACATATTTTTATAGGGCTGTGTACTGTCATCCTTCTCATTGAGTCGGTAGTTGTAGGTATTTGAAGCAGTTATTTTTGAAAAAAAAGAAACTTTTTCATGTGTTAAGGTTGTTTGAACACTGTCTGTTGTATGTGATGAAATGTTGTGTGACTTTATAACAGCTCATTCATTTTTTTTTATAATTAAGAGGTCTTCCTTTCCTTGACACAAAAGGGGAATAAATAACAGCAAAAACAAAATCAGCATCGGCTATCGGCCAACTTGTTATTTTAAACATTGGTATCGGTATCAGCCCAGAATCTCACAATCCAAGTACAGGAAGCTCTGGCAGGCTACCGTCGTGCTAGTAGGTGTTGGTGACCAAAGCAGAGGAGAAAGTAGCAGTAGTTGTCAAGTGGAAGTAAATTTGTCCATGAATAAACAACGCAGCTCCTCAAGATCGAAGTAAATTCCCCATGTCTTGCTTCCCAGCTGCTGGGTAAATCGATGGGAGTTAGTCCCAAAATGAGCGTCAGCTTCGGCCTCAGAGGCAAAACAAAGTCTCCCCCTGTGCTGCGTGAAGCAGGAATGGTTAACCGAACTGGAAAAAAAGGAAAAACAACGCAACAAAACAAAATGAGAAGAATCGTTTGGAAAAAAACGTATAAAAACATTTCTATTATTTCCCAAGAGGATATGAGAGAGAGGATCCAAGAGGTGGGGAGAGCCCATCTACCAACTAATCAATCACATAACGTATACTGAGACACAGTTCACGCGGGTGATGACGACAGGATATAAGTGTGTCTTGCAGAGTTCTTTGGTGCGCTCGCTATTACTGCAATGTGAAACCATAACTAACCAGATCAAATGTATACAATGTAACAGATACTCAGACTTTCAGGTGTGAAAAGGCCCCAACTCACAGGAAACTTTTCTGATGAAATCAATTATATAAGACATCCAGGTTATGATAACCAAGGCCACAGCATTTGACAGCTGGAATGAAATATGCATGTTTAAAAATTGCACCTGATAAGCAGGAAGAGGTCAGAAGATGTTGGAAAATACAAAATAGTTGTAATTCAAGTTTGATTTTAGGAGGCAGGACGATTAAATCACAGATTTTGGGGGCGTAAAAGGTGTAGAAAAACTATATAAGAAAAATCCCAAACTGCAACACTGACAGAGCCGCACAACATTTCAAATAGAGCAGAAGTTACCTCTTCCCTGTCTTCAGTAATGAGCCTTCCGTACCCTTGGAGACCTGACACTGTTGAGACGGAGCTGATGAAGGCTTACACCACTGTTGTTAGCGCAAAGTTAATGTGACATCTCCCTCTCATTGGCTGTCACATGTTATTTTAACATCCGTGCTTATATATTAGCAGCGCTGATCGGCGCTGATGTTGTGGAGGGAAGGAGTCGTTAATAATTCAGCGCTGAGCCGTCCGTCGGCCCGCTGGGAACCATCAGATGCGAGAGCAGATGACGACGCCCCGCAGGTATTAAAGATGGTATCTAGACCGTAAACGCCTACCATGCTAGCTAAGGCTCCTGTGTATGTGCCAACACACACACACACACACACACACACACACACACACACACACACTTCCATGTGGAGCAGGATTACAGAAGAAGCAGGTGAGAGGTAGGAGAGATCACAGACAGGAGGTGGATTTTATCTGCCGTATTAAGAACACTGATAGGAGATAGAGATAGAGGCTTCAGTGCTCGCTGCGGTGAGGACGCGAGGATCAGATTTGACGCCAGGCTCACGTCTTCAAAAGCCCTAATGGAAATGAGAAGGCTGGCTTTGACTTGACTCACTGCGCTGCATGTTATGCTGTCAAGGTGTGTTCAGATCACTTCACACAGCAAGTAGAGTACGATTAAAGAGTCGTTTTTCTGTTGGCAACTCCGGTGCGTTAATGTGTGGAAAAGATAACGTAGAAAGTCACCCTTTAAAAAAAAAAAAAAAAAAAAGAATTCTTCACATAAAGATACGGTGACTTCTGGACTAATTTTTTACAAAGCGGTTTGCCAAGCCGACCTCACCACGGAGTTACTGGAACTACATGTTGCATGAAGAGAGAGTCTGTGTCAGATGAAGTAAAACAACAGGTAGCCGAATAGCGGTTTGTTCAGACCTGTCTGTAATAACAGCAGGAAAGAGAGGATCGTAAGGCGCAGTGTGTTGGTGAATATTACGGATATGGAAGAAGGCACATTGTGATGATGTGTGTACATGTGCTGCCGTGCTGCTAAATTTTCATAGGAGTCATAGTTTTCTGTATGCTCGCAAAGGAACATTGTTGTAATCACAAAGGTTCCAACTTCTTTTGGGCGATGTGGAATCAGTAGAGACAACATGATTTTATGATTATATGCCATAAGGTAAAGATGGTTTTTATTGTTACGAAATCACAAATAACAAGTCCATTTCAACTGCAAGTGTGAAACGTCCTCAAGTGGCTCTGGATCTAAATGGTTAATTGCAGGAATGCTGCATAAAAGCATATTTTATATGACAACCGGCTGCAGAAGCAGCACTGCTCACAAAGCATTCTTAAAGTATGTCTCACATGAAGGTATCCAAATGCTGAGAGAAGTACTATTGTCTTCACTGAGCCAAAACAAGCAAGTGGTGACCTCAGGTCTTTCTCATTTTCCAGTTTGTGCATCCTCGATTACTTAAAGAAGAGACGCGAGGAGGGAGGAATCGAGGAAATCGAGACCTCCTTGCCTCGGCTTTCAACTCCTCCGAGCGAGCGGACCGCACAACAGAGCTTTTTGGGGTAAACGAAAGGAGGCGGAATCTACTTTTACATAAGCGGAGGTTGGTGTACAGATATCACAGTGTTGAAGAAAACATGCAGTCCTCACTTAGAGACTATTTTTCGTAAAGTGCAAACCATTTTATTCACCGCGGGAGATTTCCTCGTTCATCCTGGTCGGTGTTTCAGAAACTTTACTAACAGATAGCCCCTTGAGATGACATCACCTCAGGGTGCATTGTCTCCGTGGCCATATAGCAAAGGAACAAAGACAGGCTGCATTCACATCACTGTTCAATTGTGTATTCAGTCAAAGCCATGGTTTGTAAGTGAGTTAACTGGTGATGTGTTGCCATGGTTACCTGCCGTTTAATATATTACACCAATGTAGACTGGTGATTATATTAACTGGAACTAAAGTATGTTTGAGGAGACAGATATTTTCTGTGGCCACGGTAGAAGTTAGAAAACAGCACATCCTGTATATTCAAATTAATGAATAAGTGTCATTCAACTGCATGAAGATCGCTCATTCAAACGAGCCCACATTTTTTAATATGTATGAAATTATAAAGGTACGATCTACGCTTATATTTAGCTTTACAACACAATACATCCATCAAGTTCTCCAAGACGAGAGAAGAGTCAAACTAAAGGAGCATTCAGGTCCTTAACAACTCAGCTCAAGGAGAGGAGCCCCCTCATGGAGCTGCACAGCCAGCCCCTCCTTATCCCAAGGTTCCCACAAGGCACCGTTTAGCACCTCTATGAGATGCACCGGGCTTTCAACTAACTACAATGAAACCATGCGTGTGAATATTAAACGCTATACACCACCCCTCAGGCCGCTGTTGGTGTCCCGTGAGAAACCAACAACACGTTGTTAGTCTTTGTGTTTCAAACATTTTACAAACATAGTGTAACTCTAACCCTGTAACAACCTTTTTCCTAAACCTAAGCGTTAAGTGTTATTGTTTAAATTCACAATGTTAACCAGATGTTTACTGCGACCGTAGTGGAGTGCGTAGTTTGGAGTGCTGGGCTGCCCAGAGCGTTAAGCGTTTTTTATTTCGGCGTCCTTGTTAACAGGACGTGTGTCTCTTCTAGAGATTCGAGGTCTCTCCTATTTTTGACGCAAGCAGACAGTGAAGGTGATCTATTGACTGTATACTGACATCATACCAGCAAGATTACTACAGTTTCGATGTCTATCTGTAGAATATGTTATGGAGATGAAACAAAGTAAAGATTTACTTTTAAATCAACACCTCCTGCTTTTATTTCAAAATAAAAGCCCTCAAGTGTTTTTTCTGTGGACAGAATTCCTTCATTTGTTAACACAAGGCTTTTATTCTGAAATATGTGCAAGACAGTGTTGTAGAACATGCAGTGACTTGGAGAGCTTCATGAATGAATATAGTACAAGGTTTTAATCGTGAATTATTACTATTATTTACAAATTACCACACGTTTCTTAACCTTTCTCTGTAAAAAAATAAATATAAATGACATTTATAATGAAATGAAAAAGGCATTATGAAAGGCAAACTCTATGTAGAAAGAAAGAGCTGACAGCAGCAGCTGCAGCAGCAGAGATGCAGCTGATGTGAACACCCAACGCGTGAATCACGCAGCCACCACGCGCTCCTAACGTTCAGAAAGTCAGAAAGTGAAGCCAAGGGGTCCTGACGGAGTGTCAGTATGTGACGAGTTGGGTTTGCGCAGCATGATGTTGCAGAGATTAGAAGGAACACTTTGTGGCAGAGACGGAAAAAAAAGTCCTCACATCCTTTACCAAGTAAAGTACTACAAAGTAGTGTGTGTAGGTGGACATGTACTAGTACATGTCCACCTACTCAACATTCTGTTGCCTAATTTAAACTGTTAACAATACAAGGGATATTTCAAGCACAGCACACGTTTTGTTTCTAAAATAGTCCGCAAAGTAACAAGAAACTACAGTACAGCCATCAAATGAACACAGTAGAGGTAACATATTACATCTTACTACACGGAAGTACTAAACTTAAAGTCTCAGTATCTCAAAATTGTATATCAGTTCTTGGGGGAAAATGCATTTATTACCTTCACACGTCAGCTCTATCCACACAATGTTTTATAAAATCCGACATCTCTGAATGCCGTACGGGGACTATTCACAATCCTGTATTCACAGAAACTATATTAAAATATAAGAATGGAAGTGTGATATTATTCATCGAGACACATAATGCATGCATTGCAACACCGAAAGCTGACGTGTCAGAAAAATTCAATATGATTTCAGGGGTAACAAGGATTACTTTAGAATGGATGTTCCTGCAGGAGACCAATCTGAGCGGCGCGGCCCGGCCTCCCTGTTTTTACACGTCTGCCCATTCCAAAAGTCATTTTCACTTCCAGCGCAGGATGCATAATGTATGACAGGGTTAATCAACTTGAGACAAGGAGGGGGCGTGGGGAGGGAGCCATTTGGCTAGAACAGCCTGCCCTCTATAGGGCGCATCCCCTTCCTTTCATCGCAATCCTTCGGGGCTTTCTCTCCATCGACTGTCATCTTTGCACACTCTCCTATATCCTTCCTGTCTTTATTTGACTCCCAACATCCAACCTCCGCCACCTCGTCGCTGCACAAACTCTCCTCACTTCCAAAAACTAGGAGCTGTTTTACAAGGGGAACCCCCCAGCAGCCATCAATCTTGATGTTCTTCTACAGCCACAAATTATTTGTATTGTCTCAGTCAATTACTCTCCCATTCATCTTCCTGCTGAGCTGTGACATTTCTGTGTGTGTGTGTTTGTGTGTGTCTGTACACACAAATGCACGCTTGCATAATACACATATGTCAGTGTTTGTGTGGGCTGCCTTGTCCCTTGTAGTTGTCCTCATTACCTCTGATCAATACTGCCTAGTGCCAACTCCACTAATACACCCCACCCTGCACACGCACGCACGCACGCACGCACGCACGCACGCACGCACGCACGCACGCACGCACACACACACACACACACACACACACACACACACACACACACACACACACACACTCTCAGAGGCACTGAAAAACGCTCATTTTTAAATAAACGATTGCAGCCTTGAGATTTACTCGGTGGCTGGTGCTCGAGTTTGGAAAGGCAGTAGAAAAAGAAATCAGCTTTATTGTTTATGACTACACATCATCTTCCTCATACTGCTACAGGGGAGCAGAAACAGAGAGATACAGGTGAAGAGGCGCACACACACACACACACACACACACACATACACACACAAAGAAAAAGAAAAATAGGCAGGCTGGAAACTGGAATTGATCTGACGTGGGGCCCCGGGGCCACGTTATGACGAGGTTTGCAGTAGCTGGGAGAAGTTTGATGGGGGGAAAAGGGATGATGAAGGGATGTTCATCACAGCAGACGTACAGAGCCATCATCCTCCTCCTGGAAGGAGCGGTGTTACATTACTGCCTCTGCCTCCACTGTCAGTAAATAAAGCTGTTCCCTTCACTAATGATCCCGAGAATACTTGTCCTCCGTGGACAAAACTTTAACGTTCTGCTACGCGCGGCAAAATAAACAACACGACCGGCGGTGGAGGAGACGCCGGCGACCTCACAGCTCGCACAGATCTTCAGATATCGGGACTGTAGGACTGTAGGTCAGAGGATTCCTTTTAGATGTGGCAGATATTAAGATCCAATCATTGGAATGCAGATGGAGGAAAGATGTGTTCACAAATTCAACTTTCTGATAAAGCTGTGACACAGAGGTACAGTAAAGAAGACTAAAGGCCCAAAGTCCGCCCCCCAATAACACATAATACAAGTGTTAAACAGAATAAGCATCATTAAAGTACGATTTTACACGTCAAAGCCAATTAGGCCGTCATGAGGAGTAGGCTACTTCTCAGTCGGGGTTTGGAATCTAGCCATGTTTAATAGAGGCTGCATTATAAACCGGGGAGTTTAAAAACGATACTGTTTACCAGGCAGGGAGGGACTAACCAAAGACACTATTAAAGGGTCAGTAGTCAGTATATTTTTGGCATCATTGGGACAAAAATTCCATAATAACCTTTCAGCATATTGTAATTCAAGTGTTCTGAGAGATAACTAGACTTCTGCACCTCCTCATGGCTCTGTTTTCAGGCTTTAGAAAATCTAGCCCGTGACGGGAGACTTTGACCAATCGCAGGTCATTTCATTGAGAGAGAGCGTTCCTATTGGCTGTGCTCCGGTCATGTGACCAGAACTTGGCGTTCCTTCAACAGATTTCACAATGGCGGCCGCGTCTCAATCTTTCTCATTTTACAGCTAAACCGTGCACTACAAGATGATTCTGAAAACGTGAGGAGAGAAATAGGCATTAACGTAACATAATATTGATTCATATTTGATCAGCGCTGCCTAGTTTGACCGTTTGGTCGGAGTTCGCGAGTGATTGACAGCCGGCTCTCATAGACGGCAGATGGACAGCAGACCTCAGATCAGCTCTTACTGCTTGTTGTCCTCCAGTCTGTGAATTCTTGCAGATGCCGTTAGGAGCACCGGAGGACACAGAGGAACATGATTTTTTTCAGGTTACCTGTTCCATGTACTACTGTCACGATATAGCAACCGTTTTATAAAAATAACTTTTTTTAATCATATTTGCTCCAATCTTACCTACTTCAGCTTTAAGTCATATTATGAGAAGTATTCATCTTATGTTCTAGGGTAACCCGGGTGTCAGCGGAGTATTTACAATTGTGGTTTAACTTCCGGTGATCACGACGAATCATCAGAAGTTGTTCAGTAGGAGCATGGATGTTTAATAAGAACTTATAATACAAAAAAATAGATCTCAGTTTACGAATGTTTCAAGATCTGAAAAAGCTGCTGAGGTATGAAACGTTGAGGATTGATCAAATATTACCCCCCAAGTTACGCAGGTTGGAGTGGGCAACAGCGGAAAGTGGCCCAGTGCTTTGCATAATTATGGGGGAAGCCTTTTCTGGAGCAACAACCGAAACCTCCATCTTATCAGCATTGAGCTGTAGAAAGTTTTCTGCCGCCCAGTCCCTGATAGCGTTCAGACAGTCTAGGAGCCTAGAGATAAACTAAAAACCTCAGTACGTTTGAATGAGAAGTGTAGCTTGATATCATCCACATATGAATGCCATGCAATATTAAACTGTTTATGATCAGTCCCAAAGGTAGCATATATACAGAGAATAACAGAGGCCCCAATACCGAGCCCTGCGGGACACCACAAGACAGTGGAAAGGAATCAGACACAAAGCGTCCATCAAATCACGTAACCTCTTCATCAGGATATGATGGTCTACAGTGTCAAATGCAGAACTGAGGTCAAGAAGTACTAACGCAGATCAATCACCCACATCAGACGACATTAGGATGTCGTTAGAAACCCCCCAGAAGGGCAGTTTCAGTCGAGTGATGTTTCCCAAACCCTGACTGGAACTTATCATAAATATTGTGCCTCTCCAGTGCAGCAGTGAGTCGGTTTGCGACCACCTTCTCTAAATTTTTAGACAGGGAGGGTAGTTTGGACATAGGCCTATAGTTCATGGGCAAAGCAGGGTCTAAGTTAGTTTTCTTTAATATGGACTGGTTGGTAGTGGCATGTTTAAAATAGAACTCCAATATACTAATATGATGAGCAGAGTTTCCATGCTCACCAGTCTCAGCATTGGAGTCGATAAATAGAAATGATATCAAAACCTATAGCAGTGATGAGCAAAAATGATGAAGACCCAGAATGTAAAAAAAAAAAAAAAAAAGGTAATATTCCTTTACATGGGGGTTCGAGGAGCCTATTATTGCCTGCTTCAATTTCTCCTGCTAATAATGTATTCCTCCCAGGACACAACAGATTGATTCTGCTCCAGCCGCTTTCCCAGTGTCCACAGCTTATTACCCTACCAGTAGACCAGTAGACAGTGTTTGGTTTGTGCTGTTGTCTGGCTGTTTTCTTGGTTTGTCTTGGCTTGACAGATCAGTGTGGATAATTGTTGTTTTCAGATGTGTATATGATTCTATTTCATTAAGATGATGGTTTGACTCATAAAAATATTGCACGTTTATCCTCCAAGTGCCTACAGAACATTATAATATTCTGTCTGTTTCTATAAAAATAACAGTGATAGTCTTTTCATATTCCTATGATGTACAGTATCTATAGTGCTTTCTGTGTTTATTTGTTATCCATACACCAGGTGAGAGGATAATATTCTAGCTATATTCCTCAAATATGATTACAATAACCCCTACAGTTTTCTTTGTCAACTCCAAGCAGAGGCGATATTGACTTAATTTTCCAAAATTTTTTGTTTCATAATAGAATTGAACTGTATTGAAGGACATCAATGCAATAACTATACATTCATTTTTCTCATGTGTTGTTGCTTAGTGAGTACATTTATTTGTTTTAATACTGTTTCTTGTCTTATGTAAGCAGGTCTAGCAAAAATAAACCCAGATGCATAACAAGTGCTTCTGTTCGAGCCGTGATATTTCGGCTTCTGCTGCTTCAATTTTTACCAGTCTTTTTGTAATGTGACTCTGTCTCTTGTGAGATCTTTTATTTCATGTACTACTGTACTTCATGTAATACTAAAGCACTTAAGTACCCCTTTAAAGGTCCCATATTGTAAAAAGAGATTTTCAGGTCTTTTATATTATAAAGCAGGTTTAAGTGCTATATAAATACTGTTAAACTATCAAAACACTCAATATACAGAGAAAAACACACAGCCCGTATTTAGAAATTGTGCGTTTGAAACAAGCCGTTAGGATTACTGTCCATTTGTGATGTCACCATTATACAATATTTAGAGCATTACACAGTTTTAAACGTAAACATTCTAAATGTGTCCCAGTTTATTTCCTTTTTGCAGTGTATGTAAATAACATCAGCTGAAAGGAAGTAAACATGGACCCAAACTGTTGCCTAGCAACGCAATTAAGTTGAAATGCACTAAAACGGAGCATTTCAGGCAGAGGGTAAATATAGATATATTCAGGCAGACAGTATGAGGAAAATAAAGTATTTTTTTAACATTACAGCATGTAAACATGTTCTAGTAGAAACACAAAATACAAGTATGAGCCTGAAAAATGAGGATGATATGGGACCTTTAAAACAGAACAGAAAAAAAAGCTCAATAGCTCTATGTCAACTCTGCCGAACACATATCTGACTCCACCCACTGGATGTAAGGGGCAAGTCTCTCAAAACAACAAAGACAAATTGTCCACATGTGTTGCTGTCCCATGATACACTGGTGCTTGTGTTCATAGGAATAGAGCTTTTAGTCTTCTACCACTCCTAAAAGACAGCATGTCGGGAAGAGCTTAGTGTTACTGAACTCTTCATGTAGCCGTGAGCTCACAGCTTGTTAGACGTACATCGTGGTTCATTGTGGCTATATTTTTGTACTGAACCGACCTGACGAAGGCCTTGTAGCTGCAACCGTTTGGGAAATTAACAGTGTAGTTGAGAAGGGTTGTGTGACCTGTTTACATTTCTGAAGTGAACCGTGTTGGATTGAGGAGGACAAACAGTCTCCTAGATACCAATTAGCAGCTGTGAGCAGGTCAGGAGAGAGGCAGTGAAAAGGAAAACAGTGGAGGGAACACATGTGCTCTGTCAATACAGGACATACGTACACAGAACATACATGTTCATACAAAGACACAACCGTGCGATAGTCTACACTATACACACACACAAACTGTAAATGCTGTGTTTTGTATACAGCCTGGCTTGTGTTTGTAGTCTTAGTCATCATTGCTATCAGATACAAGAACATGTTGTTCACCACATGTGTTTCTGGATGCCAACGCTACAGTTAAACCAACCCTTAACGAATGTCCGTCAAACCTTGCGGAGCTACTTTTTGGTTCAACTTTGACCTGCTGTATAAGTGGAAAATGTCTAATTGGCCTATATCGCCATGGTAACTTAAATGCTCCTCAGAAGTCTTCATAAAAACATATGTACCAGAAATGTGCACCAATTTCAAATGCCAACAGCACACCATAGGATAAAGATGCAAATGAAACGACAACGCACATTGAACGATGGAGTATCGAAGAGTAATTTCCACTGTAGTTTTGATTAAACAGTTTTTGGCTCCATTCCAAAGAAGACATGTTGTTACTTTAGCTTTTTCTTCATCGACAACACAGCAAACAGACTGGTGACTCCTATTTCAAATGCCATTTACAGGCCATAGGATAGAACAAGGTTGTATTGTTAAGATTATTATATATATATATAATTCAACAAATCATGAAGTGGGCATATTTGAAACACCCGTGGGTTTAAAGGATGGGCTACATTAGGTACCCATTAAACCCATGATTTCCAGACTTTGGACATATTTTGACAAATTAAAGAATGAAATCATAAGAAATTGGTATAAATGGATTATTGATACTTCAAATGAGAGAATAGACTTTTAACTAAACTGTTCTCCTTTTTTTATGGCAGTATATATTAAAATGTCTGGAATTGGTAGGATTAATAAGGATGTTTAAAAGTGAAAGTACTAATTTTGAGTAGCAGATTAAGTGATATAATGATAATTATATAAATTATATTACTTTTCTGTTATTACTGTTGTATTAACATGTAACAACAACAAGCAGCATATTTCCATCTAGATGTAGTGGAGCTATTTTAAATTAAAACAGTGAAACTCTAACAACAGAATTTTCCTCACGCTCACTCGGTTTGTTTGCATGTAGGCTGCACATGCTTATGCATCAGTTACTTGAGTGTAATACATGAAGATATCAAACTGCATACAAAAAACACATACATGTCTTGTTGTTGTTGGGATAAATATATTAAGTAGAGGCATCCGGCAGCAATGAAAACAAGTGATGGGGTTTCTTTTCCCACATTACAAACTGGTATTTCTCCTGGTGGCTGGTGAGCAACAAATGGGCCGTAACGTGCCTGTGCATCCTAAGTAGTGAGCAGCCGCCTCCCCAGCCACCACGACCAACACACAGTCTGATGAGTTATGATCCAGCTTCTACCAGCTCAGTGCTGGTAAGCCAACACTTCCTAAGCTGCTCTAATTCTCCTTAAATATTCTCTGTGGTGGCTCCCAACATATCAGTCTGATATAACGTATCTCAGAGAAAACACACGATAGAGGCTACAGGCTAACTCCCTGTAGGCCTACTGTGTTTTAAATGTCCTGGGAGGAAGTGACACTAGAGACGCGTCCAGTCATGTCTATTGTCACTAGTCGACTAGTGTAGCATTACAATGACAGCACAGCACAAGACTTTTCTCTCTTTAACGTGGACTTAAAATGAAGCCATCAACACGTTACAAAATCTGGTGAATCTATGAGGCGATAGCGGCGCTTTCCTACGCTGTGACAAGATTGTGTGGATTAGTAATCAAGTTGTTCAATTTGACTCATTTAGCAGGTGGCTAGCTAGCTAGCTAGCTTGCTCAGAACATAGCCTTTATCCTTTCAGTTAGCTTATGCTAATCACTATTGCTAATTGCTAATGCTAAGTGATTAGCATTAGTGCTAGCTATGTGTATGTCAGCGATTAGCATTAGCATAAGTGATTCACAGGTATAGACTGTATGTAGTCTCTATGACGCAACCCAGAGGTTTCTGAAGAGCAAAAATGAAGCTCAAAGTGGGTGGCTGCAGCCGTCGCCATCTTGGCAGCGTTTTCTGAGAGGAAAAAAGTTTCCTCGACTACATTTTTGAAGATATACAGACGTAGGCAAAGTTGTTGGTAACGTTCCGTTAAAGAAAGAAAAACCAACAATGGTCACTGAAATAACTTGAAACTGACAAAAGTAATAATAAATAAAAATTCACTGAAAATTAACTAATGAAAATCAGATATTGTTTTTGAATTATGGTTCAGCAGAATCATTTAAAAAAACAAACTAATGAAACTGGCCTAGACAAAAATGATGGTAACATTAACTTAATATTTTGTTGCACAACCTTTTGAGGCAATCACTGCAATCAAGTGATTTCTGTAACTCTCAATGAGACTTCTGCACCTGTCGACAGGTATGTTGGCCCACTCCTCGTGAGCAAACTGCTCCAGCTGTCTCAGGTTTGAAGGGTGCCTTCTCCAGACTGCATGTTTCAGCTCCTTCCACAGATGTTCAATAGGATTTAGATCAGGGCTCATAGAAGGCCACTTCAGAATAGTCCAATGTTTTGTTCTTAGCCATTCTTGGGTGTTTTTAGCTGTGTTTTGGGTCATTATCCTGTTTGAGGACCCATGACCTGCAACTGAGACCAAGCTTTCTGACACTGGGCAGCACATTTCGCTCCAGAATGCCTTGATAGTCTTGAGATTTCATTGCACCCTGCACAGATTCAAGACACCCTGTGCCAGATGCAACAAAGCAGCCCCATAACATAACCGAGCCTCCTCCATGTTTCACATTAGGTACAGTGTTCTTTTCTTTGGATGCTTCATTTTTGCGTCTGTGAACATAGAGCTGATGTGACTTGCCAAAAAGCTCCAGTTTTGTCTCATCTGTCCAAAGGACATTCTCCCAGAAGCTTTGTGGCTTGTCAATATGCATTTTGGAAAATTCCAGTCTCGCTTTTTTATGATTTGGTGTCCTCCTGGGTCGTCTTCCATTAAGTCCACTTTGGCTCAAACAGTGACGGATGGTGTGATCTGACACTGATGTACCTTGACCTTGGAGTTCACGTCTAATCTCTTTGGAAGTTGTTCTGGGCTCTTTGGTTACCATTCGTATTATCCGTCTCTTCAATATGTCATCAATTTTCCCCTTGCGGCCACGTCTAGGGAGGTTGGCTACAGTCCCATGGACCTTAAACTTCTGAATAATATGTGCAGCTGTAGTCACAGGAACATCAAGCTGCTTGGAGATGGTCTTATAGCCTTTACCTTTAACATGAAGGTCTAAAATGTTCTTTCTGATCTCCTGAGACAACTCTCTCCTTAGCTTTCTGTGGTCCATGTTCAGTGTGGTACACACCATGATACCAAACAGCACAGTGACTACTTTTCACCCTTTAAATAGGCAGACTGACTGATTACAAGTTTGAAGATACCTGTGATGCTAATTACAGGACACACCTTAGTTTAATATGTCCCTATGGTCACATTATTTTACATCTTTTCTAGGGGTACCATCATTTTTGTCCTGGCCAGTTTCATTAGTTTGTTTTTTAAAATGACTCTGTTGAACCACAATTCAAAAACAATATCTGATTTTCATTAGTTCATTTTCAGTAAATTTTTATTTATTATTACTTTTGTCAGTTTCAAGTTATTTCAGTGACCATTGTGGGTTTTTCTCTCTTTAACGGAACGTTACCAACAACTTTGCCTACGTCTGTATTAATACTACAAAGGTTTTCAATGGGAATGACTTTAAACCGTCTGTACAATGTGCATATTTTCACCCACTGACTACATATTACATATATTTCACATCACTGCTCACCATGTTCCCAATCAGGTTTGGAAAGCAATCAATATGTTTTGGGATGAACATCTGTTTGATGCTTTAGATTTTAAATGTGCCAATCAAGCCATCACAAATTTTGTCATTTACAAATTTCCCTGTCTGCCTTTTATATTTTTCATTTTTATTATTTCTCTTTTTATTTATTAATTCATAAATTATATATTAATACAAATACATATTAATTATTATTATTATTATTATTATTATTATTATTATTATTATTATTAATAATAATAATAATAATTTTATTAATAATAATAATATCAATGATAATAGCAAAAATTATAATCATTATTATTATTATTATGTATTTATTTATTTATTTTAAAACCACTCCCCCAATTGTCCATCTACACTTACATGCACACGCACACGCACACACACAAGAATCCTACACAACAGACTGCCCGGCACCTTCTCTAATACACACACACCCAACACTCTACGGTAGGATCGAACCTTTGCTTTTTCTTTTACACTCTACCCAACGTCTTGTCTTGTTTCACTGAATAATGATTTAATGATTTAATTGATAATAATTTTTAATTCATTCATTCATTCATTTACAAAAACACGTGGCTTGATAGTGTGCAGTTTACAAATCAATTTGTACTTGAATTGAAGAAGTAAAAAACATTAAAGGCAAGGCTGTATTTCATACATGACATCTGAATCATTGTATTTAATAATTTAATTGTATGTTTGCCTGTGCAACTTCATTTCATGTTGACTAAAAGACATGAATGAACTGAGAGTGTACCATTTGAACATTTTTTCTATATAATTAGTGTCAAATTACATAATTCTTCATAGGGAACTTAAGTATTATTTAGGAAAAATAATAATAACAATGTGTTTACATATTAAAATGTCATACTATATTGAAATGAATGGAAACCAGTGTTTAATAAACTAATCTTCAGTGGGGAGCTTTACTTCCCCGGAGTATAACTGTGCAGGTCACCTGTGGTTAACATTGTCCTTGTTTAAATCCAGTGTAATTAGTGTAAAAATGGAGGTGTGACCTGTAGTGTTACCCAGAGCTACATGCTGCCCTGACATTGTCTGGCCAGAGTAAATAGCCAGTCCCATGATGATGATGATATATCGGATGACCTGTGGCGCTGCTGACAGGAAGCAGGCTTTTTAGCATGGAAGTCATTACCGCGCTCTGACCTCCTTTCTAATGACAGTGACACCGTAGCCTAACACCGCTGTGTTGCACGGCTCATCTACATGCATCCAGGGTGAGTGGGTGACACGGGGTCAGGGAGAACACGGGGAGCTGCCAACACGCCGATGCTCTACCAGCTGCTGACCCTGGTTAATGGCTGCACAGCCTAAACCCAACCACCAGAACAGGCAGCAGCAGATGGGTGGAGCCCACCTGACACCAGCTCTGCAGTCACATCCGAGCATCCTGAGCGCCAACATCTGGCTGTGGTGTGGAGGGATAATTAGGAATCAGCTGTGCACAAATAATAAATGCTGGTCTAAACATAGACATACTGTACATGTCTATACAACCCAGCATCACGCCAAAGGATGTAATAGACCTGCCTGTCCACCAGAGGATAGCTTGTCAGTGTCACGTTTTGCCTCGCCAAGGTGTGAATATTACACATTGTATAAAGGTGCAGTACCAGCAGGGGGCAACAAAACCACTCGCTTGAGCCTCGTCCACACTGGGAACGTCAGGAGCGCGTGGCGGCTGCGATACCTGTTGTTTTTTATTTCGGTGTCCGTGTTAACAGGTTAGAGCAGCCACACTGCCCGCGTGAGAGGCGCGTCTCAGCTGCGTCTCTTCTAGAAATTCGAGGTCTCGCCTATTTTTGACGCGAGCCGTGCACAGCTCACAGCAACAACAGACAGTGAAAGTGATCTATTGACTGCATATTGACATCATACTGGCAACATTACTACAGTTTCAATGTCCATCTGCAGAAAATATTACGGAGATAAAAAAGTAAAGACTTATTTTTAAATCAACACTTCCTACTTTCATTTAAAAATAAAAGCCCTCAAGAGTTTTTCTGTGGACAGAATTCCTTCATTTGTTAACATGATGCTTTTATTCTGAAATATGTGCCCGACAGTGTTGTAGAACATGCAGTGACTTGGAGCTTCATGAATGAATATAGTATGGGGTATTACTAATATTTACAAATTACCACACATTTCTTAGCCTTTCTCAGTTTAAAATAAATATAAACGACATTTATAATTAAATGAAATGGCCATTATGAAAGGCAAACTCTGTGTAGAAAGAAAAGGCTGACAGCAGCTGCAGCAGTAGAAACGCAGCTGGTGTGAACACCCAACGCGTGAATCACGCAGCTGCCGCGTGACGCATCCCAGCCGCCGCGCGACGCAGCTGCCACGCAACGCAGCCGTCGCACAACGCAGCCGCCACGCAACGCGATACAATACGTATGAATACAACGTAACATAAGTACAGAAAACACATAACAAACGTTACTAACGTAACTTTCAAAACACCGGTGTCGTCTTTCTCTCTTTTTATTCTACATCACTAGCTCTGAGCAAAGCATATTCACGCTGATGCATTTACATTGCAGTCAGTACAGACTACATGGCAAACAAATGACACGCCAAAAAGTAAGGCTTTCTTATTGCACACTTTTGCTTTGCGCATTAACGTGTCGTCCATACGCCTTTTTCGTGCAAAAAGGCTGGTATATATGTCTAAATCATTCACAAATATTCAACATTTTACAGATACATTCACTCCAGTAGCTAAGTGTGTGGGATCAGTATGGCATCGCGTTTCATCCAAAACATATTTATCTGTAACTGTACTGTATATGTCTGCCATTTGTAGGAGGCACAGTTGGAGTATGGATTATATCTGGTACAAACCACAGTGTACAGCAATATGGGATACCTCCACAGTGTCAGCATTATTTGACAGACGGATGTAGAGAGTTCACGGCTGCACAGTGAGGTCACTCCACGCACTGAAACATTTAACTATGTAGATGACCTTTGAAAGAAACATGCATTTATTACGAGGAAAATTGTGCAGTGGCCATTATTCTTTGGCTGCTGTTATTATGGAAAAAAGTAATTATAGGCTACTGGCTGTTTCAGCGAAACTGCTTGTTAATGACAAAACTTTCAGTCATTTAACATTGTGGCCTTCCACTGGCACCAAGTGTGAGGAAACCTACTGTTTTTGTAAAGACTATTATTATTACCTCCTTCAAGGCCAAAGGCCACTGTGGCAGACAAGTATTTTTTTTTGTCTGCCATTCAGAAATGTTATCTGCCACTTTTGAAATCTCTGAACTAAATGAAAGAATAACATATTAGATCTGAAGTCATTCAATGTTCGATATATTTAACATAAAAACCATTATATGCATGGTAAATTACAGTGTTCGAATTACACCGTAGCTTCTGGGGAGCACTATTTTTGGGGGCAGGGAGGGTACTATACACAGTACTGTACTGTACTTTGTTTTTGTCATCTATAGTGATTATTTGCATAAAACACAATTCAAATGATTATGATTATTTAAATATTTTCTTTGGTTAAAAAAATCTTGGCTAGTTGTTATGAAGTTAAACAGGTCATAATGCCCTCTATAATATCTATTTTATATTGATGTGAAAACATCTCCTTCAAACAACTGGATTTATTCAAGTTTCTCACCAAAAACTTAATTTTAAGAGATTACATATGAGCACATCATGATAACGTTGTAATTTACCTTCACCCAATGGTCATTTTGCTGAGCAGACAGTGAACGTCTCGTAATAATAACTGAATGGCACCTCCGTTAACGTTAGTAGCTTCGCTATTTATCCAAGCAGGACAGTGTTGCCCACCAGCTGCTAACAGCTAACGTTACTAACTCTCCTCCTGTTGATTTCAGCACAGATTTGTTGTTCACAGTGTCGCGTCCCTGAGGTTTAGTAGCACAATGCTTTTGAGCGTTTTTTTTCTCTCAGCCGTGTCTCCGGTCCAAAAGAAACTAAAACATGATACAGTGTACACTGTATCATGGTATGCTTCATAGTGCATGCGTAACTGTTGGAAAGCATCAATAAGACGAATCGATAGTCACGGAGGCATGAGATGCCAAGAAAGCAGACAACTACGGTTCTCTATTCCCATCACTAGAGTTTTCCCTGCCTGCCAAAATAGCGGATGTCCTGATGATTTCACCCGCGTCTGCCAACAGTTTAACTAATTTCAGACCCTGTGTAGCAGAAAATACTAAACACACTTCAGTTGGACTAGTAAAGAACCACAAACTTAACTCCAAAACCAACTTTTCATACTTTTTAAATGACTGGTATTAAATTGGTGAGGTAAAAAAAGTCCCTTACCTCACCTTCTTGCAATTAGCTGTGCTCAAACCAGTTTGTAAGCAGGCAAGAGCACTGGTGAAGAGCCTCTCACACTGCACTGTGGAAAGAGACAGCAGCAGCAGCTTTCCATTTATAATTATATTACATTTACTTGTCTGTCTTTTGACAAATGAGAGATTATTGTTGATGAGAGATCGTTTGAGGGTTTTTCTCCTGTCATATCCAGGCTCAGTCGAGTAAATATAAATGTCTCAGAGCTTTGAATAAAAGCTTGAAATCATTTTCCCTTCTTTGTCTTGTCAACCCTACCACCCTACCAGCTACAGCTTTGAAAAGTAATTCTTTTCCTCTCTCCCTTTGCCCCATTATCTGCTGAATAATAGCTAAGCGAGCAAATGTTGTTCTTTAATTTGGTATCATACTTCCCAGGGTTTATGATCAGCTTATCACAGGGATACACGCAGTAACAGCTCACCACTCGCAAAATGTATTCTGCCCAACAGGGGCATTATGCCATTTCAATGCCAAAAACTATCTAGCACCAGACTGGGTGGGGGTCGAGGGGGGTTCTGTTTGCCACCCAAACAAACAAGAGAACCCACGTGTTGGTGTCTCACGTAGTCCTATCACCGGCACAGGTTGACAAGTGTGCACACGTGCGCAGACGCAAACACACACATACACACACACACAGGGACATAACTATGTACAGAGCCAAAAGCACGGAGACTTTGTTCTCCCAACAACAAAGTTTGGAGATGCAGCTCAAGTCACGCTGGCTGATATGTGAAAAGTGCTCATGTATGGAGCTTCAAAGGCAAATAATTCAAATGGTGTTTTGTTTCTCAGCATCTCCCAGATGCTCATGTTTTTCTGGGTGGATATCAAAGACTCCTCTTTCTTCTGCCACTTGAAAGGAAACGACAAAATCGAGAAGAAAGACAAATAGAAAAAAAAAAAAAAAAAATCAATAAAAAAAAGTTACTTCATTATGAGCTTCCAGTCGGAAAAAAAGTTGCACCGTTCTAACACTTTGAAAAAAAGTGCTCATGATTAATTGGCAACTGCCAGTTTACACACAAAGACAAGCATTATTGACAGTAAAAAGAAGATATTGTACATTACTGACAAACTAGGATGACTTTGAAATCCACGCTTGCCCATTTTCAAATCCTGTGAAGAGGCGAGTGCCAAAACTGCCATTGCCTTGCTCTCATAATGAAGAGGGATTAGCTCGTATTACACAGCACTGAGACTGAGGAATTAGCATACAGTTGGTATTCTGAAAAAAACACGTGGCCCTCTGATAGGAGTCTATTTCATCTGTTTATCATGAAGAGAGACACAAACACACTATTTGGAGTGAGGTATTAAAGGTATTATGTAGAGGAATGGGGAAAAAAATCATGCCTTTCACTCTAACGGAGTAAACTGTGATGTCTATTAGAAGCTGGCTTTATATGCCTCCTTCACGTGTCACAACATTTGAACATGTTTTCTTTTGGAGGACTAAATCAAAATTAGGAGCTTTTGATGGTGAAACAGTGGAGCGGTAACTCATGCTGACTTCAATCCTCGAGAACATTTTTGCACACTTCAGCTGGTTGTCGGTAAAATTCAACTTAATATTTTGCTATGAATCATCTACAAATCACATTTTCTTTAGTGCACATTATTAACATGTGATTAGTATCTGGATATGTGATCTGAAAAACGCTTGATAAGGAGAGCGTAAATGTAGCAGATAGTGTTATACTGATACTAGAAAGGTATCACAATAGCCTGCCGTTAAAAACTGTACGATGTCCCATTTTATGAGTACTGGTGGTGGTTCTCTAAAGTTAGTAACTTTGAGCAAATATGATAAAAAAAGTTATTTTTTTTAGAAAAAAGTTCAATGTAAGCAGTAATTTTCTTAAAGAGCTGAATGTTTTGAAATTTGAATGGTTTCTGTAGCTGAACGTATGCAGAAGTAGAGTCCAAAAAACATACACAAGAAATAGAAGAAGATGAAGTTGAGGGATAAAGATTTGTATGACAATAGTGTGAATGCTGATCCAGCAATTACTGCCGTGCATCTGTATGCCTCCAACAACCACTCAAGTTGCAGTTTACATCCGTCCAGAAAATAAGGATATAGGGAAGACTTTGAAGGAATTGAATAAAAAGCATTACATTTTTTATAGTTATCACTATATTGACATTTCCAGTGAGAAACATGCTGTCTTCACGTAGAAACTACTTTTACAGAGTAGTACAGAGGACTGATGGACAGCTTCGTCACATGGTGCAATCACCTGAAGCTCAATATCAGCAAGACCAAATAAAAACTGGTAGTGGACTACCAGAGGAACAGGAGGACCCCCCGCCCTGGTTGTCATCCAGGGAGAGGAAGTGAAGAGGGTGGACTCATACGGGTACCCTTGAGACATTCCTGAGATGTCGGATTCACGAGAATGGGACGGACGGGTGGAACATAATGCCTCCAGACACGGTTGTCACCTGGCGGGTGAATAAAAACAAGCATGAGCAAATGAAGGCGCGAGCTCCTACCAAGTAGGCCAATCCACCTTTCACCATTAGCACCATGCATTCATTCCACACTGCAGCGTGTGCTGTCAAGACTTGCTCTTCAGCCATGCCAAGGCAGCAAAAAAGACTTCTCAGAATGACAGCGTGACTCCAAGTTGTCACGATTATGATGATTCTGACTGAACTGTTGCTTCAGTTAGAACCGATGACCAATGGGCAAAGCTATTTCTTTGTTTTCCAACTATTGCTGTAACAATCACTGAAGTTTTCCAGCAAAATATCTGTATCGTTGTTTCTACTGATGCCCCAATTGATCGGCTGCCAATCGTTATCCAACGATATTAAGTACTATACTTAAAACTACGACTGGCAAGATATTTTTAATCCAATCAGATATTTAAACAAAATAAACAACCATTTATTTCTTAATCATTAGTGTTTTTATGCAGATAACCATTATACATGATAATAGCAATGTAAAAGGATAACATTTAAAAAATGTTGACGGTTTAAACTGACTTCGGGATGGTGGTGAACAAAAGTTAGTCCGGAGCCTTGTATACCAGCTGCTATAACAAACAAAACAACAAATAAACAATCGCTATGGTATCAGCCGTGTATCGGCCGACATGGCTCATCGATGATATGCAATCGTATCGTCGGCAAACAATGTGATCGGGGCATCTCTGATTGTTTCTTTCTTCTTAAATGCACAAGTCTTCTGAGCAGGTTTGAAGCTATATTCATCGTCTTTTGTCTTAATTTACCCAGAGCACATAGCAAATACATCTTACTAAAGATAGTCTTTGATTAAACAACCTCATGCAACTAATGAAGTTAGATATTCATCTGGAATCCATATATTAAGTCTAAGCATAGTGATGGAGTTTCCTTAATGAGTCTGACTATGCGTTGGAGGTATGAAAGAGAGGAAGATCTTTATGACCGGAGAAAGAGCTCCAACAGGAGCACAGGTGGCAAGTCATTAAACTTGAGCAGGGACATTAAAAGAAAGTTTGGAACCCTCTGGTGATACAAGTTATGACCCTCGGCTTCACCCATAAAAACCCTAATTACACGCTGATGTAGTCATTTTAATCAATACTACACAGCCGGTCTGTCGAGCAAGAGCGGTACAAGTATTTTGAAGCTTGAACTTCACCGAAAACGGGGGCAGTGGTGGCCTAAAGGTTAGAGAAGGATGGAGCAACACCACCGCCCCAAAGAGTCTCTCTGCTCACTATGCAGCGACAGACTCGTGTCTACCGATTTCTTGAGAACCACAAAATATTAGGAGTGAGCGTGACTTCTCTTCTTGACCTATCTTTGTAAGTACTTGCTGACCTTTACGACAGAGGTGGTTCACTTGTCCACATACATATGTGGCCGGAGGATGCAGGGTGAATAAATGATTCCCTCTCCAACTGGTGGGAGGCACAAACCGTTGAACAAACAGACACTTTCCCCAAACAGTTTTATTTATTTTTTCCTCTTTTGGGTTTTAAACCCATAATGTGCAACTTTTCTACTATACTGTCCGCATCAAAAATATGGAAGATTTGATATGCCTAAATTAAAAGAAATCAAACAAATGAAGTGAATTACAGTACACATTGTATTTGTTTCTGTTTCATGTATGATTTATTGTGTCATAATTAAATGGAAAATATGTTAAAAAGAAAACAAAGTGAAGAGTTGTTTAACATTTCAGTGTTTCAGTGCAGTAGCATAAACCTGCATTTACTAACTACAGAGCACGTATTCGTTTCCACAAGGTCCAGGGGAGCTTTTTCTTTTTTGAAATCTATACACTGTCCACGCCAAAATGAAAAACAGGCCTTCACATTAAAACCGTTTCCTGTGGGATAGCCGTGGGACACTACTTTTGACTGTACATTTGGTTAAATTTGTGACTGACTGCCTGCAGTTATAAGGGATGGATATTGAGATGGAGACAATAAGATTGTATTTAGGCATTTAAGTCTTCTACATAATATCACAGTATTACCGCTGATTCACGCGTCGGGTGTTCACACCAGCTGCGTTTCAGTTGCGTTTCTGCTGCATTCCAGATATGTGTACCAATTTAGCAAAATGCAGCTTCCCCCGTGTTGGAGTTGACTCTTGGAACAGTCAGCAGACCCAACATGACCTGAGTGATCTTGAAGATTCATAAGAAAAAAGCATGTCTTCAATATGATTAGGTCCTAGACCCTATGGAAAGGAGGCTGGGTCACGCGTATTATCTTTGGGGGTAGAACACATGCGCAGTGAAATCTGGTCTGCACTCACTGAAATTTAGCCAATCACAACGCACGACCGCAGCTTCAGTTACACTGCGCATGTGTCATACCCCATACCCCAAGACCCATGTCCACCCGTGACCCAGCCTCCTTTCCATAGGCCTAGTCCTAGACCAGGAAGTGATTGTTAAACAAATGACAGTGTTTTAAAATCAGTTGTCAGAGATTTGAGAATAAATATGTATATGTTTCACTATCTAACAGTCTAACTTTTCACAAGCACAGAACTCATATTCACTGTGTTGATCACATTAGTTTCACCATATTTTATTTTTGCTCAAATGTGGCCTGGTTGTCTCTGACCAGGCCACATTTCTAAGTAAGAGGAGTAGAGCGCACCATTGGATCCAGTTTAATTTGACATCAAATAGTGAGATGGCCAGGGGTTAAAGTGGGCCAGAAAGATCCAGAAAAGCTGATTAATAAGTTAAATAAATCTGATTGGCAGTTGGCAAGATTGGCAAGTGAGTTAATTTTTCGTGTGCTGCAGCCTGGCGTTCCTTCCAGCTGATGCCTGAGCTACTCACTCAACAAATCAGAAAGTAATGTCATCCCTCAAGTAATTTTTCCCTGCTGCACCACTACTCCGGATCTTACTGGGAATCCCCCATTGGAAGCAAGACATAAGGGAGATGTGAGCGGCTCCCACCATAGCGAGTGAGTGAGGGGAATCACAGACAGACTGGGAGCCTTGATCAATCAATATAGATACGGTTAAAGTTAAAAACTCATACAGCGGGATACTTGTGTGATTTAAACAGCTGTCTATGCAAATTATGCTTCACGAAACACGACAAAAATAGACTTGAAGCATAAAAAAACACACAGGGGGTCTCTGTGGGAGTAATGGCAGTTCAGAGGGGGGGCTGTGCCCCCGTAATACTAAGCCTGGACCCCCCTGGTGAGGACTAAAGCACAGACTATCAAGAAACATCTATACAGACAATTTACTTTTTCCGTATGTTGCTTTTGGTTTTGTAATTGTTAAATTGGCATATTGAAAAAGAGAACCCTTGATTGTCACTGTGTTTTTATGACTATAAATGAAGGTTAAATTGAATTCCCCTACTGTGTTACTCCATTGGCTTCAACACACAATGAGCTCAGAACTCTACAGTATGTCCCACAATGCCCCAAACCTAAAAAAATAAATTAAATGTACACACACCCAGGATGCAAAACTACTTACACATATACAGTAGATTCCCACTCTTTGCTTGCTCTGTTTGTGTGAGTGATTAAAGTTCATCAGACGAGTGACATAGTGTTCACTTAGTAGGTGTCACATGGATATGAGAGAATAAAAAGAGAGAATATTGCCTGCATGAAAAAATAAAACTCAGTCACACATGCTCTTACAGCGTAGGAGGGTAAATACTTGTGGGAAGTGCTAAATTTAATTAGTTATTCATCTTCACAGGGTTATTCATTGATACAGGAAGTGCTACAACTTAAGGATGGCACAAGGCACTTCAGTTGCCCACGCAGTATCAGAAAAGCAGAAGAATCGTGTTTTTTTTAATAGCCTTGGAATTACAGAGGTGACTTTTTATTTACTTACAAATCAGCCAGTCTCACTTACACAGATTACCACACAAAATGCTCCATGCTGCTCCATAATTAGTAGGTAAATATGTAATATGAAGGGGATTCTTTCACAACAATGACCCGCTAGCTGTACATTATCACGCTTATTACATGGCTACTTCCTGAAGAAATCAATATTTAGACGCAATAACGGTCCACCAGAGTCCGACATCAGAACTACGCCCATAGCGACGGTCTGTTATACATAGCAACGGTCTGTTATAAAGAATATTACAGACCGCAGAACGCCGTGATTGACCAATCAGATTTGAGTATTCAACACAGTCGTGTAATAAGCTATGATAAAAGGCAGAGACACCTCACTCACGACCACTGCTTCTCATTTAAAGGTGGATTCGGGGAAACGTATGCAAAGAAAAAACAAGATGGTGCATCTCAAAGCCATTTCAGAACCATTAATGCATCAATGCGACGTGCCTGCTACGAAAAAAAACGGTCTGCGCGATGAATGAAACGACCACAGTATCACCCGTGCTATGCGTGTTTGAGGCAGAGCGATGGTGTTAAAACAGTCTCATAAGTATTCACAAACAAATGTCATGTTATTTAACTTGTAAAACACAATGCACAAATAAATACAGAGTGATCTGTATCTGTAAACCTGTATCTGTATCTGCCTCTAATTTACTCATAAAAAACTTGTTTATCATCATTTGTACATCAACTTAGCATTTTTCAAAGGAAATATATTTGAGTCTCAAAGAGTCTCAAAAGAATCCACACAGGTAGGTGAAGATTCACAAATATATTTCCTTTTGAAAAATGCTAAGTTGATGTACAAACCATGATGTATGAGTTGTAAATTAGAGGCACAGACACAGATTTACAAATACAGATCACTCTGTATTTATTTGTGCATTGTGTTTTACAAGTTACATAACATGACATTTGTTTGCGAATACTTATGAGGCTGTTTTGACACCATAAGAGCAGCTTATTTGTTTGAGATGAGGGTGTGTGTGTGTGCTTACTTGTGTGTGTGAGGCGCATCACTATTCTACCTGGTAGTCTATAGAGCGATTAAAATGCATGCCCCTGGCAGCATAGAGTCCATATATCTTCGTGGTCACAGCAAAAAAAATAGCGGTTACTGGATATTTCTCCAGTTCATGAAGTAGGAGAACGAACTGCAAGGAGAGGAAGAGGGTGAGACGGCTTCTGGACGCTGGCGAGAGATGTGACAGGAGACCAGATCGCAGTGACAATACAGCCACTTCATACGCCAGATGTTATGGAACACGGATCCGCCGATGTGCATTCAACCCGCACCGGACCCGTTCACATGAGTCAGCCGTCACTCTGTTTGTCACACTAGAGAATCCAGTCTGCTCTGTAGTTCATGCACTTCACTGATAAGCCAGAGAGATTTGTAGAGTTACATTATTAGGCTTCACAGTGAAAGAAAGTTTCTTTATCACGTCTTCAGTCCATACACACCCACATCTCTCTAGAGTACAGTATGTTTAAACATTTTTAAATGAATGTTCAACCGCCAAATCTCCAAAATTTAGAACAAGCTCTTGTTCCCAGATTTGTTTAATAATCAATAACTAGAAAAATCACACATCCTGTTGTACAAATTGCCGTCAGTGTAAAGCAGCAGTAACATCAGTCACCTTATGTAAGTTACTCTACACTTGAAGAGTCTGCAACACAAGGAATCTAATGATAGACTAATACATATGATAATAAACAGATTTAAAAAAAAAAAAAATCCTCTTTCTAACCAGAAATCCTCGTGTACTACACGTATACAGCCTGTATCCCAGTAAGAAAGGGGAAACACTATAGTTTAAACATTAAGTGTAAACTGGTTTTATCAACTGATGACCTCTGACCTGACCTCTGCTCAACTGGTTGTCGCCGAAGCGTAGCACCCACCCTCCGGTTCCCCCTCAGGTAAACACTTATCTCTGGCTGAATTCGAAACCGCCTACTACATACTACCGATGAACGCAGTATGCAGTATACAGTACATACTGCATACCCCAGTAGTATGCAGTATGTGACGGTTAACGTGATGTATTTTGCAGTATGCTAGACGAGGCTTTAGCCTTTAAACCAGCTCTTAAAGCACTGGACAAAAAAACTAACTCGTACTAGTATTACAATATTATCAAAAAATACAACTTTGATTTTGTTGTTTATGTTATGTTTGTTCACTTTATAAGGGCGATTATGGAGCTTTTCTACTCCAAAAAGGCAGATAAACACAGGTTCCTGTTAATTTAGAACGGACATTTGTGTTGTGATATTTAAACTAACTATCCGTCAACAAGGAAATAAAAGCCCCTCCTCTACAAACCGGTCTCTAGAGAGCTCCAGCGAGCTCACAGCGGTCTGTGAGCGGGACTAACCGGCTGGCTTGCAGCGACTCCGGCAGGGCGCTAGCTAGCTGTCACGGCAGTTTGTGGAGCTTGTTGATTTGATTTTTCGCCTCAAAAACTTTCAGAAGTGAATTTAGTGATGAATTAGCTACACAAAAATGTTAAAAACAATCCGTTTTTGGCTGCTGTTGCTGTAACCGTAGCGCGTTGCATTGTGGGATACAGTAAGCGAGGTAGACTGGTCCGATGAATACTGGAGATTTTTTCCAAATCAGTACAACATCCGGGTATTTTCGGCATACTGTTGATTTTACTTTTGTTTGCATACTGCATACTACATGTTGGCCAAATCAGTACGTACTACTAGTATAGTATGAGGTTTCGAATACAGCCTCTGTCAGTACTTTCTCTGTTGTTTGCGCAGTTAGTACTACGAGCCACTGGCTCTCCGTCACCAGTCCGTGTAGAGTTACGAAGTGGGAGCACTCGTTGATTCTGGAAGTATTTTTCTCACAGTAAATATGTGTTTCAGAGTTTTCTGTGTTCCTAAAGATAGAAACTCAAGAGTCTCTTAGAGACATGCGTTTAGGTTATATCCATTTCAATAATGATAAAGTTTTCAGTTGATATGGTGATCATGAGCCTCAGCTACTGTTGCTATGGAGAAGCTGTTCTGATATTCTTTATTCCTGGTCTCCACACAAGAGAGGGGAGGAATAAAACACAGTGACGTGACGTCTCTGAAGGGCCCATTACCGGTCAGCCCTTTCCATGTCGGCCCCCTTGTGCCAGTCTTCCATCCAAGGTTGGATATCTCAGCTTTCTAACGGCTGCATCACAGATGGTGGCTCGCCCTCTCATGCAGTTTTTACGAAGAGTGGCGATGCACCTGTGTTTTAACGGAGTGGATGGACAGGACGCTGAGACTGGGATATTCTCTCCAGTTTTTGCAGCCTTCCTCCTCCTTTCATGGAGGTCAAGGAGGTGAATTTATCTTCTCAGGAGAAGATAAATTTCCTTTCAGCAGAGATCCAGGCCTTACAGAAACAGGCTGTGTCTGTCATCCCCGTGCACGACAGATAGAAGGGGTTTTACACCAAGTACTTCCTGGTTCCCAAGAAGATGGGAGACTTCAGACCCATTTTGGATCTTCACAGCCTAAATCAATGAATTGGACGCAAGACGTTCCGTATGCTGACCATCAAACAGATACTGGAACTGGTTCAACCGGGAGACCGGCTTGGGAACCATAGGGTCGCTGGTTCCAGTACCCACAAGGAACAAGTACGGATTGTGGACTGGTAGCTGGAGAGGTGCCAGTTCACCTCCTGGGCTCTGCCGAGGTGCCCGTGAGCAAGGCACCGGACACCCAAACGGGAAAATCGCAGTGGGCAAACGCGTGCATGTGATTGGAGGAGAGTATCACCCACAGAGTCCAGCAGACGATCCGCCTGTGCTCATAGAACTAGGGTTACAATATTGTAACAAACTGGTTTATTATAAAACCTGTGTTTCCCTGCAGCTGCTCAGATCATATTTCTGAACAGAGGTTGGCTGATCTGAAGTGTTTTAACGATAAAAAGATTGACTGCACAGCGGAGGTTCTGTAGTAAGATATTACGCCGTTTTTCACTAACAGTGGAAATGTGTCAAAATTTCACAGATATTTTACTCTTCAACTTTGGAAAATTAAGCCTGATGAAGACTACACCACATGTGGCCGCAGACAATTATTATTTTAAAGTGGTAAAGTATGTGTGGCATAATTTTAAGCGTTTATTACAGACAAAAATGAAGGAGGGCAAGATGAAAAAAGATCCCTGGGTGGAATCAAACAGACCCCGTCACATACAGGAAGAGATTAAAGTCGGAGACAAATCGGCACAGAATCTGTTTGTGCATATCACAATGAATTTATATTGAATATTTTCATAATTTGCCCCGGTGGAGGCTCTGTCCAGTTGGAATAATCGTACATCACTAGTTTATATATTTCTGCTAATGTCGTCCCAGAAGAGCAAAACTGAAGACGTCTCTTTGCTGAATGAGTCAACATCATCAACAGAGAGGGCCGGCTCGCTAGTGTGACTAACTACTAGCCCGGCGGGCAGAGGAGTAAGAGAGACTGGGTGAGAGGGCTGGAGCTGGGGAGACAGATTACGAGCTCTCTCTGCACTGACACTATCAAAAAGACTCAATAACCCCGGGTCTTTCTGCTCGGCCGAATCTCCCTGCTGGTGACAGTTGCTGCACAGACAGCTCACTCACTGTCTAGTTGATGATAGGAAGCCACAGGGCATGGCCGTCTGCCTTCAACAACACTGGGCAGGGAGTTAAACAAGTACACCTGCAAGCAGGGCACGACCAGGTACTATTTATTACGTAATTGTTCTAATATATTACTTTCATTATTAGAAATTAAAGCGTCTCTAACTGCCGTGCTGTTAGGTTTCTCACAGTGAAACAGAATATTTGGGTGGTGTAAAGTTAAAAGAGGGATTTAAATCAAATCCTTCACATTTGATTGGGCTGTTAAGAAATGGTTGGGTGTTAAAGTTTAGCTCGATACGGAGCTACAGAGCGAAGGACTGTTGGCTCCACGGACTCACCTCCCTCACCTGTTGTTAGATCAGGAGGAGGACGTGGGAGAGATGGGAAACTTTGCTGGTTTTCAACCGGCTGTGTGGTAACATTACTGCAGCGAGGTCAGTACGTGCAGATGAACGGCGCCCGGAGCTCCCCACTCAGCCGGCGACAAAACTCCACCAGTCATTTCGTGTCGTCATCCGGTGAATGTTCACTGCATGTACTGCCGCGCTGCACTTACACAGAGTCGGTGGAGAATCGGTAGAGTTTCCCTTGGATGAATCAGACCTCAGCCACATAGTTTTGGAAATGAAAACAGCGTTGTGGCCCACTGATATCCAAAAACACATCTCTCCCCGTCTCTCTCCATATTGCTCTGTTAGCTACTTCGATCAAAGAACTATATTGAATCAATCCACAAACGATTGGCTAACTTGGCGCCCAAAGTCTCATTTGATTGGATGAATTTGGATGAACGCCCCCCGAGTGCAGGATGAGTCATCAAACATTTGAAACTGTTTACAGAAAGAGAAATTTGATCAGATTTGGATGTAAAAATACTCCGATACTGTTTTTTTTTTTTTTTACATATATTTGGTATATAACAAAGGTAAAGGAACAAATATTAAAACTGAAAAGAAATATATTCAAGGGGACTTTAACAAAAACAAGTCAACAGCAAACTGTTGTCAGTGAAATGTGCATGTATTGTTTCTTTGTTGCTTCACATAATGAGTCCATCATTCTTCTGCCAAATAACTGCTTAGTTGATTCACACAGATTCAGTTCTGTTTGATTTAGAATTTCTATTTGAGTGAAAACAATGGAATTGTGCTCAGAGTTTAGCAGTCTGGAGTCTTTTTGTTGATACATGAGCCGTAAAAGAATAGAAAAATTATATTTCTGGCTTCGTCCGAAATCGCACACTCTGCACTACTATACTCAATATGTGTACCATCGTTCAACACGCTTTAGTGTGTATAAACAGTAGTATGAATCTTTTCAGACTCACTTTTACGTCGCCACTTCCTGAGAGCCTCCTCGCCGGTTGGACACATGTAACCATGGTAACCTGTGTCAACCTCATGTGACCAAAACGACGGTTTGCGAGAATCAAAGTCTTAATTAAATTTAAATATATATTTCGGCTAGCTAAGTGAAATCTGATACTTACAGTTAAATTGAAGCATTATCCATGTTAAAGAGCTGTCCGTCAATATCCGTTATGAACGTTGAAGTTACTACCACGTTGCATTGTGGGATATTTATGCCAGCGTAGTTGCCAGCATTGCATACTGTAGTATATCTACTAAAATATCTCACACACTGGTTTAGCTACTAAATAGCATGTTAGCGTGGACTATCTCTGACTGATGGCATGAAATATTCCCAAAAACTCCATAACATACCATTATAGACCGTTTCAACGGAATTGCATTGCTAGGCGACAGTGTGGCTCTATGTTTACTTCCTGTCAGATGATGTCATTCACACACATGGCAACTTTGGACACATGTTTACAACTGTGAAACGGTCTATAACTCCAGCGTCTCTGCGACCTTATTGTAGCTAATTAGCGTTAGCTAAGTGTGTCAGATTTGACAGACAAACATAACAGACAGAAATACCTTCCGACCAGTGTGCAGAGTCTGTTTCTGCCCAGTAGCCTACCTGGAAGGAATTTGGATGTCAGGTTTTACATTTTGTCAGTCTGCAATCATGCTGGGATGTCACATACAGTGAAATGATTGATTATAACCAACCAAAATGTGTTTCTGTCAAACATCTACAGAACTCTGTACAGACAGCGACGCAGCAGCCCAAAACCAGCACTATTTGACTCTAAATGGGATCATAATTTACTAAATGAACATCATGCTGTATTGAAGAAGACTTGAAACTAGCGACTGAGACCATAAACTCATGTTTACAATGTTTACTGAGGTAATAAATTAAGAGAGAAGTAGGCTCATTTTCTGATAGACTTCTATACAATCAGACTTCTTTTTTTGCAACCAGAGGAGTCACCCCCTGCTGGCTGTTAGAAAGAATGCAAGTTTAAAGGTCCCATATTGTAAAAAGTAAAATTTTCTGTGGATGTGAATGACATCAGCTGACAGGAAGTAAACATGGACCCAAACTGTTGCCTAGCAAAGCATTTCTGTTGCAATTCCATTGAAATGTACTAAAACGGAGCATTTCAGACATAGGGTAAATGCAGGCATATTCAAGCAGACAGCATGAGGAAAATAAAGTTTTTTTTAAACATTAAAGTATGTGAACATGTTCTAGTAGAAACCCACAATACAAATATAAACCTGAAAATGAGCTTGATATGTCCCCTTTAAGGAACTTCACTTCACTTTTCAGAACCGGAGGTATAGCCCCACTGATCACCGTGTTAAACTCTTGACCCTCCTTGCCTGTTATTCTATCCATGAATTGCCTTCAAATCATTACACTATGCAGTGTTGTTCCATCTACAACCTCCCGTAGACACATTGGGGAGGTTGATAGTTGAGCACATTTAACAACCTCTAAATGTGGAAGAATGGCTCCTTTAGACCTGTTTATAGCCAAGTCCGGCTCATTAAAAAGCCTAATTATGTGCAGTATCGGGCTCACACATTCGCTGCTGCAGATTTTGTGAGTCTATGTTGAGCGCTCCCAGTCAGCGGGTTCATTATGATGACGAGAATAACCAACATCTAATTTGGGACTCCATTACAATGGCTGGTAGTGTTGGGACCCATCAGGAAGCATATTTATTCAAGGTGGCGGCGGCGGCAGACTAATAGAATGTGCAGTAAGTAAGGACCTCATGAATACAGCCATTTCTCTCATTCTTCATTTTTAATCACATCATTATAATTGTCTGTTTAATGAAAACCTGCATCCAGTGGGACCTCTTGTATTTTCCAATATTTGAAGCCTAGTTTTGAATTCCACATCTGACAGTACTCTATACTGTCTCTCCATGTCTATAAATACACTGCAGCTATTTGACAGGAAATGTACTGCCTCTGAACTCAAAACTATAAAACACATTTGTTTCGGGTAAGTAACACTTTGATGAATCGTGTTTTGTCATGAATAAAAGGTGATGTTCATTTTAGCAGCTGTGAAGAGAATGGGCCGTATTAATGACAGCAAAATGAACATGGAGCCACATCACTTTCAATTAAAATACACAGCAGCAATCAGACATTAAACAATGCTTCGCAAATGAATGCAATCTAATGTATTACTCTCATTGATTTTTACATCATTGCAATGGCACTTTGATCAAAGACACAGCGTGAATACATTATGTCAGTTAGCGAGGCCGGAGAAGCGTAATAACACGCAAAGGGAGCTGAAACTTACATGAGGAAGATGAGTCACTAAATGAATATTGAGTGAAGTCGTGATACTGCAGAGAAACCGAATCCATCTATCTGTCACACGGTTCATATCCAGTCCAAAAGGACAAAGCAACCGAAGCTTTGAATATGTTTTCTAAAGTTATTCAAATACTTTCATACTGCTATACTGCTCTTTAAGATGATATACTGAATGTTTCACATTCAGTCCATTTTCTTCTTTTGGTGATTTCACTTCTAAGTGACTTCCATGTATTTGCATGCAGCAAAGTTAAAGGTCCCATATCATGCTCATCTTCAGGTTCATACTTGTACTTTGGCTTTCTACTAAAAACATGTTTATATGCTTTAATGTTCAAACAACACATTATTTTTTCTCATACTGTCTGTCTGAATATACCTGTATACACCCTCTGTCTGAAATGCTCCATTTTAGCGCATTTCAATGGAATGGCAATGGAATTGGGCTGCTAGGAAACAGCTTGGGTCCATGTTTACTTCCTGTCAGCAGATGTCATTCACATACACCGCAACAGGAAATAAACTGGGACACATTCAGAATGTTTACGTTAAAAACTGTGAAACGGTATAAATATTGTAGATTTGTGACATCACAAATGGACAGAAATCCTAATGGCTTGCTTCAAACGCACAGTTTCTGAATACAGGCTGTGTGTGTTTATTTGTAGATTGAGCATTTTGATACTTTCACAGTATTTATATACCACTTAAACCTGCTTTATAATATAAAAGACATGAAAATCTAATTTTCCTTGTATTTTGGGTTTCTACTAGAACACGTTTACATGCTTTAATGTTCAGAGAACACATTTTGTAGTCAGATCAGCCAGCGCATTTCTGGGGGTGGTCAAGTTTGAATTGGGATCAGATCTTATCTATGTGTGAATGAATGAAATCCATAAAGTGTGATGACATTCTCATGAAACAAAATCTGCCCCGCAAGTTCAAGGGGTCACCTAATTCCACCTCTTCTTGCTACCTTTAAGGAGTCGTATCATTATACTTATATAATGTATTTTAGGTTTCTACTGGGTGTCGGCGATATGATCTAAAATGTATATCACGGTATTTCTTTTGGTTTTTGCGGTGACGATATTATATCACGGTATTACAAAAATGAAAAGGATACTCCACTCAAAACATGAGTCTACCAGATACCCAGATGGATGTGCACGAGCACTGACAAAGAGAGTTTTTCATGACATGCCCCCTTTAAAAAGATAAATCTGGAGATCTTCTATATTTTTCTTATTTGTCAACAGATCTCATGTGCCGACCCAAAACCAACAATGAATGAATCCAACTAGCATGTATTGTGTGTGTATCAAAGCCTGATTTCTGTGTCACTGGGTAACATGTTCCTTCATCACCATGAACACAAACACTGGAGTTTATTTTGGCTCAATCCCACATACACCGCCCTGCTGCCTGCAACACTAGAGCACCAAATGTGGATTAATCCAACAATAAATACGGTCTCCAAATAGTCCCCAACAAATGCACTATTTTTGGAACTGTTGATTAAACTCCAGTACCCAACTATATGAGCTTCTGTCTTAGGAACCAATGGGCTTGGGGCTGTGAGCCGCAGACAGAGCAGGGTACATAGACAGTGCTGACAGATGGTTGGTTTTTGGACTTTTCATGGGATTTGTTGACAATAAGCAAAATATAGACTTGAAGTATCCTTTATATTTTAAAACTGTTATTAAATTGTTTTTGGAGAAAAAAAGGAACAAAAATGCAAAAAAAAAGAAAGCGTATTTATTATTTATTAATACCACATTGCTAATGCTATTACTGTCATCATTCACTGTAATCCATAATCATATTAAAGTTACAAATCCTAATTTTGATATAGTACCTTCTGCATCATCTTAGCCAATATTATCAGATGATTTTAACTTATCTCAGGCACATCAGTATCAGCGTATGAGTCAAACATATTTGAGGTCATTTAAAAACTGTGCTGCCATTAGTTTGTCCACCAGGGAGCACGGACAAATTTATTTTTACACTGTAAATTACCCACTCACTACATATCGTTGTAACAGTTCTTTAATAAAAAGATTTAAAGGTCCCATATCGTGCTCATCTTCAGGTTAATACTTGTATTTTGGCTTTCTACTAGAACATGTTTACATGCTTTAATGTTCAAACAACACATTATTTTTCTCATACTGTCTGTCTGAATATACCTGTATTCACCCTCTGTCTGAAACGCTCCGTTTTAGCGCATTTCAACGGAATGGCAACGGAATTTTGTTGCTAGGCAACAGCTTCGGTCCATGTTTACTTCCTGTCAGCTGATGTCATTCACATACACTGCAATAGGAAATAAACTGGGACGCATAAAGAATGTTAATATTTAAAACTGTGTAAATATTGTATATTTGTGACATCACAAATGGACAGAAATCCTAACGGCTTGTTTCAAATGCACAATTTCTGAATAAGGGCTGTGTGTATTTCTCCGTATATTGAGCGTTTTGATAGTTTAACAGTATTTATATAGCACATAAACCTGTTTTATAATATAAAAGACCTGAAAATCTAACTTTTTACAATATTATGTGACCTTTAAAGGGGACATATGCTCATTTCCTTATATTTTGGGTTTCTACTAGAACACGTTTACATGCTTTAATGTTCTGATGTGACCTTTAAGGAATCATCAAACATGTCTGTTCATGCTAAATTGTATTGAGATTTGTTTAATTCTTGGGACTCTAATACCCAGTAACAACCTCAAATCTTTAAATTTCCTCCCAGAGAGTGTGTCTTGAAAGAAGAATGTTTGAAAATAATGTACAGGATCTGAAGGTTTTGACACGGTTGACTTCAACTGTGTTGTGATCCCATAGAGAAGAATGGGGCAAGATTCTGCTAGTGGCCCCAAATTGTCTCGTTCTGGCCCCGTATCTCACATCACATGTATCAGCAACCCAGCGTTTCACTCAAGGACAACAAATGACACACAAACCCCCGAGTGCAAAGCATGGGCAGATAGATGATCTCTCTTGTAAATGTCACATTTTCCATATGAGCAAGTCAGAAAATATTGAAAACTGTCTCTGCTGCACACAGCAGAGGACATGAAATGAGGGAGGCGGGAGGGAGGGAGGGGAAGGGGTGGACTCGTCCCTCCACTGCCACTGGGAATAAATACTTCCAGCAGCGTGACTGCTTTTCATGACAAGAGATGGCTCATTTTTGTCTGCTGGCGAGGTATCCCCCAACGTAATTTCTCAATTATGCTGAAAAATGTGAAAAATGTGAAATAAATAATGTAGTGGTGTAAACAGGCGGCGCTGGCCAAGCACATAATGGATGGAACAGTGAACACAGGCTTCCTGTGGAGCCAAGTTAAGAGACACAGAAGTGAGCTGCTGGCCAGAAGAAACCAACTGTAAAACAACACACTTCCTGAGCCATGAATTAACTTTAACTCAACGTTAAATCATTAATGTGTGAAAAATCTAAATTTAAGGCTTATGAATCACCAAGTGACCACACAGAGGCAAAGAGGATAGTGACATACCGGTGCTCAGTACTGACTATACAACTGGGCTAGTAGACTTCAGCCAGGCCAGCAGCTCTGGAGGCTGCACTTTGGCACAGTGGTGCTTTGAGCTAAATGCTAACATCAGCATGCTGACAGTGACGATGTTAACAGCTTGATCTTTAGCCGGTACTATGTTCACCATGGAATCTAGAGCTCAAACAATTAGTCGATCAACAGAAAATCAATTGGCAAATAATTTGATCATTTGTTAATTGTTTGCATGTAAAAATGACAAAAAAATAAATAAATTCTGAAACATTAAAGGGGACATATCATGCTCATCTTCAGGTTCATACTTATATTTTCGGTTTCTACTTGACGCTTTAATGTTCAAACAACACATTATTTTTCTCATACTGTCTGTCTGAATATACCTGTATTCACCCTCTGTCAGAAACGCTCTGTTTTAGCGCATTTCAACGGAATTGCGTTGCTAGAAAACAGCTTGGGTCCATGTTTACATCATGCCAGCTGATTTCATTCACATACACTGAAACAGGAAATAAACCGGGACACATTTAGAATGTTTATGTTTAAAGCTGTGAAATTGTCTAAATATTGTATATTTGTGACATCAGAAATGTACAGAAATCCTGACGGCTTGTTTCAAACGCACGGTTTCTGAATACGGGCTGTGTGTATTTCTCTGTGGATTCAGCTTTTCGATGCTTTCACAGTATTTATAAAGCACTTAAACCTGCTTTATAATAAAAAAAGACATGAAAATCTCACTTTTTACAATATGGGACCTTTAAGATTTGTGTCTTTTCTTTGTTTTCTTTGAAAATAAAATGAATAACTTTGGGTTTGGACTGTTGGTCTGACATAAAGGCAATTTGAATAGATCATCTTCCATTCTGGGAAGCTGTTATGGGAATATTTCACAATTTTGTCATATTTTCTGGACAAAGATTAATTGATTAATTAAAAAAAAAAAATAGCATACAGATTAATCAATAATTAAGTTCCGAATGATGGGAATGTGATACTTTTGCAGATATTTGTTCATAAAACAAAGTATTAGACACGTTGGAATTTTGACCTGATGGAGCTACGAGAAAAGTTAAGAGCTCACCAAAGTTTTTACAATTGATCTTTTGGAAGAACATGAATGTCTGTACTAAATTTCATGGCAATCCATCCGAACTTTGACTCAACAGTTCTCACCTCTGGGCCTCCGTAAACCACAGAACAAGAAAAACAAGAAAAGTCCTTAATTTCCTGCACAATTTTGTCATTGTCAGGTTTTTTGTTATTTTAGATCAGTGCTTCGAATAGCAACGAGGTATGCATGTGTAAATTATCTGTAGAGTCAGATCTACAGGGCTCATATACCGCTCAGAGGAAATTGAAGGTGGCATTGCCGACACACATGACTTTGTGACATCTGAGCAGGTCTGAATCTTCAGATATCACGAGCAGTTGCTGCCGGTGCACTTTGCTTTTATGTGTATTTTTACTGTGTTGAGCAAAGAAAAAAAATTCAAAACATTTTTCAAACAAATCTTCAGATCTTCATAACAAACAACCTTTATTCTGTGTTAAAGACGCCTTTTAAGATGACATGAATGTGGAATATGTCTAGACTGTTTATGCACATGCCTGAGGATGAAACTTGAAACAATAATTTAAGAGTACGGACTGAACTGTGTCAATCATTATTTTAATATTTTAAGGCAAAGTTGTTTGTTTCATGTTCTTTAATGGAGGTACTCAGACAATATCCAGCCTTGCATTGAAGAAGTTTGGCTCATGCCTTTCAATGAAATATAGAAAAGCATAGTATGACATTATCTATGTTATGTATTATATACTGGGATGAAATGAGTATCCAGTAACACATAATGTACTTTTTATGAGCATGAGTAACATCGCAGTAAAATGTGTCGATATCACGATGAAGGATAATCCTCACTGAGTACTAACTGTGTCCACATTGTTCCGTGATAGGCTAGCCACACACACACACACACACACACACACACACAGACACACAGACCATCACAGGGAATAACAGCTTGTAACTCTCAGTGCTTCTACACCGGTCAGGCTTTCTTCCATCTGATTCGGCTCACTCCTACCTCGGTTTGTAACATATCTTAAGTTAGCCGAATTACTTGGAGGAGAAGTTGGCTCGCAATTACAGCTCGTGAATCTCACTGCTTCTTCTGCCAGTTAAGATATCTAAAGTCAGGCGAGGGCTTTCTGCACGAATACAGTTACAAAGCTGAATGCATTATTTCCATGTTGGATCGCCAACACAGGCTCTGTCTGTTTGCATAAATCATCCTGCTTCACACTGTGAGTCAGGGCCGGATTATCCATATATAGCATCAGGCAAGTGCCCGGGTGCAACGGCTAATTTGCCAAAAACTAGACTTTTTAAAAATATTTGTCATATTTTTTTATATATATATTAGTTACTGGAAGATATGCAAACATGTACAAAATTAACTGTTATAAAGTATTCAATTAAAATATTTAACCGCAATTAATCACATTTTTTAGCATAAAAAATATCCACAAATCATAACATGGCAAACTGCAGCCCAACAGGCAACAACAGCTGTCAGTGTGTCAGTGTGCTGACTTGACTATGACTTGCCCCAAACTGCATGTGATTATCATAAAGAGGTCTGTAAAGGGGAGACTCGTGGGTACCAGTGGCGGCTGGTGGATTTTTTTTTGGGTAGGGCCAATCAATTTCAACAAACATCCTAGTACGATTCAATGCAAAAAAAGGTATCAAAAAGCGCTACTAGTGCTTGGCTGTTCCATTGTCATGCCGTTAAAATGGGCTGTGAGAGAAGAGAAGTGGAGAGAAGCGAGAGACGAGAAGACAAGATCACGCGAGAACTGACATGAGCCCTGACGAGAACAGAGAGAGACACACGTGAACGTGCGCGCGCACACCATGGGCCAAATCAGTTTGGCCCTCCCGGAAGTCTTTTTTACGGCGCTGATTGGATGAATTGTATGTCATTCATGCTTGTAATCATATATCTTTAATCAGTGATTGGCTGTACTGCTTATTAGACCCGCCTTCCTTGGGCCAAATCCATTTGGCCCCAGAAAGTGCACGTGCAGCAGAGCAGCTGAGAGGTGCACTAGCAGAGAGTTCAAGGAGGAAAGCAGATATTTGGCGCAGTTATCCTATTTTACAAATATTACGGGTATATTCCATAGGTCAAAAACACACATATTGACAATTTTTATAATTTTTATAATTTTTATAATTAATAATTTTATAATTTTTTTTTTTTTTTTTTTTGGTGGCTCAAGGTGGGTGGGGCCAGGCCCCGTGGCCCTCTATTGGCCGGCCGCCACTGGTGGGTACCCATAGAACCCATTTTCATTCACATATCTTGAGGTCAGAGTTCAAGGGACCCCTTTAAAAATTGCCATGCCAGTTTTTCCTCACCAAAATTTTGCCTTTAACTTTGGAACTACAAGCTAGAATGACGAATGGTTGTTACCGATGGATGGAATCCTTAGGTTTTCTACTATCATGTGATACCGGTACTGTCACTCTAGCTCTAAAACTACTAGAGGTTAAATATTTAGACCTGAGAGTGGCACTTGAGGAAGCTCATGCATCATTGAAACTGGAATGGGTCTATATATATTTGGGGAGGATGAATGTGATCAGAAATGTCATGGCAGTGTGCTCATTAGACAGACCTTACGAACTGCTCTTAGCAACTCATCGACTGAAACAGAGATCAACTAACCTGAACACAATTATGAAGTGTAACAAAATGGCAAGTCAGTCTTCAGGCGACACTATACAGTATGTCAGTCAGAGAGACTGACTGACCTCAAGGAAAATTACTTTTAAATGCAGTTTCAAACCTTTCACCACATCTTTCGAACTGACAGTTTCTCTCTTCTGTTTCCAAAGTGTTTACCTCTTAAAGCAGCAGTAGGTGAGATTGAAGCAAATATGATTAAAAAAAGTTATTTTTATAAAACGGTCGCTATATCGTGACAGTAGTACATGAAACAGGTAACCTGAAAAAAATCATGTGTCCTCTGTGTCCTCCGGTGCTCCTAACGGCATCTGCAAGATTTCACAGACCGGAGGAAAACAAGCAGTAAGAGCTGATTTGAGGTCTGCTGTCCATCTGCTGTCTATGAGAGCCGGCTGTCAATCACTCGCGAACTCCGACCAAACTAGGCAGCGCTGATCAATTATGAATCAATATTATGTTACGTTAATGCCTATTTCTCTCCTCGGATGTTTTCAGAATCATCTTGTAGTGCACGCTTTAGCTGTGAAATGAGAAACTCTTTGACGCCGCCGCCATTGTGAAATCTGGTGAAGGAACGCCAAGTTCTAGAACACAGCCAATAGGAACGCTCTCTCTCTGAAATGACCTGTGATTGGTCAAAGTCTCCCGTCACGGGCTAGATTTTCTAAAGCCTGAAAACAGAGCCATGAGGAGGAGCAGAAGTCTAGTTATCTCTCAGAACACTTGAGTTACAATATGCTAAAAGGTTATTATGGAACTTTTGTCCAATGATGTCAAAAATATACTGCCTACTGCCGCTTTTAACATCACTGTTAAGCCTCTATGAAGCGCCTCCATTTTCTGAAGTCCTTTCAAACCAGACCGTACCGTGGCAGTGACGGATTGCTGGTTGCAAATTACATGCAAACTGCATTCATGTCAAAAAGCATCATTACTCTCAATTACTTTATATTGCATCTAGCTGGCTTATCAAGCCTGCCTACACTGATCATTCAAGCAAAATGAGGGTTTTTTTGTCGTGCAAGGAAAGAATTATTTGAGTATTTTGTGTCATTCAGGTGTGTGCTTGTTGCCATCTCATTTCCTCCTGTATCTGTATGTATGTGTGTGCATTTCTCTCTGTGTTTCCTCCTCCTCCCTCCCCATCACTCTCCTCTCCCGCTCCCACAGACAGACGACATCGCCAGTTGGCGGATGATTCACAGTGCCCAACCCCCGGGAGCTTATGTGTAGTAACGGCAATGATGAATTTACGAGCACTAACTGCGTCTCCGCTACTTGTAAATTAAAATTCTACCAAAAGATATACACTCTGACCCCAACCAACCACCACCACCACCACCACCAACCGTCGCTGGCTTTGATTAATATCAGAGGCTGAATACCACATGAGACAGCGCTGATTATTTTATTCTTTGAAGCCTGGGTGGAGCTGGAGGCAGTTATACGGCTGAATTAGACTAATGTTTTGACACACGACTGCTGGAGAATAGGAAGATGGAAGCATGGGAGGCAATGGCCCCCTTTTACGGATAGGCTGAAAGATCGTGGTTAAGACAGCACGACTCCCGGAGGCCATCATCGGTCGGATGCGCGGTAAAGAAACTTAGATAATACGTCAAGTTAATGTAGCGGCGTAGCATGTGGAGATAATAGATCTCATCTCGAACAAGAGTTTAAGTGACCCGTGTGAATTCCAGTCACATTCATCATAATGCTAAATTGACCCTCTGGTTTTTCCTTTCTGTTGGTGTGGTTTAGTTTGAGTTGATTTTTGTCGCAGACTGTGCCCGGGGATAAACAGGGAAACTGTAACCGAGACAGAGTTGAGGGTGAGTTATTGCGTGTGTACACAGGAAGCGTTGTTCGGTCGTCCGACGGAAGAGAAACGCTCTAATGAATACAGCCGTTTACTCAGGCTGCGCAACGACTTGCCTTTCACCGCTGCTATACACGCGTCAACATTCCCCAAAGCTTCATACTTCCAGTGTATTTTCTCCAATTTAACTGTATGATATAACTGGTATTTACAGTAACTCCCACATGACATGAACACAGCAAGCTCATAATGAAATTGGCAGATTGTGATGAAACGTACTGTACTAAGCACATTCATGCTCCCCACTGGATCAACTATTTGATTTTGTCGACCCCGATGACCTTTCCTCTGGCACTTTTTTAGCCCGACTGGTAACAAATGAACCCTCAGGTGTTGTTCTGTCCAACACTTTGAAAATGAACATTATGCAGATTCTATGTGCTGCTTGCATGCCTGTTAGTTTTGTTGTTGTTGTTATACATGTAACTTCAGGAATCTTAATGCACGCTGGAAGACACTGCAAAGACTGTGTAGGGTGGGACGTATTAAAACAAATGTGCTTTGTGACCAATACTTCAATCTGTCCGGCTGTATGTGCTATTTCTCTGTAGCACAGAGGAGGCTGACGAGTTCAGCAGCACATCTGGAGCAGGCCAATGGGAGATGAGCTTTTTAATTATAAAACACAGTCTCAACTGAAGAAAACGAGGCCACCACTCAATCGCCTGGGTGTGTGCTGCTTCACTTTGCATTGTCCTTAATATACAGTCAGTCTGCACACAAACACATAAGCTGAACCATAACGCCAACAGACATGCATAACAGAACTATGCATCACATTTAAGCACTTTTTACAACGGTTGCAACAACTAATGAATTAAATCGATTAAAATCGATTGTAAAAATTGTCAGCAACAAATTTGTGCATTGATAAGTTGGGTTTATGTTATGATGCACAACATACGCTGTTGCATCGTCTCCATGGGTTAGCTTTTATAGCTCATGTGATGAAATACAGGAAAGGACACCGTCTCTTTCATCTCTGGAGTAAACATTTAAGAAGTGTTGGAGGCAACAGCTCACGATACGGCGGAGAAAAGTGCAGAGGCGAACGCACAATCACAATTGCAAGTTCTAATTTTAAAACAACAGAACGACCAAATACTGTATACCATTCGACTGTTTTCTCTCCGTTTTGTGATGGATCAATGTAGCTGGGCGTTGTTATTGTTAGCTTCAGGAAAGCTTAGAGGAATATATCTCTATATAAATATATTTCTACATATATAACTATATATATACTGTTTATATATAGATATATATATGTATGAAACAAAAAAAGAAAGAAAAAAACTTAACCATAGAGTTGTCACAGCTTTTTTTCAATAGTGATGTGTAACGGTTTTGGAAGACACAGAAAAATGATGTCAGTGGGGTTAGATCAGGAAAGGCATTTATGTGTCATTCTAGGGGGCATGGCCAACAATGAATTGTACTGTTTAATTTTGCTATTTTCTACCTTAAAATATATAATATGTAACAGCTGTCTGTAGGTGTCTGTAAACACGCCACTCAAAGTTGGCTCCTTCTCCTCAGCTCAACAAGCGAGCGAGCTATAGAGTGACTGAAGAGAGGGAGCGCCATTAGTGAGAACAAAGCAGTGAATCAGAGAAATAAAATGTATTAATTCATTATTTTCTGATTGTTTCACAGCAGTTTTTACATTCTAAAGTAAGGATGCACCTTTTCATTGGTTGAACATCGGTATGGGCTGATATTCGCCTTATTGACTGTCATGAACTACTGACACACACCGATGTAGTATCACTCTGCACACAGCAGAGCTAAAGGGGGACTACCTGAGTCTATGATAGCATAGCATTAATACATCATCATCAACTATTGTCTATGTAAAGATATAGAGGAGTAATGACTACCTGATTCTATGATATCATAGCATTAATACATCATCATCAACTATTGTCTATATAAAGATATAGAGGAGTAATGTCTACCTGAGCAGAGAATGAAGTCTCTCTCTCTGTGTGTTGGAATCAGAGCTTCCTCATGCTTTGTTAAAAAGGCAGAAGTAACTGTGATTTCATTTGGACTTTAAGGATTATTACTTTAACTTTTGGTAGGTATACAGTACTCCCCTGCTTTAATAGGCCATTTACTCAAAGATGTGGTTTAATAGAAAAAACACAAATACAAATAAAAAAACAACAACTGTGAATTTGCTATATTGCACATCTTCTATAAGAAAACCTCCATAGCTTGACATAAGAAAAGGGAAAACCTGCTTTAGTTGGAGGCCATGCAAGAAAGAATAAAATGCAAGAAAGGACCACAAGGCAATGCAAAGTTTCCTATGTTGATGTTACTGACACATCGATTGTTATGTTCATGTTATGATAATTCTCAAAAGACATTGGTCTATAAGGCATATCTTCTGACTCTTAATTGGAAAAAACACTGGCAGTGCTTCAGGGTAACTACGGTATAAAGCACATCTTCAGATGTAAGTTGTGTATAATAATGAGGGGCCTGTCACACATGAGTATGGAGACTTGATGGCCGTATTCATCTGACGTTTGTTATGAAAATGCACAGCTTATTTTTGACAGATAAAATAAAAGTATGTTAAAGGAAATAAAAAATAAAAAAATAAAGCCGCATTAAAATTCAAAGGTGCTGCTTATTTCAAGCAACGCCAGAGTTCCTGAAAAAGTCCAAATCTTCCAGGCACCGAAGAATTGTTTTTTGTAAAGACGGAGTGGAGCTCCGATGAGATCTGTGAGTTATTGATTACAAAGAAGAAAGAACAAAGTAGTGTCTATAATGCATCGCGTATGAAAAATGTACAAGTGAAAAAGTCAAACATCAAAGGCAGACATTGTGTAAGATACACAAGCAGAAACAATTCGCCGAGGCATGTGATCCATCAGATGGGAATTAAATCTTCAAAGCAAATACGTGTGGCAGAAAGAAATAAAGGCCACATTAACTTTTAATTGCTGCTGTGATGACGCTTTATACCTTTTCTGGTAAAAATACATAAAATATATTTGGACTACTTTGCTGGGTGTATGTGTGGTTTCAGAGCCCCCCTAAATGGATTCACATGCTGTTTTTTTTAGGTGTATGTGCGTGTGCGTATGCATGATTGATCCCCCCCACCTCCCTCCAGGCCTTGTGGCCTGCTCCTGCACTGGCCTTTGTGCCGCCTTCTGTCCAGACTGTAGAAATGGGCTGTGACAGCTCTGCGGGGGCCTTGGCTGAAATCTCCGCCTCACTCCCGACCAGCCAACAAACAAAGCCCCCCAGGCCACGTATGAATGTAAACACACCAGAGAAGAAGAAAAAAAAAAAAGGTCAAGGCTCAGCACTTCCTGCAGCTCAGAGGAGCCGGTGACCTGATTTTGTTTATATGGTTGCTGGCATGTGAACACCAGTGATCCATGCACAGCCGCATGTGGACGAGTAACGGAATCGTTGGCGGGGGAGGGGGGCAGGCGGGCGGGTGCAGAGGACAGGAGTCGATGATGGGGAGGGACGGAGAATCCACTCCACCTTAAAGGTCCCATATTGTAAAAAGTGAGATTTTAATGTCTTTTATATTATAAAGCAGGTTTAAGTGATTTATAAATACTGTTAAACTATCAAAACGCTCAATATACAGAGAAATACACACAGCCCGTATTCAGAAATTGTGCGTTTGAAACAAACCATTACGATTTCTGTCCATTTGTAATGTCACAAATATACAATATATAGATTATTACATGGTTTTAAACATAAACATTCTAAATGTGTCCCAGTTTATTTCCTGTTGCAGTGTATGTAAATACCATCAGCTGACAGGAAGTAAACATGGACCCAAACTGTTACCCAGGTACGCAATTTCGTTGCAATTCTGTTGAAATGAGCTAAAACGGAGCGTTTCAGATGGAGGGTAAATACAGGTATATTCACGCAGACAGTATGAGGAAAATAATGTGTTTTTTGAACATTGCAGCATGTAAACATGTTCTAGTAGAAACACAAAATACAAGTATGAACCTGAAAATGAGCACAATATGGGACCTTTAAATACATTCTATGCCTCGCCAACCAGTCAGGTGTCAGTTTACATCATGTCTGTCCAAAATGTCATCACTTCATCATTTCACCTGTTGGTCATTTGTGTGAAATTATCATAATTAGCATATGAATTATTGAGTTATGGCCAAAAATGTGTTTTTCTGAGGTCACAGCGATCTTGACCTTTGACCCACCAAAACGAATCAGTTCAGCTTTGAGTCCAAGTGGACGTTTGTGCCAAATTTGAAGAAATTCCCTCGAGGCGTTTCTAAGATATCACGTCGAATGGGACGGACGGACTGAAAACAGAATATGTCCGTTCACAGCTGTCGCTATTTTTACATTTCTTTACATCATTATTCTCGTTTTCATTGAAAAACATATTCAATTGATGGTTGATATGGCTGTCACGGTTTGTTCCTTTGTCTCTCCTCCTCAGAGACTATTCATTATATGTATACGACTATAATATATGTTACCTGAGTGCCACGCCTGCTTCCACCTCATCTGCTCTGCAATTACCCGGCCTTCCCTGCCCGCCTCCTCACCTGCATCTCATTCTCTCATCAGTCGCTTGTCACATATATACGGTCCACTTCCTTTTGTCGGTTCATCGTTGCTCTATGGAGGTTTTGCTGCCTGTTCTGTCAACCTGTTATCTGCCTGTTGGCTTGTCAGCTTCTTATTAAATCATTGAACTGTCCCTGTCTGCCTCGACTGTCTGCGTTTGAGTCCTCCTTCCTCCGCTGCCTGTGTACTCCATTCACAACAATGGTGTGATTTTTTTACGGGGATCTACACCAAACAAAGATGTTTTCTCTTAAGTCTGTAGAATTTGATGTGTACATGTAGGCCAGGACATCTCTGCAGCACTACAATATTTAATCTAAAATTATATTTTGCCTTTAACAAATATTGCACCTCCTGCGGTCTGGAAAACATCCAAGGCACTCTGATTGTAATCTTTATTAAATCCGTATTATTAAATCGTGGATAACCACCGACACGTTTCATCAGGGCGTGGCTGTGTTTTAGCTTGTCTGAACAATGTGGCCGCATTTTGCTACAAAGACTCCAGTAATTTCAGCAAGACTTAGTCACCATAAAGTGTTTATGAAAACAGATGCAAACTCAGCTTGCATTGTAGAGAAAATAAACGCTTTGTTTACATTCTCTGTAGAACCTTGGAGTTAACAGTTACAGCCCAAGGAATTATGTTCTATTAGTCTGTGTGCCTACCAGGGCTGTAGTCCGGACTTGAGACCGATTCTTGGACTCGTGCCTTGTTGGACTTGGACATGGACTCAGACTTGTCTTGGACTCGTGCCTTTTTGGACTCAGACTTGTCTTGGACTTGTGCCTTGTTGGACTCGGACTTGTCTTGGACTCGTGCCTTGTTGGACTTGGACTCAGACTTGTCTTGGACTCGTGCCCTGTTGGACTCGGACTTGTCTTGGATTTGTGCCTTGTTGGACATTGGACTTGTCTTGGACTCGTGCCTTGTTGGACTCAGACTTGTCTTGGACTCAGACTATTCTTCGACTCGTGCCTTGTTGGACTCAGACTTGTCTTGGACTTGTGCCTTGTTGGACTCAGACTTGGCTTGGACTCTGACTTGTCTTGGACTTGTGCCATACACGAGTATGGCAATAAATGTACCAGTGTAAATCAATGTCATCAGAACATATGTATCCCAAAGTGCATTGCATCCAATCACAAATGATAAGTGTGTCTAGTAGGGCATCTTAGCCTCTTAGTCGACTCATCGGTCGTTTTGGTCTCAGTCGACTAAAGCCTTAGATGTACTTTCCGCGAAGAGAAAAAAAAAAGTGCTGCCGCTCCAGTAATCCTGCCTGAGCGTCTGCTAAAGTGTGTCGCGAGATCGCTGGATAACGAGGGACAGCATTGTGTCTTTGCTAATTGCAACCCTTTTCCCACACGCCGCTCTCAACATCAGCGGAGAGATAGAAAATGCTACTAATTATACATTTTAATAGGATTACTAGATGTGTGTAATCAGCTCTTGGTCTAATGAATTCTCTGAGAAAGAAGATGCCTAATCAAATAATGTGTTTATGTTGTTGGGGACATTTGTATGGAAGTATCAGACTGGTGTTCTGTCACTGGAGCCCAGTGCGCTTCATCTCAGAGGGAATTAGGCCAGTATGTTGTAGGGTATATACAACTTGTAAGCCATCTCACCAAATGTAACCTTCAGCGGCGTAAAGCAGGAACACTTCTCCGTCACACAATGGGGAATAGGTTTCCCCTCCATGCTATGGCACTTCAGTGGGAGCATAGAAAGGACTTCATTCAGCAATCACTTGCCATCTGTTTGTTCCATGTTGACAGGAGAGATAAGTGGCAGGCCTGACATGTGTTTACATCCTGTGAGCCACTATTACACAGTGAAGCATGTTTTCTGGTTCCAGTCATTTATTAAGGGTGCTGTCTCCTGAGCCCTTTTTATTCCCCCTGATTAAATGTGTGCTAATTGATAGAGCAACCTAATTAAACTCACTCTAGACTGCATTAACTGTGGATATCTGACTGGGAAAAACGAACGGAATGAATGCAGATTTCTGCATTCAAGCTGACAGGATCCCTTGTTTTGATTTGTGCCTGTTTGAGGGTTAAAAATCCTGTTTTTCAACTGTTTGCTCTGAGTAACGAGCCAAGTAACCTTTTCCAGTGTGGTGAGGAAGCTGGCCACTGAGATCTCCTGTAAGTGCTCTGTTGGATTGCATTTTTTAGTATGGCACACTAGTTACACGTTTTTAACTTAAAGAGAAATATGTGAAAGACAAACATAACCCCCGGCTGTAAATTAGTGTTTCACTTCCCTCTGTGGTTGAACGCTAACCGGTGTGATCACAAGTGTGCTCTATAACGTCTGTAGCCACACCTAACAGGGATGTCACAGTGTACTAACAGACCCTGGGTACTAACAGACTCTGGAGTACATATTCTACATCACTGCAGAGAGGTAAAAGTTCAGTATCATGAAAATTCATTGTAAACATCACTGATAGAACTTTTGTTCAGGGCTCCAGAGTGCAACCATTCGACCAAAAATCTGTCGAATGTGACTAAATAGTTCATTGGGCACACCTGACTGGTCTGTCTCTGTGTATGTATGTCTGAAATCGTGCCCTGTACGCCTCCTCGGGCATCATCACAACCATAAAACATGCCGGTAATTCAAAATGAAGAGAACTATTGATGGTTGGTGCCCGTTACACCTGACCCCGTAAAGACAACTTTAAAGCGCCGATGATCCCCAAACAGCTGATCTGCTCTGAGCGAATTGCTCTCCCTGTCACTCGACCACACATTCGCTACGCACATATTACATTATGTTACTGGATACCTGACGGTACCGTAGGGAGACTGTTTGGGACACAGTAAAGTCACTATCAATGACGCTACATTGTGAACAACAAATCCGTGATGAAATCGTCAGGACGAGAGCTAGTTACATTATAATGCATTCAGGCTCTATCCAGTGAAAATGAGTACTGGGCTAAGGCAAATTCTAATGTTATCATGATGTGTTCAATTGTAACCTTGTAAAATGTAGTTTTTGACAGTTGTTTGAAGGAGATGTTTTCCCATCAATATAAAATAGATATAATGATGACCTGTTACTTCTTCTTCCTGTAACTTTCTAACAAAAACTAGTATGCAAACGGTAATAAAGGAGAGGATGTTAAAGTACATGGGGTTTATTGTTTTACTTTTCGTGGTATTGAATTGGTAGAGAATCATAGAATTTCACTGGTATTGGTATGGACTACTAAATGTCTGGTATGGTGACATCCCCAGTGTAGGCCTATGGGAACTGACAAAACACTTAAAATGTATTATTATGGCGCCAATTCTGTTGTTTTTTAGTTTCTCCAGAAACCATGGACCATGTTACAGAAAAAAAACTATTTTATATAATTAAATTCCAAATATCAGGCATTCTGTCTCATAAATCGTCATTATCATTTCAAGTGACCCCAAACGATGTCCTGACCCTAAGGTTGAGAAACTCTGATATAATTCCACTTGCATCAAAGTTAGATCTAAAAGGTTACCTGCAGTAAAGCTAATGCTGAACCGGTTTCATTATCTGCATCAACACATTAACATACACATGTCCATACTGTGAACAAACACCACTGGATTCATTTAAGTTTCATCTCAAAGATGACAAAAATGATTCAAGCATCCATCACTTGAGGGAATCTTATGAAACAGTATTCTATGATAGCATTACAGACCTCAGGATGGATAGACTACGGTGGCCCTGAGAGCTCAACACACTGAAAATTAAGAAAACACATGCAAATAGACACAACACAGGTAAAAAAAGAATCATCTCCACCAAGTTGACAACACATGTGCAATATTTAGAAAAAAATGCTGCAAGAAGCTCACAACACAACAGAAACCAGTCATTTAACAGGTTGCAATTCATTTTCATCCTTGAACGTTACTTGGCGACAATTCTGAAAGTAACTAACATTATAGCCGCCGACTCAGATGACGTTAGGTTGTTTCACAATTAATCATGTGTTTCCTCAGATTATGTGAATTGGCAGACAAAGGGCTAATACTAGGTTAACAACAGATATCTGCAATGATATCTGAATCAGGCCACCATAATGTGAAAATAAACCAAAATAACTTCCATTTTAGGTGATTTTCCAACACGGCTGGCGGATAGCCGACTTCAATGACTTCATAAGCCACAAACCATGGCAACAACAAGTGTGCCTCCGCTGTGTGCATCGCTTTTTTAGTGTCCCCTGGAAACAGTGTCCGTTGCGTTGTGAGCTTCTCGCAGTGCCTTTTTTCTAAATGCAGCGCATGTGTCGTCAAGTTGGTGAAGATTTTGCTCGGGGTGTGTCTATTTGCATGTGGTTTCTTAGTTCGCAGTGCGTCGAGCTCTCGGGGCCACCGTAATGGACAGATATAGACTAAAAAATGTTAAATGTGATTTCAAGTTGGACAAGAATTCAAACTGGATCCCAACACATTGACATCTGCCATTAATCTGATTTATTGGGTTTATGGATCCAAGTTTATTCCATGGATATGATTGATCCCCTTCCACACCACACCACGATGTGTATCACAAGCTTTGTAGAAACATGCTGCCATGAATGTTCAAATGGAAGAGTATGTCCTGTGATATCTGATTTTCTACTGTGTTTTTGTTTCACTTCTCTTCAAGTCACAGTTAAATTAGAGTTTAAACACAGCTCAGGTCTGTTTGCTTAAACCAGCACAGATGATCAGATCTGATGGAAATCTTTGCTTAACGAGGCACAATTACACTCAGTATATTCTATGGCTTCCTCAGAATATGTCAGGCCTCTGCAGTCAAGAGTGATGATGTTTAGTGTTTAAAGAGAAATTTGATGAAATAATGCAACATATGGCTTCAGAATGGAGGTGTACTGTATAGCAGAACAGAGAAAGAAGTCTCCCCGGTCCAAGCCGATCTCAGCTCGGAGGAGTTGTGCGAGGCGAGAGCAGCACTCAAGAAGTTGAGCACAAAGCCAAGAACTGATTATCATTCCGGGAAGATAATAAGCACATTATTCAAACAAATCAGCACTGAAAATTATGCAAATTAATTCAAGATATTTTCTTTTCTTTTTTTTGCTCAGGCTGGTTAAAAACAATGATTAATAGACACAAGTATTATAGTTTTCTCTGTCTTTTTTTTTGTGGCAAGAGTCTATGAGGATTCATGAAATCCTCTTCCCTCTGTGTGACACCTGTACTTATTTAAAGCTTAACTAAATGTGGTACACTCCAAAATTGTGCAACCACTTTTGTGTTAATTTAATTAGATAAAAGGTGATTTTCTTTTATGTCCAGGGTTATGTCCCTAAGAATATTATACGTGGCCCTCAAGTGATTTTATTTTTCATGTACTGTGAAAAGAACATGATGAATGTAAGCAGCATCCAGGTGGACATTTTGTCACAGAAGCTGTTGCACCCCGGGGTTGTCTCAGGTGGGACCTTCCACCCACGCCTCTCAGATGCAATCTGTGGATGATGAACTGAGTGCTTCCGTGTCTTCATTGCTGCTGCACTTTATCTTTATTTTACAGGTCAGTAGTTGGTGAAATTCCCCAATTTCAACTTCTTGAAGGCTTATGTTTTGTGGACAAGTGTTAGAAAGAAGTTGTGATATTGTTTTGAACATTTCTGTGAACTTTAAAAACTTGGAAATACCGCCACCGTCTCATGGTACGTGTCCACCGGGGCGTTTATCGCGAGGGCACGCGCCGCTTCCCAGCATTGGACGCTTGGTGGGCTGCCACTAGACACAACACACTCAGCACCTGATTGGACGAACGCTTTCTCTCCGTTGGCTGCTGCTCCCAGCTTTCAAACCGGAAACAGTATGGAGGCTCGTTTGGAAACTTTTTTCTCTTATTTCACGAAAATAGTTCACCGAAATGTCTTGCTGAAAACATTTGAGACGCGAAATAAACCATGCAGTTGCTGAATCTGTCTTTATGTTGGATCGACGACGTTTATTTTAAAAGATTCTCAGAAGTTTCGAGAGGCGGCGACTCGCGTCGGACGTCATGATTTGCATAAAGTAGACTAGCCCTCAACTTAATGCAAATGAAGAACGGCCGTCGTAATGCTCCGTCTCTCGAATCGCTCCGCCACGCTACCAGAATGCATTGCACGGCTGCTTACATAGACAATGAATGGGAAGTGTGGAAAGAACGGATCCTGTGGATACGTACCATCAGGCTGCACTTACAACCGCATGGCGGATGTTTTGGGTTTACTTTACCCTGAGCATGGTCTTGCAGACAGGTTGCTAGTGTTTTCTTACTTTACACAGAGTGTTATTTGGACTCCCACACATTATTGCACACATGTATTAGTTTACAGAAAACAGGTATTTTATGAAGTGTTTTATATAAAAAAGAAAGTTACATGTTGCAGAGCTGCACCTGTTTATGGAAGATGTTTACACTTTAAAATATGTAGTTTAAAGGTGAAGGATATTGTGATATTTGGTTAAAGCCTAATGTTTTTACATTGAAAATGTTTATATTTCTTTTGTGTGATGGTGATGTTTAAATTGAGTGTGAATGTCCAGAATGATAGCAGATTCTTCTTCTTATTATTATTATAGCAGATACTGTTATTTGCACTATATCCTTATAGTAGCCATGCTGCACTTATATAAAAGTGATAGTGTGTACTAAAATGTTGCTTTATGTATGAAACTGTAAGCAGTACACCTGAAATGTGGAGTTATTATGTGAGATGTTAATGGACTAATTGGATTTGTGGATGTTTATTGCACTTACTGTACCTTAAACCACAGTTATTATTGACTGACACTCAGAGAAATGTGATGTTTGGAATATGTTATTGTGACTTTTGAATAGAGATGCAATCTGGATGATGAACTGAGTGCTTCCGTGTCTCCATTGCTGCTGCACTTTATCTGTATTTTACAGACTTTGTTGCCGTGCTACCACATTCTGGGATCCGTAACATAAACATCTGTGTTATGTTGCAGTGAGAACACATGATGCTCAACCAAACAAAGCTGAAGCCGAAAGCAAACAATTCCTGCATAGCGACAGGCCTGGGTAACCTTCAACAGCCGTTGTTATCGTCTATCACCTTTATGTGTGCGTACAGCTGCTTATATAGCCTTTATGTCAAGGTCAGCTTCACTTCAGCAATGACGGCATCTGTTGCCAGGCAACAACAACAACAGGAGGCTTTAGGAAGTGCTCCATTGAGCAGCCGAATGTTCAAGTCAAGTCAGAGAGAAGCAATGAGACAGATATTGACTGTGAAAGACGGAGAGAGAAGATCACTGTCAGGGACGCTGCATTATACAACGCTGCCTGTTTTCTATTTATTTACTAGCACCGGTGATGGAGAACGGACGGAGAGGCACAACAGAGGTAATTTAGCTGCGATGCCGGGGTATTGAAACCTGCATTAACCCTCTGAACCCACTGCTGTTTCTTTGCTCAGATTGCAGACTCCCTTTAGATACAAGGTTACAGTCTCTACAAGTCTCAGCTAGGTATGCCATAAATTGTTAATGTGTGAATTCTCAAATCGTGATCAGAGCCTTTCTTTATCTAGAAGTTCATTTAAAACAAGGATAGATACTAAACTTTATTTCCCTTGTTTTATAACTACAGTATATTTTATCCATCAGCGCAACAGAATCATGTCATACTCACGACTCGGCTGCTTTGAATCTGTCATCGCTACAAGAAATACTGTTTTCATTCACTAATTATTCCCAGTCACATCTACTTTTTTATTGTTTTGTTTTTTTCAAGCTGTAAATCCCTCAAAGTGATCGGAATGATTAGAGAATAAAAGTAGTATTTAAAGAAACACACAAAACATCATTTTCTATGGAACTCAGTGTTTTCTCTAGGTTGACTGCTTTTGGGAGGTGGGCGGGGGGTAGGCTATTAGTAGACTTGTTTTTATTGAAGAATACAGGAAAGCAAACACATGTATGGTGAAAAAAGAGAGCGCTACTTGACTTTGAAAAAAAAAAAAAAATGCAACAGCGTAATATCATATAATGTAGTGACGAAAGCCGTCTAGGGGGGTCTGGGAGCATGTCTATAAATTCTTCTAGAACTGGACCCAATTATTCGACTATTCAGCTATTCGTTCATCAGGTAGGTATTAGTAGGGGTGCAATGATAAGTTTTTACAACGATACGATACGATTTCCATGGTTCCGATACGATTCAAGGACCATATTTGGCTCATCTAGAGCGATACGATACGATACGATACGATACGATACGATATGATGCGATACGATTCAATGATTTGAAATCGATACAGTAACTTTTTTTTGCCAAAAATTCAGTCAGTGTGAAATAAATATCTGATAATGGACAGTACAGGTCAGGATTCTTCAAAGTTATTATTGTAAGGGAATCAGAGATAAATGAATTATGGATATAAACAAGTAAACACAACATTTAAAGGCAAATACATACACCTTTAATTTGAAAATAATAAAAAGTGCAACTGCAGGACCTGCTGCTTCAGTTCTCAAGATACAAGGCAGTGCAATATTTATCAAAAAATATAATAAACCAACTTCTCCTCAGGTCGAATGAACAGTGGTTTAACCTGCTGCTTCTGTCCTCATTTCAATATAAACTGTGGAGCAATAATACAGAGATCAGCAGCTGATAGTGATCAAACAGCTGATAGTGATCAAACAGCTGATAGTGATCTAACAGCTTGGGACAGAATCATTCCTCTACAAACGCTGTTTAAATACTCTGCTTATAGTAATCAAGTAGACCACCTATAGTTTTTATTTGGGGTCTTTTCATACATGAAATCATACGGAAAAACATTTTAAAACCACATTAGATTAACAGTAGTTGAATTTCTGTTTTGTTTTTTACTTTACTCCCGTGAAAATTTCCCTCCCAAGGCAATGGTAGGAGGGAACACTGGAACTCTTTGCTATCATATCAACCATGGCTATTTCATAAGCTTTCAGCCCCTGAATAAAACTAAATAATATAAAGTCAGTTGTTGCAGTATTAAAGAGTAACTCCATCCAGTCTCACAGTCTTGCTCTGCTAACTAGTAGTGACAACGTGCTTCATCCCCACACTGATCAGCTGTGATGCAGTGTGGCACTATAATACCATGTTACATCACTGCTGGATGTGCCCACATTCCGTTGAAATGCATTAAAACGGAGCGTTTCAGGCAGAGGGTGAATACAGGTATATTCAGGCAGACAGTATGAGGAAAATAAAGTTTTTTTTTTAACATTACAGCATGTAAACATGTTCTAGTAGAAACACAAAATACAAGTATGAACCTGAAAATGAGCATGATATGGGACCTTTAATGCTCAGGCTGATCGGAATCCTTAAAAAAAATTCCTGAATCCGGATCATGATCCGAATCGCCACCAAATCTAATGGATTGTTCATTGCGCTACACTCCACCCCTCCAAAAAATTTCATTTAAATCCATCTCGAACTTTTGGAGTAATCCTGCTAACAGACGGACAGACAAACAGACAGACCAACGCCTGTGAAAATACCCTTGGCCTTGAAGGAGGTAATAAAACAATTCTACAAAGTTGAGAATGGCAAAAAACGAAGACCGAAAGTTTTCATATTCTCCTGTGACCAGCCAAAAAGTCGGGTGTGATTTAGAATCATCCATTCCTTCCTCAAACACAGCCTCCATGTGCACTGTAGAGCTACACGTTTTTACACAAGCTTCTCTCAGACTCTCCAGCCACTCATATACAGTTCCATTCTCTCCTCTCCTGTATTCTGTGGTCCTACATAAGAACTTCTGAAAATACATCAGTTCAAACAAGCACTTTTCTGCCATTTGCCCAGAGTGAAACCTTACTGTGACCCCGGCATAAATAAACACTGTCTGGTTCCTTAATAGGGCTTTATAAAAACACTACAAATCCATTCAGAGTAACTAACTCAAGTAGGTTTTGTTTAGTTCATTTGTGCACATAAAACATCAGGTCAATTCAGTCATTTCAAAAGAGAATTCCTCAGTACATTTGGTATCTAAGTATAATATAAAAGCAGGACACCAGTCATTAATGGAAAATAAGCACAGAGAGGCTGATCCACGATGCCAACACAAAGACGAGGTCATCCTGACGACTGTGTGAGGGCTTTCTGTTCAACAATGACCACAATAACTTGCTATACACCACATTGAACAGCTAAGGCATTCAGCCATTGACATGAAATGTTCATTTCAACCTCAGCTGGATCTGTTTTAGGGTCCTAAAGCTTTAATGCACAAGCACGTACAAGTATGGCACATTTCCATACCGATACAGTAAAGAAAGAGAAATAAATATCTTTCAAATTGACTGATGTTTTTAGCTTTGTACAGTAAATAACAGCTACTAATATGCTCACAGAGATTAAAGTCACATCCATTGGTTTCAAACCATTTTACCTTTTTAAAATGTTCACATTAAGAGTCAGGAGAAATGTGCTTAGATGAAGTTCTAAGAGCTAAAACAAGCCTTTATAAATACATTAGTCTGCTCTAACATAAATGACAAAGCCCTTTAACCATTGAGAGTATACTGTATTTCAGCTTGCAAAGCAAGATAACATTTAAGCATTACATTTAGTGATTTACAGGATCATTAGTTTATGTTAGGTGCTTTGGTTTTTAAGATGTTTGTTCCCTATAGTTTCCGTTGCACTTTATATCCCAGATATTGATCAAGCACTCCTGCGTAGAGTGATGTTTTAGACAGGTTGCATTTATAAAAAAATAAATAAAACATCACTCTTTTTGATACAGTTATGTTGTGCGAGTCTGATTGAATATCAGCTAAAACCTTGAGAGTTCCTGACTCTGAGGTCGACAAACTCCGATTCAAAATGACCCCGTTACAAGATTAGATATCTCTCAAACATGACAAAAGGCTGCATAGAGATCCTGGAGAGTTGCAGTTATGTGGCTTAAATATGTGTTTTTCATTGATATGTGTTGTTACTGTTGTGGTGTGAATTGTGAGCCAGCTTCAAGAAAAAAACATGTGAATGGAAACGTCAATGTATCTCTTAATCTCCCTCTCCGTCTACAGCATCTAACCAAACTAATGCATACGTGCAACAAAGAGACCAGTACATCCCAGACTCAGAGGGCTCTCTGAGGTGTTAAAATGCATAAACACACTTCAACCCCTCAAACAGTACGAAGCTCAGCAGGCCCACCTCTCACCTGTAAGTCATGGAAGGATACGTCCGGGCACCACAGGCTTCCTGTTGACCAGAGCGAAGGACAGCTCCGTCTGCAGGAACACGGCCGAGGCCTTGATGAAATGCTGTCCGAAGCGCAGGGTCAACATGTCCCACTGTCTCACAGACCTGGAAGAGACGGAGAGAGACAGCAGGCGGTCAATAACATCAGATTCTGTTCCTCGCGCATATCCACATACAGCTTGAGGATCGGATTTAGCCGAAGGTAATTATAAAACATTATGAAGAGAATACATTAAACCAAACACAAACAGTCACAATACTTTATATCGACGGTGGAAAAATAAAGCCCTGAAAAATCAAACCATTATAAAACAACTAGAAATAGTCAGCACTTCAATTACTTAAACAAGAATAACATATAATCTTAAATCTTTCAAAAAGCTTTGGACATGGCCCCGCTTAATCTAACAAGCCACCTTCACAAACACTAAGAAAATGCATTCAGACCGAGACACACGCCCCCTGAAGAAGTCTAATCAGACAAATAAGTGAAAGCCATGGGTGTGTAAGGCAGTGGATCCCAAAATCTGAAGGGTCAAAAGATGCGTTGAACAAAAGAAAGAAGAGGTTGCTTGTTGCAGAAAAAAGATAGTGTTTTTTCTGACTTATTTTTTTCCTTAATTTGAAATACTGGATACTTTTGCCTCTTCGAGCATCCAAATATCCTTCATATCAAACAATCCGAGAAGGAAATAGTACTCTTTGATTGCACTGATTAATTCGAAATGTTTATAAAGCCTCGTCCACACTGGGAACGTCAGGAGCGCGTGGCGGCTGCGTTACCTGTTGTTTTTTATTTCGGCGTCCGTGTTAACAGGCTGGAGCAGCCACACTGCGTCTCTTCAAGAGATACGAGGTCTCGCCTATTTTTGACGCGTGGTTCACAGCAACAACAGATAGTGAAAGTAATCTATTGACTGTATATTGACATCATATCAGCAAGATTACTACAGTTTCAATGTCTAGACATCTGTAGAATATGTCACGGAGATGAAAAAAAGTAAAGACTTATCTTTTCAATCAACACTTCCTGCTTTCATTTCAAAATAATTGCTCTCAAGCGTTTTTTCTGTGGACAGAATTCTTTCATTTGTTAACACAAGGCTTTTATTCTGAAATATGTCCCGGTCAGTGTTGTAGAACATGCAGTGACTTGGAGAGCTCCATGAATGAATATAGTACGGGGTTTTAATTCTGGATTATTACTATGATTTACAAATTACCACACGTTTCTTAACCTTTCTCTGTCTAAAATAAATATATAAATGACATTTATAATGAAATGAAATGGCCATTATGAAAGGCAAACTCTATGTAGAAAGAAAGGGCTGGCAGCAGCAGAAACGCAGCTGAAACGCAGCTGGTGTGAACACCCGATGCTTGAATTATGCAGCCAGTGTGGATGAAGCGGAAGAGTTGGGAACATCACTTTGAACAGGTCTATGCATTTGTGGTAGGAATGGGAACTTTTTTTTTTTTTTTTTTTACGAAGTCTATGTGGAGGTAGAAGGAATTTACCACTTTTATTGATGTAGTGAGTAACGTGACGTCATATCTGTTTGAAAAAAACAAAAAACAAAGCCGCAGCTAGCCGTAGCGAGAAAGCAGAAAATGGCGGAGGCTCGGCGGGAATTTGACATGAACCCTCACATTTTAAATCCAAAGTGGTAAACACAGTCTACACATACATTGGTCTGTTGTTAAAAAAGTTCACAAAAATCACAATAAATTGTAATATTGAATCGCAATACTTGTAGAATCACAATACTTAAAAATCGCAATACATATTGAATCTGCACCCAAGTATCGTGATAGTATCGAATCTGGAGATAAGCATATCATCCCAGCCCTAATTTGTGGCCACAAGTATGACCAAAAACTCCCTTAGTGATCCGTGGTCCACATTTCTGAGCAATAACTAAACTGACTCTCGATAAGAGACATAATCGCTGGTGTCAGCTCCGCTAACGAAAAAAGAGAAGTCAATGTTCACACTTCAGTCTGGTTGAGGAAGATCTTTATTAACTCAAGCAGTTCAAAATGGAGGCTTGAATATGTGGCTAATGGTGGCTTATTTAAAAGGTAAAAGGCTCAACATGAGAGCTCCTGAAGGGCACAGCAACACATCGCTAAAAACCTCTCACTTCCTTCCACCTGAGTTTACATTTTTTTTTCTTCTAAAACAGCCTTCAAAGTTTGACATCCTAACAAATTCTGGCTCTACCAAAATACGACCGTGGTGTTGAAAGTAATCAGTCTCGTTAACAATCGTCGGAGGAATGCAATAACAAGCAGGCATAAGATACTGAATAAAGTGGATATAAAAAGCTCATGGTTTTCCTTTCATTCAGGTTGTAATCATAGCAACGGTGGAAAAAAAGGCATTATTGTGTGCCACTTCTTTTTCTCTTGGTGACACTCCGCTGTGGTGGAGAGATTAATCCATCTTATCGGACCATGTCCAAGATAGAAAGATGGTGTCACGTCTCACAAACTCCTCCATCAAACTGTTACATGGTTGACATCCTGCTGAGAGAAGCGATTATTGCCACCACATAACATACAGACGAGCTGAACTCTGCACAAAACACATTCCGTTTCTGTCGTTTTAGATGAAAATGAGAATCCTGGTACGAAAAACCCAACCGACAATAACAAAGGAAATCACTTCAAATCAAGATGGATAAGCGATGCACAGACACCAGGTCTGGTATATCTTAATGGTAAACAGCAGGGTTTTCATACATACTGACTTCACTAATATACTATGTAGAATATCCATGCCATATCCATATAGAATATATAATTATGACTTTGTAACCCCCTCTGCTGTGGGCACATCCTCAATTGTAAACGGGAAACCTGTCTATAAAGACAAAACCCATTATTGAGTGGAAGGAGACTTTAAAACTGAAGTAGGCGAGATTGTTGCATATATGATTAAAAAAAGTTATTTTTATAAAAACGGTCACTATATGGTGACAGTAGTACATGAAACAGGTAAGCTGAAAAAAAATCATGTGCCTCTGTGTCCTCTGGTGTTCCTAACGGCATCTGCAAGATTTCACATATCGGAGGAAAACAAGCAGTAAGAGCTGATCTGAGGTCCGCTGTCTATCTGCCGTCTATGAGAGCTGGCTGTCAATCACTCGTGAACTCCGACCAAATGGTCAAACTAGGCAGCGCTGATCAAATATGAATCAATATTCTGTTACGTTAATGCCTATTTCTCTCCTCAAATGTTTTCAGAATCATCTTGTAGTGCATGGTTTAGCTGTAAAATGAGAAAGTTTGTGACGCCGCCGCCATTGTGAAATCTGGTGAAGGAACGCCAAGTTCCGGTCACATGACCGGAGCACTGCCAACAGGAACGCTCTCTCTCTGAAATGACCTGTGATTGGTCAAGGTCTCCCGTCACGGCTAGATTTTTTTAAAGCCTGAAAACAGAGTCATGAGGAGGAGACAGAAGTCTAGTTTTCTCTCAGAACACTTGAATTACAATATGCTGAAAGGTTATTATGGAATTTTTGCCCAATGATGCCAAAAATATACTGCCTACTACCACTTTTATGCTGGTTAATGCATACTGATTGTTGAGTATTTTGTAATACTTCACAAGCACCACCGACCACTCTAAACACTGGTTCAAATAATATTCATATGTTAGTCAGAAAAAGAAAAAAAAATTCTGTTTTCAGTCTTTTTTCTTTTTTCTTACAGCTTTGAATCTCAATACAAATTCTAAATCCACGGAGCACAACAAATTACTTGGTAGTCCCGAGACAAACACCAAATTCCCAAGGTGCATGCTGATGCATGTCGGTCTGAGAAGGGATGAGGGTCAGGGGGTTGGACGGTTGGAGGGTGGGGAATGGTTATTTTTTTGGCATATAACCACGACCAATTTAATTATGCCTAATGACTGTGAGACGATCCCCCTCTTTTTGAAACATGCGTGGGGACTTACTGTAATGGGGTTAAATGACGCCTAAGCAATTACACGGCTCCCCTCTTGGTGAGCTGTGTGGTCTGACCGAGAGGCAGAGCGAGAGAGACAGAGGAGGAGGAGGAGGAGGAGGAGGAGGAAGGCTGGAGCACGCTCCCTCCATCCTCCTATTGTACCTGAGCTGTTCAGCCACCACAGGGAGAGAGAGAGAGAGAAGGAGAGAGGGAGAGAGTGCCATGGGTGAATTTGGATTTGCTCCCAGAAGACTCATCCACACACTCTCTCACCAGCTGTCTCTCCTGCATTAGCATTCCAAATGCACTCTGACAATTCCACAATTAAGAACTAGAATGCTGCAATTAGTTCACTGCGTGGAGGGATGACCCAATTAGTGTTTACTTTACACAGATTTTATCACCTTCAATTTGTAAATGCCAACAGCCGTTTCAGCTACAAAAGCAAAACTGATTTCTTTCTTTTTATTGAGAACGCTCACAGCACAGGCCATATAACTCCCAGCGAGGACACGGAGGTCGTGTCATTGTGTTTGTTTCCTGGGGGATGTAAACGTTTCAGCGATCTGAAGTGCTGTAAAACCGTTCGCAGTTTGTTGAGAATTGAATGTGGAAAGAGCCTGCCGGGTTGATTATAAGCGATTAAATCAACATGCTTAACATAAAACAACATGTGTGCTCGTTCTTACAGGCATACATTTCATATGCTCTGTGGAAATTAACTAATAGCTGCTGACTTTATACTGCTAGCTTAATGTGCTACCCTGCTGCTTCAGCACTCCACACTGACCAACTACAGCAACCTCACAGGGTCAAACTCAACACCAGGTGGAGACATAGTGCACCATGAGAGGACAGCACAATTGTGTTAGCTCAAGAAAGATGATATTATGTTCAATAATAAAACAGTTTTAATTATTGTTTTACTACAGTCATTCTGCTGTTCTCTGCTACTACCCAAGACAAGAAAAGAAAAGTGGTTGTCAAGTTGTAGCCTCATGTTTATCTTTTGAAAAAAAAAAAAAAATTTAATGCATTCAATGTTGTGTCAATTTCCCCACATGGTATTAAAAATAGTACTGAAGATCAATATCTTTCAAGGTATTGTATCAAAGTTAGAAATTCCAGTATTGTGACTACAGTTGTTCCGATACCGATACTAGTATTGGAAATGCGTCCGATAGGCCTACTGCCCAAAATTCGGGATTGGGTATCGGCGAGTATGCCAGTCTATGCACCAATCTGATACCAAGGTTTCCACCAGCCTATTGCAAGTCCAGTGGCCCGCCGGGCTGGAGATGACTCCATGTCAGGCCAAAGCATCGGGAATTATGCATTTTTAAGATGTTTTTTTCTTAACTAAAATGTGTTATACAAGTAAAGAACTCCTTTAAGGAATAACTTCGTAGTAATAAGTAGGTTCGTAGGTTCTCCGCTTAATGTTAGCGAGTGTCGATGTTTGCCGTCAAGAGAGAGACAGACAGAGAAAGCGAGGGAGCGTGTGTGTGTGTGATGGAGTGACGGAGAGATGAAGTCAGCAGTAGCTAGCTGTGAGCGTAGCAGTGCAGTGTGTGTACAGTTCAGGCTGTCGATGAATAAATGCTACAACTCCTCAAGACACAAGCCAAGTTCCCATGACTCGGCGCAGGGATTTACATCTCTATTACAAAAGAGATGCCTGCTTGAGTGTGTGTAACCATGGCTGTGACTAGTGGTCAAAGGAGAAGCTATAAAATGGTGATAAACATATTTCATTTCCTATATTCTTCACAATATAAGTCCAAATGCTATATTGTAATTTAAAAGCTTTTATTATGCAACAGCAAAATCAGGAAATGTTGGGTTTTGGGTCCTGGAACTAAATTTGGGCACAGCTCAGGAGGTGATACTAAATCCAAGTAGCAGATACTTCCATGGTTTGCAAACAGTAGTGATTGATGGTCAAGAACATGTGATGTCACATCACAAGGACAACTACAAAAAACAAAAAGACTAACTTTTACTTGACAAGAAGACAACTTTTAAAGTTAAACAACAACTCCTTTATTGATGCCCGCCATCTTCTCCACACGCCACAAAAACGACGACGACAACAACAACACGTCCTGTTCATTTCACAATAAAAGCTCCTTTTTCACAACAAGAGCACATTCTTTCTATATGTAAACTCTTATACAGGCAGTTATATGTGGTTACTTGAACATAGTGCCAGTATGTAAATATAAGCATGTTAACAGCAACCACCAGCTAAAGAGCCAGAGTGAATATTGGACATGGGGGGATTAATCGGGAGGACACAAACTCAACTGCTGCTGTATGCAGAGCTGCTTTCAGGTACCACAGCCACAGTTTGACTAAATCCTGTGAGTGTGTGCAACCCGGCTGCTTTCACTTGACACACTGTAAGCCTGAGGGCTACCTGGATTACATGTGTGGCTAGTGTAAATGCAAGCCAGCCACAGCTCTAATTTCAAATTGCTTTTCACAGCACAGATTCCCTCAACGCACAAGTTTAACGTCACCTCCTCTGGTGATAAATACACCAGAACAGGGTTTTTCCTGCGCAGAGAATTAAATTTAGACCCGCCTCCAGCTCTCAACAAAACTCTAACGGATGTATTCGTGGAAAACACTATTTTCGAATAAGCGTTGCACTTGGTGGATTTCTGTAATTTGTAACTGCAATTGCAGCATTACGCCGATGTGTTGGCGCTGTATCGTAACCAGCACAGTGAACCGGGAATGTTGCTGCCAAAACTGCAAAAGAGGAAGAAAGAGTGCCGTCTGGTCTGTTTCCAGCTGGACTGCAGTAAAGTGGACGCGATGGTGTTTCCGCCGGTAACGTCTTTGCCACCACAGCAAAAAAATCACTAACGAGAGCAAAACTACTTTTCCCTGCCGTTCGATGTTTCATCATTGTAGTGGCTTGTTCTGAGGCGTGCCACTTTTTTTGATTCACAGCCAGTGGAACCGTGAGGAGATAATCGCTGAATTTGACAAAAAGTGTATTGGATTAGAAGCACAGCGGAGCAGAGGCATTTACACTTTTGTATAATATAAGTTTATGCTACGTGGACACAGGCTGAGAATTGATCACCTCAGCCAGGTTGTCTGGGAGAGGTTGTCTAAAGTGGAAAGACCCGAAACACCCGATGACCCCAGGTACTATCACTGAAGATGTATACAAGTGCATCACGAGATGTATGTAACTATCATGTCAAACTGGCTCGGCCAGTGACTTCCAGGAATAGGCTGGATGACTACCACGAAGAGAGCGGCAAGGGCTGGAAAGACAGCCGACAGCTCGGTAAGACGGCAACTGGGGCAGGAAGGGCCAGCACCCCAACTCGCTTCTTCTGTGAGGAAGAACCCAACTAAGCCACGTTAAGTCCTAAGAAAACATACTCCCAGGAGAGCCCGAGAGGGGGGGGGTGAATGAGCACCCCAAACAGACAGAAAAACAGGCAACGACCCATGCATTTGGACAAACGATTACGAGTGCAGTATGTGTATGCGGCAAGAGCTGCAAAAACTTGCAGGGCCTGAAGATCCACCAGGCCGAGATGAAGTGTGTGGTAGGCGAGCAGCTGGAGCAACGCACAGGGAGCAGCCCTGGTGACATTGAGGAGGAACTAGTCCCAGTCACCCCAAAGTGCCCGGAACCTCCAAATTCCAGAAGCTCAAGCACCACCCATGGCACAACAACATCCGTGGGTTAAATGGCCTCCAGCCAGCGGAGGGACTGAGTGGCGCCAATTTGACGAGGATGTGGACAGCATCCTTGAAGCAACCATGAAGGGGGGGAACGGACAGGAGTCTCAAAACAATGACAACCATAATCGTCAGCATCGCCACTGAGAGGTTTGGTACAGTGGAGAAAGGTGGTACTAAGTGAGGAGGAGAAGATCAGGCTGGCAGAACTCGGCAGCATCCTCAGATAGAAGCTCATAACTCTCCGTAGAGCAGAGTGGCACAGGAGGCGGACCAAGGGAAGAACCAGGAAACGCAATGACTTCCGAGCAAATCCATTTGGATTTACCAAACAACTGCCAGGACAGAAGTGCAGTGGCCACCTCATATGCTCAAAAGAGGATACAGAAAACCATCTCCAAAACACATACAGCGATGCAGCAAGAGGAGAAGATTCGGGAGAATGCAGAGCCTTGATCACTCCACCTAGACCAACCACTGACTTTAACACCAAAGAACCCAGTTTGAAAGAAACTCAAGCTATGTCAAGGCTGCCAGAGCCAGGTCAGCAACTGGACCCAGTGGATTGCCTTACCAAGTGTACAAGAGGTGTCCCAAGCTTATGCATCGACTGTGGAAGACCCTGAGGGTAATCTGGAGGAGGGGGAAGGTAGCCCAACAATGGAGTTTTGCAGAAGGTGTTTGGGTACCAAAGGAGGAGAACTCAACCAACATCGAACAGTTTAGGACCATCTCGCTGATCAGTGTCAAGGGGAAGATACTTTTCAGTATTGTTTCCCAACGCCTGGCAGAGTACCTCTTGAAGAACTAGTACATTGACACCTCTGTGCAGAAGGGGGGAATTCCAGGGGTTCCAGGTTGCCCAGAACACATCAGAGTTGTAACGCAGCTCATCAGGGGGCACAAAAAGGAAAAGGCGATCTGGCACTACTGTGGTTGGACCTCGCCAATGGTTACAGTTCCATACCTCACAAACTAGTGGAAACTGCTCTGGAATGGCATCACATCCCAAGCAACATCAAGGACCTCATCTTGGATTATTATGACAACTGTCTGACAACAATCTGAGGTTCACCTCTGGGGTCAATCGCATCCGAGTGGCATCGAGTGGAAAAAGGAATCATCACTGGCTGCACCATTTCAGTGACCCTTTTTGCCCTGGCCATGAACATGTTGGTCAAGTCAGCCGAGGTGGAGTGCAGAGATCCAGTAACCAAGTCTGGAGTCCGGTAACCCCCCATGAGAGCTTTTATGGATGACCTTACAGTAACAACTACGTCAGTCCCAGGAAGCAGATGGATCCTTCAGGGCTTGGAGAGGTAAATCACTTGAGCTCGGTTGTTTTTCAAACCGGCAAAATCCAGGTCCATAGTACTAAAGAGAAGGAAGGTTATTGACCGGTTACACTTCTCTCTTGGAGGTACTCGGATCCCATCAGTTACAGAAAAACAAGAACTATAGGAATGGTTGACAGCCGTCGACAAATCAGGACTACCGGGCAAATTCAAAATTGCTTGAAATGTTGTTTATTGTAAGGCCCCAGTTGATTCAGCACCACGGACAGGGCCGGCAGTCATGCCCTATTTATTTACAATTCACTCTGATGTTCTTGAGATAAACAGAAAGAGTAAATGATAACAAGGACATATCCAATACAAATAAAAATGAAATTGGCATAACCCCCATCATTTGTCCTCAGATCATTATTATGTGAAACAAGCTAACAAATTATAATTTTAATTTTCAAACCAATAATAATTGGAATGAAGTGAATCTACTCTAAAGCAGATTCTTCTCTCTCCATCTGTCCATTGTTCACACTGAATCTTCCATCATTTCTCAAACAAACAGAAGCACATGGCTACTTATTATGCAGAATGATGTCATCGAACCTTCCCGACCATTTAATCTAGCAATCCTTCCTGGTTGGCATCATGTAGTGTTCCATGCAGCAGTGGTATGAGTGAGAGCTATACTCAATATTATTCAATAATGTAATACCCTTAATATTACTTTAGGTCCTCTGGCTACGGATGTTTTGAAAGCCCTTCCCTTGGATCCCTTCACATCAGTCAGTCAGTCAGTAAGACAAACAGATCTCTGTCAGAGATACGGCTGATAGAAAAAGGCTTTTTTATCTCCTTGCAGGTTGGGTCGGAGTAAATAACACCACCGCCGTTGCGTCTTTACGCATGGAGCATCCTGTTTTGCTTCTCCCTATGAATTATATTTTCATTTTTTCCCCCCTGTAGCCTCGTTTTACGTGGTCAGGCCCGGGGGCTTGAGCCCCGGTAAGCCCGTGCATTAAGATGGCGGTGCAGGGAGTGTGTATTGTCGGAACATCGGGATTTCGGATCAATGGGTGTTTGTTATCGGAATAACAGGTTGTCGATCTAATGGGGTTTCGGTCCAGTTGTGCATTTGTGTCGGACTATGGGGTTGTCAGAACAATGACATGGCACCACACATGCGGGGCAGGCAACAGGAGAAAGGGCAGTCTGTGTGAAGTGGTGGTTGGCAGAGGAGGACGAGCTCCTGCTGCCGTCAATAGGGCGGGCTCTCTTAAGTCAATTTAATGGACTTCATTTGTTTTCATTAAGACTGCTCCGTTCACTTGGCCACCGATCGTTATCAGACGCTATTTTTTCGAAATAGTTTGATCGTGGTCTCTATGAAGGCCGATCAGGTGACGCATCGATTATGAATTGAAAACGTTTTCGATACTCTTTCGCTTGCTTTCTCGCCTGCTTTTTCATTTGCTCCGAGAGCAACACCGCTGGATACACACACACACACACCACACCCACACAAACGATATAAATTAGTCTATCTGATTCAGATAAATGATAATATATGCATCCCATGCTGTCAAACCTTTTGATTTTTCTGCCTCGGGAGAGCGAGAGACAAACAGACACACTTTGATCATAATGGCCAGTGAAAATAATTCCCTCTAAGCACAATTTGACTTGTATTAAAATAGGCAAAATTGAATTTCCACATATATTTATATAAATGAATCTTCTTTTCTTTTTTTTTTTATGAATGTGAAACTGATATAGGCCTCTCGTCAGTTCGGGCCTTCCTTTGTGTGCGGCTCTACTCCGAGCTTCCTTAAATAAAATAACTTGTTCCGTCTGTAGTGATTTTGCAGTTCATTGAACGTTACATTGGGTTAAAACTTTAATGAGTCCAAAACCTCAACTCCCACTTTGCTGTTTGTTTGTTCGTAATGATTAGTCCCATTTTTTTTACACAGTTAACTTAGTTATGTTCCGAGCCTGGGAGGTGTAACGGAGGAGAAAAAATAAATAGTGTCTTTGTCATCTGGGGAGCATGAATGTGTTCAGTAAATTAAGGAAAGGAATCGCTAAATCTGTCGTTAATAAACTATTCCTCAGACAGTCAGACTTCTAATAAGGATAGAAGCTCATAAACGCACTCGTACAATGAATGACTGCCAGCCTTCCAGGCCCTGCTAAAGGAGCACGATCACAAGGTTTCCAGGACAAGACATCTACAATGCATTGCAATCAAATTAGCGCTTGTTAAACCGCAGCCTCTGCCTGTTTAAAAAAAGCACCTATTAATTGAAGTCAATGTAAAATCAATTAACAGAGTAAATAAACCCCACATCACCTGTCGGTCATGTCAGGTGGGCCGAGTGCCTGCTTAGGTAATAAAGAGCTTGGCCATTGAAACGAGATTTAATCCCATCTGCGCTCCTTCATAACAAATGTGATTTAGCTGAGCGGGAGGAAAGGCCCCCCTATCAACAATCTCTTCTTTTTGCTGTTAAGGAGATAACTGATGAATCGGTCCAGCAGCAGGGTAGTCTGGGTATAAAAAGAGAAACTCACAGAGCTCGAGATTAACCTAAAACTGCATTTCAATTAAAAGAACTACACCTACGACAACGGCGTCGCTGTGCTACTCACCCGTGTGTATCATACGCGACACAAATGGGACTCTCTTGGTGAAAGGGAAATCTTATTTAGATTCAATTTTCTGATGGGAGGTGGCTGAACAGTATATCCGTCAGGCGCACATATCAAGTCTTTAGGCCAGAATGAATATTACACGCAGAGAGAAAAGGGATAGGCAGATAGCTGGGGACTAATAAAAGTAGTAAAGGGTAATGCGAACCAAACCTGCACAGTAATTGATGGAACTCTCTGGCTCAGCATGGACTGGTAGAAGGAGAAGGATTTCCTCTCCGTGCATTTAACTCTACCTCTACTCTCTGTTCGGTCTATAGTTACGAAGAACCTATTGACTCATGCCATTAAATACTATTACTGTTACTAAAATGATGCAACTTGAATACATATTGTACCCCACACCCCAGTCTAGAGAGTGGACGAATGCAACAACAGGTATTTATTGCTGCACACAATAAATAAATAACTATAACACATAGAAAAAGGTGAAGCTTGGGTTCAGCTCAACAAGTAAAACAACCTGATTTACCAACCCGTAGCTCTGGCTAATCCCTATAACAAAAGACAAACAAATAATACATGGGCTAAGCCTAACTCCCTAAACTTAACATAAACCGGAGGAAACGAAATATTCGAAAATGGCAGTTCACCCCTACGGTTTCTGTGTATTAAAGTCTGATACATTTACAATGTAAAATGAAATGTTTGCATTGAAGCTACAGCTATCTGCACAAGGAAATGTACAAGGGAAATAGTTGCTAAAGCCAAAGGCTAACACAAAGGCTGGATAACCAAATCCACTGCACTACACTCGGTCCCCACTGAACTAACGTTACACACTTTAAAATTTACAAAAAGCTGTCAAAAGGTTGGATTGGCAACAAGGACTGAAGCTTCAGCGTCACATCAGCTGCAGACATCCCAGAAGCTAAATAGACCAGCCCACTGTCCTCAGCCAATCTGCAGCGGCAACGGCACTGGAGGCCAGCAAATGGAACCAATACTTATCAAACACACAGATTCCAGGCGATCTCCCTCCAGCCAGCTGCCACTGTATTTTGTTTTTTTGTCATGAAACGAGGAGGTATCGTATAGATAGAACTCCGCATTTCAACCCAAAGTGAATGACAGGAATGAATAGAAACAAGACGTCCAACAAAATGGGGCACCGCGCTGCGTTACTCGCAGTTAGGACATGGTGTCATGGCCATAATGCATGTGATAAAAATCACACCAAATACTAGTTTTACAGGGTTATTTTGTCTACAATTTGTTTTTAAAATTGACACATTTCTCAGCAATAGAAAGGCAGCAACAAATTGTATTTATGTAACAGATGGCATTTTGTTACTCTTGAAGTCACTGAGAATATAGAAATACAAAAAAATTTTTTAGTAAAAAGTGTTTGTATAGGAGACCTCAATATCCAAACTTGACGTATGGAGGGTGGATTTAAAGGAGGACATCTCAGATAATAATTGGAACATAGTCTGCAAGGAGGCTCAGGCACAAACAGCCAGCACTAATTTGAAGCTACTTCAACACAACTGGTTGACGTGGACTTATTTAACCCCTGTCAGATTGAATAAATATAACAGTAATATACCTGACACTTGCTTTAAATGTAATGAGGCTCAAGGAACACTTATACATTGCAAACCCCAAAATGATATTGTTACATTTATACCCATCAGATCTCAATCTGAGAACCAAAGAATGGAAATTTATTGATTTTGTTATATTGCAGGCAAAACAAATGATTGCTTTTAACTGGAAGAAATCCGATGCACCTACAATTGGCGCTTAGATTAAAAATATTGCGCAATGTATGTCAATGGAGAGAATAACATACACCTTGAAAACTAAAAAAGTAGTGATACTGGAGAGCTTCTACAGCAGGAATAATTAAGATAGGATACGTAAAAATTCACAATAGTGGTAGACCCTCAGAAGGAAATGGATTCTTATTTTTGAAAATCTTTTTATTTTATTTATTATTTATTTTTTATATATATTTATTTTCTGTTAATGTGTATCTTCATTTTATTAGAGGTGCCATTTAACTGTTCAATTGTATGATTGATACTGTGAAGCTGTATATTGATTTTGACCCTGTGAGAAAGGGAAAAGTTAAGAGAGAACGCGTGGGTGTGCGGGGGATGTTATGTTTGTTAAAGTAAATCCTGTATTGAATATATATTGCATAATAATGCTGATGTTTGTATAACAAAAAAAAAACAATGAAGACATTGTTTGTGCAAGTTTTGCATGAATAAATGTTACCTTTTGCCTTTGTGTGTTGACCTTACTGCAAAATCACTTGATATAACTTTTTTGAAATATTCTTTCACACACACATAATACACTCCATAATCTTTACTCTGCTTTCATGCCATTATTTGCCACACTGTCTTCACTAGCACACAGCGGACTGGAGGACATCCTGATATTAGCACCCCTCTGTACTGAATATAGAATCGATTTTGAATCAGGAATTGTTTTCAATCGAGAATCGATTTTGAATCGAATCATGTCCCCAAGAATCACAATCAATTCGAACTGTGAGATACCAAAGTTTGAACACATCATGATAACGTTGTAATTTACCTTCACCCAATACTCATACTTACTGAGTAGAGCTTGATTGCATCATAATGCAAGTCAATGTAACCTCCGTTAACGTTAGCTGTGAGCTCCGTGCTGCCAGCAGACGAGGCGGTCACTGTGATTACTCTGAGCAGCATCATGGGAATGAATTACAATATAATACATTTCTGATCCAAGTTAAATGTTCCAAATGTTTTAAGGTTGTTCCAAAACTACTTATTTTGGACCTGCAGGTGTTAAAAAATTACGAGCTTTATGTCTTCTTCACTCACGCTGAAGAACTTCCACAACGACATGTTTGTGTGTATCAGCAGGCTAATAAACCAAGATTAAATAGAGAAAGGCACATGTTGGTGTTTAACCTACTGCTACTATTTCTCCTTCATTTACTCGACGTAGCTCTTTTTCCTTCGCTCCGTGTCAGCCCGCTGTTTCTTTCTCTCTTCACTCGCGTGTCTCCCATGTGGTGTCTTTCACCTGCCCTCTTCCTGACCTATGACCAATGACCAATGACCAAAGGTGGCACTGAATGATACCTACAGTAATCAAACAAAATAGCTGACATTAAAGGCATAATCTTTTTTTATGTAGTTTACCCTATTGTTTGCCTTCAGTATTGTTTAGAACTGCTTATTTTAATTACTTATTCAACTATTTACATCCTACCTTGTTTATGCCTAATATATCTTAATCTCTCAGATAACCATTTTTCTGTCTTCATTTTGATTTGTCTTTCAGTTTGATTGCCTACTGAATTATTTTCATCCAACTTTATTTGGACTTTAGCTTATTTGTTTTAATACCCTACTTTTACACCAGGCAACACATGTTAGCAGGCTCTTGGAAAAAACATCCTAATGCACACTGACCACAACACCATCAAATGTATTATTTATTTATGCTCCGGCTGGTGGGCGGTGCTTGGTATTTCCTCAACTGATCTCAACATGGCTGCCGGGTCACAAACTTTCTAATTTTTACAGCTAAACAGTACACTACAAGATGTTTCTGAAAACATTGAAGGCGAGAAATAGGACAGAATATTGATTCATATTTGATCAGCGCTGCCTAGTTTGACCGTTTGATAGGCATTCACGAGTGATTGACAGCTGCTCAGAGACGGCAGATTCCAGTTCAGCTCTTACTGCTTGTTTTCCTCCGTTCTGTGAAATCTTGCAGATGCCGTTAGGAGCACCGGAGGACACATGATCTCTTTCAGATTACCTGTCTCATGCACTACTGTCAGGATATAGCGTCCGTTTTATAAAAATAACTTTTGTTAATCATATCTGCTCCAATTCTACCCACTGCAGCTTTAAATCATTGCTATTTCTGAAAGAAAAACACCATCCACACTTTATACGGCCTCCTGTAAAACACATCTGATTCTCTCAGTACTGCTCCATAAGCCACAAAACATCATTGGAATGATGGCACTACACTGGTTATCACAATGCTGAAACTATATAAAAATAGGTGTCAGTAATGAAGGCATTAAGATACAGTCCAGTGAAAATACAGAGCGAGTGCATTTCTGTGACTTTCCATAATGATGAAGCACAAGAACTATTGTGCAACTAATAAAAGCAATACAATTGCTCCTCCACTAACTTGCCTTTGCGAGTTAATGGAATTTGGCCGTTGACCAAAAGCTCTCTTAATCAACTCCAGGAGGAGTTTAGTTCTCATCTTACATTTCGGTTCATATTTATAAGGAAAAACAAAGCCAGAGCCGCTGTAGCCCGACACGAGAGGAACATTAAGCTTTTGGGTTTTGATGTTTTATACATCTGCTGTCCTTGTCTGCAGTCCTTCTGACATGAATTTCAGACTCACACATGCACACAGTGCACATAAAAGCACATATCAAAATTGAATTATTCAGCATGCATCAAACAGCCTGGTGTTCTGGGTGGATAGACAATCAGCAAAGGCATGCTGACATTGATCCGTCTGATATAACCTATGTATTACACTCTACATCAAACGGAGTCCATTTCGGCATGGAATCACAGGGTAAATTCAGAGTTTGAGTGGGAACTAAGAAGTCTCTCCGTAGTCATGTCCGCTGTGTAACAGCTAGCTGTAAACAAGTGCTCACATCCTGCATTAAACCCATTATCTCCAGGGAAGCTCGCTAGCAAATCTTATCAGGAGGGTGGGGGGGGAGGCCCACCCTCACCAAGTCGGATGTTTGAGAGATCCCATTTGGTTGTGTACATGACTCATTATAACAATGTGCCTTGTCAGCACACCATCTCCGGGAAACAGGCATTAGCAGTGCAAATGAGATCAGAGTGGGCAAAAAGCATCGGAGACAGAAAGGACACTCTGACGGGCGGGTAACCAGAGGCTGCTTACACAAAATGTAGACTAGACTCGGCTTCTGTCAAAATAGACTCCAGATCCAGTTCATCCACTGCACTAAAGCTGTCTACTTCTTGACAATAAAGTAAAAAAAAAGAGAAAAAAAAACATGTCCAGTTGAGCTGAGGCTTCCAAGAGTACTCCGTCGATTTAGCATTGCACTTGTATAACATTAGTGGACTCAAGATGGACAGTTTAAAAGAAAAAAAAGGATCAAATCGATGCAGCAGAAGCACAGATATCATCTTTTTTATATTCCACACATTCTCCTTCCTTGTCAAAACCTAGTGCATACATTACATTACCCACAATACCACTCAACTGATGATAGCTTTTGGTTGGAGATTCTGGTTTGTCAGGTATTTTTTTTATAATTTAGATTAGATTCATTAATTGTGTGAATGCTGTTCTTTAAGGACATTAGTGCTTACGTTTAACTTTTTTCTACTATTTATGCTTTTTAAAATATTCAACTTTTTTCACATTTTTTTTTTACAATGCAAGTCAATGGAGAGGATCTTCAAAATCCTCTTGAACCTGCTCCACTTTGAACTTCAACTCCATCCACATCCTTTCAGCTACAGACACCATTTAGACTTTAAACGGGTTATGAGACTGTGAACTATCAAACATATATTCTGATTCTTTACAGTTTTTTTTTTTTTTGTTTTTTTTTACAGTTTTTTCATAATCACAGTTTCCGTTTTGTTAAATTTTCAGACCGTTTCAGATTTTATAATGGGTGTGTATTTGGCGGAATGTTCAGAGCTATAGAGTGGTGACATCACGGCTAGAGTTTAGATGAGCTTTAAAATCTTCTGAAATCTTTTTTTTTAACTTGCTGTCATTTCCACAATTTTAACTCTTCATACAAATTGTGTGAAAATTGTGTGCTGGTCGCAGAAATGTTACTATGGAATCAGTCAGACTTGAACACATTTGGCTATAAATGCCTGGAAGTGACAGGAACTCCAAGCAATCCCCCCCATAGGGACCCATGTTAACTTTGACCAGTAGTACTGTAAGACATTTTCTAATCTCTTAGTCGATGTCTGTGTGATGTACACTGATGGTTTTAAAAAGGACATTAGATACCTTCATCGTCATTTGTCTCTTTTGTCTTTGCTAAGCGTGATGTTGAAATGAAGAAAGCACTAAATCATTCACAAATTAAAAAAAAAAAAGAAATATAGAAGTATTGAACGTACACATTCACAAGTTCCTTAAAGGCAGCACAATTACCAAATTATGACACAAGGGTTTGTAAGCTGGTGTAATTAATTTGTTACCATTAGTTCAGAGATACTCTCAGTGCAGGGTGGTTTAAACTGAGTCTAGGATCAAAGCTTAAACTGGCTTTACTCCAGACCACTGCAACCAGTGAACCTACAGCATACTTTAGATCTACTAACACACAGAAGTCTGTCTTTGAGAAGCCAGCCCACTGCAGGTCTGCTGGGTGGATTACCATGTCAGTCTGACCTTTGCTGTGATGGAAACTTTGAGGCAGAGGTACAATATAGTGTAGTGTGTGTGATTTTTCTCTAACCTTCACAGTGAGCATTTGACAGATGTCAATATGCAGGACTTCACTAAGTTCAACAACATCCCACACAACATCTTCATAATATGTTTGTTGGAAACAGAGCAACCAACATTACATTTGTCGTATTTGAGTAGGTTTGACCATCATTCTCATCACTTATGATTAACATTTCACTCATTGCTGCAACACTTGCTTTAGTACAGAGTCTAGTAGGGCAGTTATACAAGTAATCAGATCATCACAAAGGTTTAAAACAAATCCACAATTAAACCCAACTATCTAAACCACGTATTTAGAGGAAAAGACAAAAGTGAAAAAAACACGTCAGTTACACTAATATACTGTAATGTCTGGTGTAAACTTGTGTGTACACACATCTATAGTAAGCGTGAAGGTCAAAGTTAAGCCAGGGCACTAGGGGTGTAACGATTCATCTACTATAACGATGTATTGATTTATATTCCTATGATCGAACTACAACAATAGGTACCCGGCAAGTTGTCCTTCACGGGAGACGTATATCGATATAAAATCTATTTGAAACGCAAAAATTGATTGTATCAATACTAAGGATTTTCACCTTGTATTTAAGGACGACAAACGTTATAGTATATGGTGTTTTTAGCACTTTTATTAGTAAAGAAATGGTAAACGTTACTCCGGTTCACTCACCAGACATGCGCCAGCTTGCCAGCTCTGCCCTCTGCAGCGCAAGCACACATCCTGTCGTGCATGCAGACGAACGGCGCACTGGACTCCTCGCTCTTTCACCCGCTAGCGGCGATGAGAGGGAGACGGGCGGTGGTCTGCATGAGGAATCCTGACCTGCACTGTCCAGTATCCAGTTATTTGATGAGCCAAACATCGTCCTTGAATCGTATCGGAACCATGGAAATAATATCGTATCGTAGTAAAAACGTATCATTGCACCCCTCCAGGGCACAATATCTGCTGAGTGAAATCAACAAAGAGTTTTGGTAACAACCTTAGTCGGACACTTCATTACAACTTGGGTCTTATTTTCAGAATTTTGGCCATCATTCTTGTTGTGATATCTTCTGTATTAACACTGTATTGCTGAGATCTGGGAACAAGTACTTCATATGTCACTACAACAAAGGCCGACTGGACCAGAAACAGCTAAATTACATAATTTAATGAGAACAAGGTTCAACATCAACATTGCAGGAATTTTTTCATGATGACGGCTGTAGCTATTAGATGTTGGATGTGACAGGTGGGCTGAGAGCCACTACACTAGAAAGGGAGAGTGGAAGTGATGGTGAGAAAGAAGTTGCTACAGAAGACTGAAGTTGCCAACTGTCCCTCTTCACTCCAAGGTTTGTTGGCCTCTCTTTACATCTAAAAATGGAATGCGATGAATTAAGCATGTTCCCTTTTTACTATATCCAACAGCCTGCAACTTTATGTCCACGCATGCTTCATGTGTGGCTGACTGTTCAGGAGGCCCCTTATGCTATGTTCGCTCTACAAGCGGGAAAACGGCCTGTGTGGCCTGCATTGCTGTCGAGTCGTCGTTGAAGTGTTGTTCAAGCGCTCGTTCAGACAGAATGGAACATTGGTTGACGCTTCACCGCATCATCAGAGCGCTGAAAAAAGGTGTAACCAGCTCAACTTGGATTCTTAACACGTCACGCCCTCCACACAGAGACAAGTGTGGGGCGTCAGTTTGTAGCTTCACGTCACCGGCTTCCACTGAAAATGACTCATAGCCTGTTGCTGTGTCGCTCGTAGTGTGCACAACTAATCATCCTGACATGATGTTCTACCAGTACTTACGGTTCCTGGTTGCCATGGCAACTTAGGAGCACAAACACCTATCCCCGAAACTTCGTTTATATGTGTGCATTAAGGGGTTAGAGTACAGTGTAACTACAGAGCGTATGCACATGGACGAGGTAGCTGACGCCTCCTCAAAAATGCAACTAAATGTCGAGACAGCAAAAACTGATTGGTCAGCTCGGGCTGCTTGTGTCTTCTCCTACAACTTTCTGTTGCCGGTAGAGACAACATGAAGCAAGTTTAAAAAAAAAAAAAAAAAAAAAGGCTCACTTGTCTTCTATTCCGCAAACCTGCTCTCAACAGTCACTGCTCTCAATCGTAGAATTTTATAGAACATAAAGACATCGATTGCACAGAATAGTCTCTTCTTCAGGCTAATCTCGCACAAGGCTGAACTATAAATATATGCCATAGGTATCTACAGTGGGAACATCATTAACCGCTTGCGTCGGCAATAAACCTTGCTTTACTGTCTGTTAGGCAAGAAAATATGCACCGATTTCATTTGTACTATCACATTAGATGGTAAACGGACTTGCATTTATACAGTGCTTTTCTATTCTTCTGACCTCATTGAATTCAAAGAGCTCCTCCACATTGTGGAAATCCTCTAAATATTCAGCCGTGACATTGAAAATCTTTTAGATAACACAAAGCTATGCTTTCTGTCCTCCAAAACAACAAACTCTACAAGGCTGCCACTCTGACTTCCACCATGGATGTATTCCACTATTCCACGCTTCACCTCGCCAGTTTTCAGAAGGACACTTCTCCTTGAGCGAGACTCTTTCCATGATATTAGACACTTATCATAACAATCAGAGCCTTTCATGGCAAAAACAAGCACTTTTAGTGGACGTAAATGACAGTGCCAGCTTGCCCCAACAGCACCATACTGCAGCCCGAGAGCAGCTGCTGACTGCAGCCTATCATTTTGCTGCTGTTTCTTCTTACAGTAAATAAGATCCTCTCCCTGCCTTTAGTGCATTAATGCTCGCCGTTACACACACCCCTCCACCTCCCCATCACCGCCCACATTCATCAGCCTCCCAGTCCCAGCAGAATCCTCATCACCATCACCAGTGTTTGGACTCCCCTCCATTACAAATCTCTCTAAGCACCAAAGACTTTCTGTCAAGACTTTATTATCAAAGATCATCTCCTATAACAACAAAAAGTATCTTTTCTTCATTCATTTGTCTCTCCCGATTGAACTGCATCTCTGGAAAATCTGCAAAATCTGGTTGGTTGAACTTTGAGTGCATGCCCATAGTCACGCTCATAGAGAGAGACGGAGAGATTTGTGAATAAGTGAAAGTGTATAAAGAGTCTCCCTGAATGAACTTCCGCTAAGCTTCATATAGACAAATAATATATAAAATAAATCAGAATGTATTGCTAAAGCAAGTGGAGAAATACATATTTTGCAAAAGAAACTCTTTAGGTGCTTTATAATGGAAGCTGATGTAACTTGAATGCAAGCTAAAATAAAAAGGAGGGCATGAAGCAGTGAAAGTGCACAGCTCACAGTTTTGAACAGGCATGGGCTCTCCCAGGGCTCCCTGGTGGACTCAAGAACTGGTGCTCAGGAGGATGAGGGGGTTACTGATGGACATGTGGGAAGACTATGGATCCAGCTGTGCTCTCTGTAAGCTAAAGCCTCACTTCAAAGTCCATCTCCCCATCCAGTGGCCTTGGACAGCCGTTGTTGAAATGCACAGATCTTAGCGGGGAAAAAAACCAAGGGAATCCACTACGGATCAATCTGGCTAAGCCGGGCTATGGACGAATACTGATGATGTTCATTAAGACAGCAAATGCTCTCCAAGGTCACTCGAATCGCGTCTAAGAAAGTGAACAGCAAACCTTTAGATAGTATCTGAGAAGTGTGAAAAATTAAAAAAAAAAGGCCTTTAATGCATTCCCACAGTGATCCTGGGAGAAGGCAAACGTTCAAAGCCCCACCGAACCTCCAGACAAGCCTTCTGGGAATGATCAAACTACATGCCATCTGGACACCGAGGTCCCACTACGGACATGATGATTAGAGAAGAAAGGAAATGAAATGATGCCCGAGCTGCTTCACATGATTCAAGACAAACACTACTCTGCTGGCTTGGGACTACAGCTTGCAACATGTCCCTGTTTGTTTCTGAAATTCACCTTAAATGGTTATTAGATTTTTATTTTTTTTTTTTATAGCTGCTGGGATAGCAAAATAAAGCTGACAATCACTAACAGCCTCCATAAATAGTTTATAGCACAACATCAGCATAAATTAGGCTTGTTATCACCCCTCGTGCCGCATTGCTCGCTTATATTTACTATCCTTTAGTCCTGACATGAATAATAGGGCCTGTTGAGTTCCCTACCAAACCTGAGTCATATATTTATGGTTCAAATTAAGGGACCCTGTTGAATATGGTTTGCTGTTGTATCTCATTAAATCTGCATCAACAAGCTTTGTGAATATCAATATCCGTGTCAGGATTCAAGGGCACACAGTAGTCTGCGTTAGGAGATGCAACACAAGGTCTGTCAGGCCTCATTGTGGCGTCCTCACTGAGGAATGTGGAGTTGTTTTATTAAAGGTGGCAGGCAATTCGATCCTCGCTGAGTTGTTCTTTTTGTGGAATTAAAAAAAAAGAAGTGATACAGAGAGGTACAAAGATTATGCAAGTTTTTGAGGGCGTTTTCACACCTGTAGTTGGTTTGCTCTGGTCTGAATCAGGGACCAAATTTTTGCAATGTTGCATATTGCCTCGAGTTTGGTTTGTGTTCATACTGCAGTGTTTACAAGCGGACCAAAATTTTGGTGCGCAAAGAAACGGCTCTCTAATTGGTCAGAATTTCCGTGCAGGAAAACTCTCGGAAGTAAACAAGAAGAGAATACTTCCAGAACGCAACACTCTACAATTTCACAATTTCATTACGCGGCTTGATCTTGGCCCTGGTCATCTTTTTTTTTACCTCGTAGCAATTTTTCATTCAAGGCAAATGATACAGTTTGAAAATGAGGTGACTGGAAAACAATGTATTGATGCACTGGAGTCGCCGTAGGGCGAATATCAAGACAGTTCAGGAGGATGCGTGCATTAAAGCTTCAGTAGGCAGTATATATTTTTGGCATCATTGCGCAAAGATTCCATAATAACCTTTCAGCATATTGTAATTCAAATGTTCTGAGAGATAACTAGACTTCTGCTCCTCCTCATGGCTCTGTTTTCAGACTTTAGAAAATCTAGCCCGTGACGGGAGACTTTGACCAATCACAGGTCATTTCAGAGAGAGAGCGTTCCTATTGGCTGTGTTCCGGTCATGTGACCGGAACTTAGCGTTCCTTCACCAGAGTTCACAATGGCGGCGGCGTCACAAACTTTCTCATTTTACAGCTAAACCGTGCACTACAAGATGATTCTGAAAACATTTGAGGAGAGAAATAGGCATTAACGTAACATAATATTGATTCATATTTGATCAGCGCTGCCTGGTTTGACCGTTTGGTCGGAGTTCGGAGTTCGCGAGTGATTGACAGCCGGCTCTCATAGACAGCAGCTGGACAGCAGACCTCAGATCAGCTCTTACTGCTTGTTATCCTCCAGTCTGTGAAATCTTGCAGATGTCGTTAGGAGCACCGGAGAACACAGAGACACATGATTTTTTTCAGGTTTACCTGTTTCATGTACTACTGTCACTTTTTTTAATCATATTTGCTCCAATGTCGCCTACTTCAGCTCTAACCCTCCTAAACTGTGACATGCTCATCGGCCGAAAATATTTCTGATGGTCCATCAGGTATGCCCGTGGTCTTCAACAAAGCCTGACGTTACACCTGTTTAGTACTGATGTGAATAGCGAGGGCAAGCGTAGGCTCTTTTGTAGTAATGTTGTCTGGTGTCTTGTGTTGATATGCACAGCGCAGCTTGCTACCGGAGCTGGTTTAATCCAAAAAAGGCACAATGCTTTCTCCAGTTGGGCCAGATCGAGGTCAGATCACCACAAACGAAAAGTACCAAACCGTACCGCAGTTCATTTGGAGCCAAACTGAGACCACCCCTTCAAGAAGGTCTCGGTCTAGGCTTAATATATTGAGGTACTCCCTCTAGAACTGCCATTGCTTGGATGTATATTTATACGCATTTTCAGCAGTATGTTGATCTTATTCACACAAAATTTCAACAAGCCACTGTCTCGTCTTTATGTGGTTTGAGACAAAAAACACTATGAGTAATATGAGTAAAGCTGCTCAATATTTTTGAGAAAACATGTGAAACCGAGCAGGTCAAGGCAGAGGACAGGCTGTCTTTAGATGGTGTGGGCCAATGTTTATTTAATGGTCCAGCCAGTCTCTTGCCTCTCAAGGCTTTCCACAGGCAGCGTTTGTACTATTACACCACTGTGCACAGAACGAGCCCACAAACCCTGTCTGTACCAGGCAAAATGGATAACACGCCTCTCTTTTCAGTGCACAGTGTACAAAGTGATGCGGTATAAAATGATTAAAAAAAAACCTGCAGTGTTGGCCATCCATCTTCAGCGGTTCTCAACCCCCCCGCCTTTCGGCACGGTCTTGATGTTGGAGCCGTCTCCTCCCCAGGCCCTTAGACAATAGCCCTGCGAGCATCCCACTGGATAACTGCCATGGCACGCCGAATGCCAGACAGAAATAATCTCCTCCTGGTGATAACCAAGCAATCTAACAGCCCTGGGGAGCCAGAAACACTATTCAGAAAGCAATGGAACAAAACCAGGGCTGGCATGTAATGGGGCGGTGACACAGGGACCCGGGGGTTAGACAAATACATCCCCGTCACCAACAGTGAGTCCGCTGACTGAAGATGAACAGACATCACCGAAACTCTGCGAGGCATGCTGGATTATGAACTGCCCTGACCAACAAAGATGTATAATTCCAGCTATCATTGACTGTAGAAGTCCATTAGTTTACATGCAGACTAAGTTGCTTTAAAATACTATGCTAGTGATTTTGCATGACCCATTTTCTAGAAATCATTCACAGTTTACATGAATGATTACTATTTTAATTATTTTTTTTAATATGTTGTAGTGTTTGGGATTTTTTAAAGTATGCTGGGAGGCTGCTTCATCAGGAGTAGAGCGTGCGGCGGCTCCAGAAGAAAGACGGAGCTTCCATTAGCAGTCAGCTCGAATTCAGCCAGAGCAAACCCCCGCGCCACGGTCTGATCCCGGAGGACTGCTGCCCTGAGTCCTCACATGATCAGCAAACTTTCTGTTGCTGCTAGGACACGACTTTGTCCAGGGGTTCCCAAACTTATTATTCAAAAGGTGCGCGCCTGATTTTTCTATTCAAGGTCAGCGGTCCGGAACAATTGGCGATAAGACTATACATAATAACGTATAGTAGCCTATTCACCTGTAGAGATTAGTAGGCTACCGTTAGTTCCTTCTAATGCTACTAGCCCGCTGGTCTTATCGATAGGCCACTCCTTATTGGTTTGGTTCTTTATCGATACTCTTATCAGTTATTTTTCATAATTAAATAATTGCTTTTTTGAAAAATTATTTTAAAAAAAGAATACATTCAGAACATAATTTATTTATAACTAAACATTGTTTCTAGAGCAGCAACGCAACACTTTATAATAACCATCATTTATAAATGATAAATTGATAGTTCATTAAAATTTAGTTAATATTTATTTTATTGTAAACAAACCATAAAATTATAATTAATAATGTTTACTAATTATTATTAATAATGGTACAGTAGTTTGGTAATAGTTAATAATTTGTTTGTAAAGTGTTTGTAAACATTATTTGGTTGGCTACTATAAAGTTGCAACTGATGATTATAAGACCTTGTTAAATGGTTAATAAATACTTCATCTATAAACATTATTTAGAAAGATAGTTAACGCTTTGTCAATGGCTAATAATTTGTTTCTGGTCCATCTATCTATGTACTGTTTATAGATGTTTCACAAACAATTTCTTAAAAATGTACAAATCATTTGGCAATCACTAACAAATACATAATATATTATATAAAATGTTATGTGTGCAACAATAAACTGTTAATAGATAGTGTTTTAATCTAATCAGAATGTAATTGTTATAGTCTCCCATCAGCTATGATACAATATATAATTTATAAACTACTTATTTCATATAACACAAGTTACTGATAAAATAACAAAATTATATCATTACTAATGATAAGTAAACATTATTCATTTTCATTTCATTGTTTGTTAACAGTAAAATGACTATTAACTAAGTGAAATTAACTGTCAAAGTCACTTCTCGGCACAGCAAAATCACTATATAAACTCATTAATATCTGACTTGATACTTTCTAAAATCCAAAACAGTTACGCCTCAACCACACTGGGATAGTCAGGAGCGCGTGCTGCATTGCGTGGCGGCTACGTGATTCCCGCGTCAGGTGTTCAACATATACTTATACATACAGCACATATTTCAGAATAAAAGCCTTGTGTTAACAATGAAGGAATTCTGTCCACAGAAAAAAAAATGCTTGAGGGCATTTATTTTGAAAAGAAAGCAGGAAGTGTCGATTTAAACCCCGTACTTCATTAATTCATGGAGCTCTCCAAGTCACTGCATGTTCAACATCACTCTCTTGCACATATTTCAGAATAAAAGCCTGCTGTTAACAAATGAAGGAATTCTGTCCATAGAAAAAAATCGTTGAGGGCTTTTATTTTGAAATTAAGTGCTAATTTAAAAATAAGTCTTTACTTTTTTTTCATCTTTGTAACATGTCCTACAGATATAGACATGGAAACTGTAGTAATATTGCTGATATTATGTCAATGTATAGTTAATAGATCACTTTCACTGTCTTTTGTTGCTGTTAACCGCGCGCGGCACACATCAAAAATGTGTGAGACGCGGGCAGTGTCGCTGCTCTAACCTGTTAACACGGACGCTGAAATAAAAAACAACAGGTAACGTAACCGCCACACGCTCCTGACGTTCCCAGTGTGGATGAGGCTTTAGACTTCATACAGACTGCTTTTGTTTCAGCTTGTTTGTAACAATTCTCCAATAGCTGAGTTAGCGCGTTGTGCTTGTATAAACATAGCACTAGTGGATGAGAGACCGCGGACAAAGCAGATTAAAATATCACTTTTGGCTGCCAAAGGGTCTGACAGAGCATCAATATGTGACTAGTTGGGATGAGAATGTGTTACAATAGTACCTTCAACCTTGTTTACATGTCAAACAAATAAGAGCAGAGCAGTTCAGTCCATCAAATGGGACAATGCAGGTCCTGAGGGAGAAAACAAAAATGAGTGCCATTGTTCTGCAGCTGGAAGACACAACCTAAAAAAGCCCTAGCAGCTCCGGCATCATGATTTCTTCAATATGGGTGTAATAAATACATGAATAAGGCAGATATCTTTGGGAGACAACGCTGGTGTTGTTTAACGTAAATCTTTTACTTTTCCTATATTTCCTATTTAACTTTTTTTCAAGCATATTCAAATTTTCCATGAAAGCTGCATTCAAGTTTGTTTGTTTTTCTAGTAGAACCCTTGTAATCACTCAATAATTGCACTTAAATTTCTACACTGTATTACATATCCACTATTACAGCAGTAATACAGTGTAGACTATAAGCTCTCAAATGGGACAATGCAGGTCCTGGGGGAGAAAAAATAAAAAAAATGAGTAGCAATGTTTCGCAGCTTGAATACACAACCTAAAAACCCCAGGCAGCTCTGGCATCATGCTGTCTACAACATGGGTGAAATAAATAAATAAATAAATGAAACCTTTTTTTTTTGGCAGCATGAACACATCAGTGAATGCCTGCTAGCATGATAATACCATCTAGCCTACACTTTGACGTAGTCCTACTGATTTACACAGTGGATAAACATGCTAATGTTTACTCTTTGCCAAGGTGATGCAACTTGGATACAGTAATTGTTGAAAACTTATGTGGCATGACTTCCTATTTACTCATGCAACCAAATGTCACCAAAACCACTTTCTGCAGACTTTTTATCCGATGATAACGAGTGCTTTACTGGAGTGTTTCGTGGGAGACTTGTTCTGTCTCTCCACTACATGTATGTGATGGCAGTAGGTTTTATTTACTTTTCTGATTAAGATTCATTATTCAACATGAGATAAGCTTATCAAACTAGAATGGCACTCGGAGAGCACAAACCTCCGCCAACGCGTGAATTTAAAAATAAGCTATGGCGGTTACGTTATTAACAACACGGTGTGTTTCCGTGTAACGTGTCGGCGGATGCCTCTCATTCAGCAGGCTTGTCATGTCTGTATAACGTTACACTACGTTGTCTGTCATCCTGTCAGCTACCGCTTTTTTTTTTTCTCACCGTGGACGGCCAGCAGCTTCCACACACACATCCACACACATATCTCTCTGCTCTCAGAAGGAGGCCGGGTGGTTTTAATGCTCAGGCTGATCGGAATCCTTAAAAATATTCCTGAATCCGGATCATCACCAAAGTCTAATGGATTGTTCATTGTGCCACACCTCAACCCTCCAAAAAATGTCATTCAAATCCATCGTGGACTTTTGGAGTAATCCTGCTAACGGACAAACAAACAAACCGACGCTGGTGAAAACATAACCTCCTTCCTAGGCCTTTGGTCTTGGCGGAGGTAATTATCTATATATTGCTGTTTTCATACAAAAATCTTGAATTTTTTTGAGAACTCAAAAAACAGCTTAAGACTATTATTTACACATCAGCAGACGCAGAGCAACATAAGTATGTATAGTGTCTCTAAAGCTTGATTCATGCTTGCCACATCCGCGAGGGTAAGGGCATTGTTCACACGGCCAAAGTGAACGTCACACCATCAGACGCGGCCCTTAGCAGGGGTTCCGTGCAGCAGGTTTTTTCGCCTGTTGCCTGCATATCCAACATTTCCTAACTACGCGGATGCGGATGGGTTTACAAAACAGAAAACGCCGAGGAGCTTTGACCATGTCAGTTTGTGCCGTGAGGAGAAACCCGCACGGAGTATAAAACATCCAAAACATTTCCTCATCACGATTCCACGTCAGCTCATCTCTGTCTGTGCGACCATCCTTGCAGAAAGCATAACCAAAGTTTAAGATGGCTGCTCACAGGCTGAGGAACACCATTCACACTAGCAATCAGGGTTTGCACATGTATTCTCTATAACAAAGCATCATAGGGCACAGTCAGTGCACACACAGCCTCTCTCCCTGTCCCCAGCGCTAGTGCTGCACAGCTTTTTAATTATATAAAACAAATTATTATTTGTATTATTATTATTATTATTATTATCATTCACTGAGAACAGTGCCTGCGGCTGCTGGAAACGAGGAGTAATCCGATAACCTTAACAATGAACACTAAAGGGGGGGCTACAGAGTTTGTGGTAATTTTCTGTGAGTTTACATGTGTGATAATTATTCCGTTATGGAAAAGTGCCTTTAGCCAGTCAGCCTGGTTTGTCAGAGGATCTAGAGAGAGGAATATAATTCCAATTCACATTAGACAGCTGAACACTGACAGATCTTTCAGTAACCAATTGAAACAATGTGGGCCTAGGAAACATCTCCCTCATCTCCAATACATTCATCTCCGAATCCGTTCATCATAACCGCAGGGCTGACAATGCCGGGGCGTCTCGGCCAAGGCATCTCATAAATCGAAGACGGAGGTGGGCTTCCGCGGACCATGGAAGCGGCAGACCCCGAGAAAACATCATCAGGACGGGGCACGACGGGCACTGGCAAGATCGTTGTAGTGGTGACTCCATCTGTAGAGATGTAGCAGTCAGTGAGCAATTGCTGGTCGCTGAAGAGGAATGGATACAAGGCAGCGCTGGACGCCGCCTTATATACTGTGGTAAAGCACATATTCGGGAGGCACGTCCTGATTGGCCTGCTACTTTCATTAGTTTTCTCAGTGGCCGAATGCGTGTGTGTAACTGGAGGAGAGTATTGCCCATAGACTCCGGTGGAGGGCAGAGCCTGTGTCAGTTAGAACAGGCAGTGGTGGATCCCGCTCTTGACGCCGGGATGGTCTGCACAACCTGTGCTGGCGGAGACGGCTCACATGTTTGGGTGGGAGCAGAGGCCAATAGAAGTCGGCGGTGGGCTTCCGCGAGCTGTTGATGTGCCGGACAAGAACGAAGAATATCGTCACCATCTGCAGACAAAGCTTGCCGATGTCTCAGCCAGGATGACCAGAGGAAGCTGGGGAGCATTGGTGGCTGGAGCGGGGACTTTGACGGAGTCTAGCTCGGACTCACCAGCGTTGCAGCGTCGCATCAGTGATTAAGTCATCCCACCACTGCTGCCATCGAATCTTGGGAATCGACCGGCAGGCCAGGCAGGCTGAAGGTTGAGCAGTAAGTGTGCAAATTTATTTACGCTGAAAAGAAAAGGATGTCTTGGTGGGCACTGCCTTATACAGTTTACTGTGGGGTCTGCACGTATTCGGGTAAAATAAAGTAAAATACAGAGTAAAATACATACTGAAAAAATAAGTAAGTACGGAAAATATGTCACAAACGTCACAAAAAAAAAGTCATAAACGTCACTAACATAACTCATCCCCTGGATGAAAGTTCTGTGTTTGTTGAACCTATCCATCTTCCCTTCCACCCAACATAAGCATACTTTCTCAGTTTTTATTCTACGTCACACTGAAATAAAAGAAAAACTACAATGGCACTCGGAAAGCGCAGACCTCCGGCAAGGTGCGTGACCTTAAAAACAGGTCGCAGATCACAGCTCACAGCTGCCGGTACCGTAAGGTGGTCGGCTTATTATTAACACGGTGTGTTTCCGTGTAACGTATCGGCAGTTGCCTCTCTCATTCATCGGAATTCTTAAAAAAATTTCCTGAATCCGGATCATGATCCGGATCGCCACCAAAATTGAATGGATTGTTCATTGTGCTACACTCCGCCGCTCCAAAAAAAATTTAATTCAAATCCATCGCGGACTTTTGGAGTAATCCTTTTCACAGACAAACAAACAAACAAACCAACACCGGTGAAAACAATATCTCCTTCCTAGGCCTTTGGCCTTGGCGGAGGTAATAAACACCTCAAATACTGAATTTTTGATTTTGTTGTTGATGGTTTGTGAGGCATTGTGTGACGGAAATGATGGTATCTCCAAATGCTGGACAAGATATGGATGATGATGCCACGACTCCAACAACACTTAAATTTAGAAAATTAAATTAAATAAAAAAACAAAACAGTAATAAATGTTTGGAAAATAATAATTATACATACAATAATAATATACAAATTGCTACATTACCATCATTAGATCTCAGTGTATACTCGATCTCTAGCGATGGAAATGTTGGTTAGTTGTTTGGTTGGTCCAACACTTTTTATATACGAATATTGGATGTATTGCCAAGCAGTTAGTACAGATATTCATGTTCCTCAGATGATGAAACCAAATTACTTTGTTCATCTCCTGACATTTCGTCGAGATCTACCAGCGGGTCAACATTTCACTTATCTAGTGAAATATCTCCACATTTATGGTATGGATTGGAACGTAGTTCTGTGCTTTTATAGTCATGCATCATAGGATGTATCTTAAAGACTTTTTTATCCAACAATAAGGAGGTTAACCTGTGTTTGGTTTATGTTCCCCTCAGGATGCACTGTAATTACTTTAATGATCTCCTGACTTCTCATCTAGCACTATCAGGTCATATTTTCAATCGACCCAATATCTGCAAGACTAATCACATTCCTATCAACCTTAGCTCTACTTTGTGTTTAGTGCTAATTAGCTAATGGAACTACATACTAAGGCTAAACTAAGATGGTGAACATGGTAATTATTATACCTGCTAAACATCCGCATCTTAGCATTGACATTGCAAGCATGTTCGCATGCTGACATGCCTGTAGCCTCACAGAGGTAAAATATATTGTATAAAAGTGCACAAGGTGAGAAAAATCAAACCACAATGAGTAGTGACTATCTGGAGGTTTAAGAAAATAAACAGCAGAAAATGTGTTCCCTTTGTAAAAAGCCTGAAAGACCAGCTAAACTGGTAACCGTGGTTATATGGATTAGTTCTTTTTTCCTCTTCTGTGTTGAGGTACCTCTTAGTACCATTTAGAGCTGCCAGTGTGTGTGTGAGGTTGCCCAGGGCAGCATGAGTGATAGAAGAGCTCTGTGAGGGGGATGTAATCATGACCTTTATGAAGAGGACTCTACTTAGCGGCATAGTTTGGAGTTTGGAGAACCCTTCAGGCCTGATGTGAGCTAAAGGCCATTTTGTGACAAGGCCTCAAACCATATAGAAAATGCCAAAGAAGAACACTGAAAAAAAAGATAATCCGTGAGCCTCAAACCATAGATTTTAATACACCATTTGCACATCAAATGGCTTCTGTTGGTGCTAGTGTTTTCAGATTACTTTATAAAAGCTCAGCGTCACACAGCATCCTCAAAAATAAATTCTTCATCTGCTTCTTTTACTGACAATATTTATAATTCGGAGTAACTGTCCAGTTTTTTTTTTTTTTTACTTTACCAGCCAGGGAATGGAAATAAATTCGAAGTGTGGAATTCACAGAAGAAATGAGGTTTGCCTCGGGATACTGAGAGGGAAAGAGAAATAGTCCCGCTGATGTAGAATTAGTATGCCAATCACTTACATCTTAATTCAACTCTAGAGTCTGGTAAAGTCCAACAACATCAAAACATGGAGTTGGCAAACAGATGTGAATTAGAGCAACACAGAAAAGAGCAAGCAGAAGGGAGATGAAAGCATTCGGAGCACTCTTTTGATTTTGTTGCAAACAGCAGAACTTTATCCTGATGGTGTGTAAAATTGGAATTCAGGTATTTTGGTGCTATTGGCATATTTATAACCCAAATTATGAAACTATTGGACAAAACAAACATACTGACTACTTGCTTACACTGACGGCGGGGCTAAATAATACGGAAAGTTTATGGGATCATTAAAATCAGTTAATCCTCCAAGTAGCATGAATTCATACATTAAATTTCACAAGAATCTGCTAATCACATTGTTGTGTTTCAGTGGAAATTTGGCTATGATGGTAGAGTGAAGTCCGGAAGTCGCCGAACTCAGAAAGAATTCTCCTGGGCACCATGAATACTCAGTTAGTACCTTTCATAGCAAACTGGACGGTAGTTTCTTTCACATATCTGGCTCTAGTTCAGTGTTGGACAGATGGACTAAATTGACCGACTGTTACGTTTCCCCCGCCGACATTGCTCTTTTTCTAATGGGACACATCATCATCAGTTCCCAAGATATAAAGTGCAGCTGCCCAAGTAAATGTATTATTTACATGTCACTTCTTTTATGGACTAATCTAACTACCTTGTCTTGTGCTTCAAATTAGCGGTGATTTATACAAAAATTTAGCAAAGACCACCATCTTTCCCTAATTTGAACCAAGCAATCTGAAAAAAAAAAAAATTATCCGCTGAGTTACAGACGTAACTTTCCCAATGTAGGTCTATGGGAAAAAATATTTTTGGGCCCAATGACATCACGTGACTGACACGGAAGTTGCAGTTGCAGTGGCTTGCAAAAACTGATACCACATATTGTGTGTTTAATTCAAGCTGCAATGTCCGGGGCTGAAAAATTAAGCCTCCGCGAAAGTGCCAAAAACTGTAATTCATTTAATGGCCACTTGAGGCTGGTTCCAAAAGTGAGTCAATCCGCCATAGAACCCCATGTTCAAATGACCAACTTTACAGCAGAAATAAACATGTTAGGCTTAAAGTTAGGCATAAATACAGGCACGGCCGTTTTGAGTGACAGGTGGGTGGGTGCCATCACAGCCGCTTGCTGTCTGCTGGATGTCACCTAGAATCACTGAACTTGACCTCTCGGCCATATTTATGGTACATTTTTCATGCAAATATCGGACATAATATGGCTTGCATTGTGGTTAATTACACCAGGCCCTGTTCACACCTGGCATTAGAATGCGTCTCCACATGCATTTTCAGAGGCCACTTGTGATCCGATCTCACTTCCCCACTCTATATGCAAATAAACACACAGTAAACACATGGCTAATACAGCAGACGCTGTGACGTAATATTACATGAATGTCAGTAGTAATATCCTACATATTCGTGAATTCTGGTACATTGTCTTAACAACAAAATAAAAGGTTATTTTACCAGCGGTCTGCTGCTTTTGCCAGACAACAGCGGGGTACAGCGCTCCAGAGAGCCGAGGAGGACAGAGAAATGGCGGCCGGGCGGTCGGGTGTCAGCTCCGCGCAAAGCAGCGGAACAAAAACACCAACACATCTCCGACAGTATGATAATAATGCACTTTGTGTGCCCAGTCTGATCGTCTGTAGATATGTAGCCTATAAACAAGATATACTTTAATAAAATACAGTTGTACCGACAGGATACAGTAGAGCACAGAGGCCGTTTCCATGCTGACAAGCGCCCGTGTCTGCCTGTTTATTCACCTGACTGGCGCGTTGATCCCCGGATCCCAGCTGGATGTCAGTTGAGTAGGCGGTCCTTAATGTGGCCAGGACGCATTTGCGTGGTTAATACCAGGTCTGAAGAGGGCCAAAGTGACTGCGCCCACATGCAGTCTATTGTTGAATCCAGGTCTGTATTTTGCAGTGTAATGAAGGTTGTAGCATTAATGGAACATTGCACTTTTATTCGTGTTTAATTTAAGGCCAAAAAACGCCAGTGAAAATATTTAATCCAATGTCATTTCGTTTGTGATAAATCGAGTTAATCCATCTGCAGCTTGCATACAAACACAGTCTTTGGGTCTGCATCAGAGGACAGGAATATTATCGAATCATTTAATTATCACGATTTAATTCTTATTATTCATTATTTTTGTGTTGCTAATTAACTGCATATGTATAAACCAATCTGTAGGTGGCAATACCTCTGACACATTGTTTCAGAGCCACATGTTGGCACCTTGCAGTGAACAGTCACTCCCGTCGGACTTTTGGCAAGGATTGTGTTGTTTTAGTGTTAATTATGTGTGACAGCATACGACACATAATAGTATAATTCAAATTACTATGCATTGTTTGCACAACTGCAACAAACAACACCAGGGGCAGATACGGAGGTGAGAATTCACCATGCCTTCTCTTCCCACATCTAGAAATATATACACAGCCAACATCCATACCACAGTATCATTTCCTCTCCGTGTAGCATGACACCCCGAGATTAAAGCTATGCAGAAAAAAACAGTGCCAATATATGGATGTTAAATTCCTATTCAACTGGATGCAGTGCATGAAGTGTAAGAGAAATGAAGATTTATAGGGTAAGGCAATTACTCTAAGCCTGGTGCAGCAGCCCTTATTTAGCTGAATGGTAAGCTCGCCTTGCTTGGAGGAGCACTAATTACTGAAGCTTATAGGAGGCTTACACTAATCTTGATTGAATTTCTGAGTGTGATGTGAGATCTCGCCATCAAACTTTTTCCCACTGACAAAAGAGCAACTTTTAAAGCCAATGTTTTCAAACAGGTTTAACCTACTGGGTGTGCAAACAAATCCAGCTGCAGAATTTGCATAAACTCACCTGCTGTATTTCAAGAAAAAGCAAACAAAAGACGAGTGCATAATATGACAACAGACAGCAGACTGAACGTAGTCCTGAATACTGACTGACTGGTGTTAGTAGTCTGTTATAAGAGTGCTTCTAAATCATGATGGTTTGGAGCAAAAATGTAACTAAAATTTTCCTGATACAAAAAAAATAATAAAGAAATAAAAATAAAGAATAAATAAAAGCTAAACACTAAACATATTACTATAGCAGGATATAGTAATAGTAGCTTTTACTAATTTTAGCCCCATCTGTTAACTAGTGATTTAGTGTACTCTGGGAGGTCTGACTGATATCCAAATAAGGTTGAAGGAATGTTTTAACGTTTTTTTTTCTTTGATATTATGTTTAGTAGTGGGTGAAAGGGATTCAATCTTCTATCACGGTACATGCAATTCCATTAGAAACCATTTTAAATAAATGAAATTAAACAAGATGAGACCGTAGCAATAAAACGGTCCTGCTCATTAATTTGCAACACTGCCCACTATGACCCGATACAACTAGAGATATGAAGTTTCTTTTTTCAAACTGTAAACAAACACTATAAAAAGACCACAGCCAACAATGAGCTAGTCCGTCCCTCGATAGCCAAACTAGGGATGCTAGTTTTGAAAAATGTTCTTCACTGATAACTGACCCTCGTTAACCGATTATTAAATGTTAACCAACAATATTTTTGCCGCGCATGCAGCGGTGTACCAACTGCAGGAGCACAACAGACAACTGAGTACCCAGTTCACCCTTCCGGGAACGTTAACTTAGCAGGCTGCTTCGTGTAGTGTCGCGGACATGCAGCCACTTTCCCAGTAAAAGTCTCCACTGCACATTTAGTTTAGTTTAGCAGGTTGTCAGCTGTGTGTCTGCCCGGCATAACGATACTCTGTCTGTCCGGATTAACGATAGCGATTGTCCGACAGTGTGTGTGTTTGTGCTATGTTAGCATCTGTAGCTCTGCTGGTAGCTTCGTGCTCACAATAGTCACACACATACAGTCTGTCAGCGCGGCGTAACTTCAGCAAGTTTCCGAAAGACCGTGTGTGTGTTGTCGGTGGCGTTTTAGCTTTGAATATAGCTGTAGCAGACAGTGTGTGTACAGTTTATTTGTCGGTGAATAAATGTTGCGAGGCTACAACATCTCCACTTAAGCGAGCTATAGAAGGGAGCCGACTTCCTCAAGATGTTTATTGTCACGCCGGTTGTACAGGTACAAACGTGTGAAATACTTTTCGCTAGGAAGCTCCATTAAATAATAAATTATATTACATTTACATTTACATTACAATTACATTTACATTACAATTATAAAAGGAAATACTTTATACAAGGGCATATTAAGAACATATATATTAACAATATATACAGTATATACAGTATAAGAAATATGTTTGTGTAAGAATGTGTCAAATTAATTATAGATTTAAAAGTCTGATGGCCTGGGGGAAAAAACTGTTCCTCAGTCTGCTGGTGAGAGTCCTGGGGGTCCTGTATCTTCTACCAGAGGGCAGGAGGGAGAACAGGCTGTTGTGGGGGTGTGTCGTGTCCTTAATGACCCTCAGGGACTTCCTGAGGCACCGCTGGGTGTAAAGCTCCTGCAGGCTGGGCAGCTCGCACCCGGTGATGTGTTGGGCCGAGCGCACCACCCTTTCCAGCGCCTTACGGTCCACGTTGGTGCAGCTGCCGAACCAGGTGGTGAAGCAGCCTGTCAGGAGGCTCTCTATGGTGCCCCGGTAGAAGTCCCTGAGGATTTGCGGTTTCAGTCTGAAAGTCTTGAGTCGCCTCAGAGCGTACAGTTTCTGCTGGGTCTTCCTGACTACAGCGGTGGTGTGGGTGGCCCATGTCAAGTCCTTATGGATGTTGATACCCAGGTATTTAAAGGTGTCCACCCTCTCCACCGCTGTGCCGTTGATGGTGACTGGGGGGTGAGTGCAACCCCCCCTCCTGTAATCCACGACGACCTCCTTGGTCTTTGAGATGTTCAGGGAGAGGTGGTTGTTCTGACACCACTGTTCCAGGGTGGTCACCTCCTCCCTGTAAGCCATCTCGTCGCCATGGGAGATCAACCCCACAACTGCTGTGTCGTCCGCAAACTTCACGATGGTGTTTGAAGCTCTTGTTGCCACACAGTCGTGGGTGTAGAGGGAGTACAGGAGGGGGCTGAGAACACAGCCCTGAGGCGCTCCTGTGCTTAGAGTCAGTGAAGTCGAGGTGAGGTTGTTGATTCTCACCACCTGGGGGCGTCCCGTCAGAAAGTCCAGGATCCAGTCACACAGTGGTGTGTTCAGGCCCAGATCCTTGAGTTTACTGACGAGCCTGGAGGGCACTATGGTGTTGAACGCTGAGCTGTAATCCACGAACAGCATCCTCACATAGGTGTCCCTTCCTTCCAGGTGGGAGAGGGCGGTGTGTAGTACATGGGCGATGGCGTCCTCTGTGCCTCTGTTTGGGCGGTATGCAAATTGTAGGGGGTCGAGTGTGGGGGGAAGCATGGGGCAGATTAGGGATTTAACCAGTTTCTCAAAACACTTGCTGATTATGGGGGTGAGGGCTATGGGGCGCCAGTCGTTTAAGCTGGTTACTTTTTGTTGTTTGGGGATGGGGATGATGGTGGTGGATTTGAAGCAGGTGGGGACAGTCCGGAGAGATAGTGACAGGTTGAAAATTGTTGTGAAAACCCCCGCCAACTGGTATGCGCAGGAATTCAGGACGCGTCCAGGAATGCCGTCTGGGCCGGCCGCCTGGGCCGGCCGCTTTGCGTGGGTTGATACGCAGGAGGGTCCGGCGAACATCAGCCTCTGTGATGGAGAGGGGACGGTCCTGTTCTGCAACAGTCATGGGGGAGGGGTGTGGAGGTGGTGGGCAATCCAGGTTTTCAGCTGAGGTGGGGGTAGAGGGAAGGGGGTTGTCAGTGTTGGATGGTAGTGGTTGTAAGGGGGGGTTCTGATTGTCTGCAGGGGTGGGGGTGGGGCAGGACATGACACAGGGTCTGACAGAGGAGTCAAACCTGGCATAAAAATGATTGAGTTTGTCTGGGAGGTTGGGTGCTGTGTCTGTGATCTGTTGTCTGGGTCCTTTAAAGTCTGTCATGGTTTGGAGTCCTTGCCACAAGTGCCTTGGGTTGTTGGAAGTGAGTTTGGACTCCACCCGTTGTCTGTAGTCTCTCTTTGCCTGTTTGATTACTGTCCTTAAAGAGTAACGTGAATGTTTGTAGTCGTCTGGTGAGCCTGAGGTGAAGGCTGTGTTCCGTGCATTGAGGGCTGCACGGACATCACAGTTTATCCAGGGCTTTTGATTTGGCTTTGTCTTTATGGTTTTTGTGGGGACTACTTCCTCCGTGCATGTCCTGATGAAGCTGGTGACTGTGTCTGTGAAGCCACTGATGCTGTCGTTTGCAGTCCTGAACATCTCCCAGTCCACGTGATCAAAACAATCCTGAAGGATGGCGTCTGATTGGTCTGACCAACAGTGAACGGTCCTGTAGGCGGGGGCTTCACGTTTCAGTCTCTGCCTATAGGCGGGGAGAAGGAGGATGGAGGAGTGATCCGATTTGCCGAAAGGTGGGCGGGGGAGGGCTTTATATCCGTTGCGGAAGGGTGTGTAGCAGTGGTCCAGTGTGTTGTCCCCCCGTGTGTTGAAGTGAATGTGTTGGTACAGTTTTGGGGAAATGTTCTTCAGATTGGCCCGGTTGAAGTCCCCCGCAACAATGAGTGCGGTCCTCGGGTGCGCGGTCTCCTGCACGTTAACTGCCCTGTGTAACTCCCGGAGCGCTCTGTCCGTGTCGGCCTGGGGGGGGATATAAACACCGGCGATGGTAACCGATGTAAACTCCCTCGGGAGCCAAAAAGGCCGACACTGCAGCATGAGGTACTCCAAGTCAGGGGAGCAGAAGGTGCCGATGGTCCTGATGTTCTGTTGGACACACCAAGTCCGGTTAACCATCAGACATACCCCTCCGCCCCTTGTTTTCCCGGAGAGCTCCTGGTCTCTGTCCGTCCGATGGACGGTGAAAAACCGGGGGCTCGATGGCGTGGTCCGGTACCTCAGCTGATAGCCAGGTCTCCGTGAGGCAGATAACGTTACAGTTCCTGATGTCCGGCTGGAAACATATCCGCGCTCGCAGCTCGCACAGTTTGTTGTCGAGCGACTGCACATTTGCCAGTAACATGGTGGGGTGTGGGGGGCGATGAGCGCGCCGTCTCAGTCGAACCAGGACCCCGGCTCGCCGGCCTCTCTTTCTCTGTTGGGACCCGGACTTCGATCGGACCCCGGCTCGCCTGTCTGTCCTCCTCAGTTCAGGAAAGAGAGTTAGATCCGGAGTGAGGAGGTCCCGGCTGTGGTGAATGCTCCTCTCTCTGATGTTCAGAAGAGTCTCTCTGTTGTAACTGATCCTGGGGGCTTTGTTATTGTTGTTGTTATTGTCGCCGTCGTCCATTCTTTGAAGTTGCTTTACTTAACTGATACTATAGAGCCTGAAACTATCACGAGACATAAAACTAGCAAAACTTAACAAAATAACATAAAACTGGCCTAATAATAAAAATTAATCTTTAAAAAAAACACTAAAATAACCTTAACATGTACGGAGCTCCTGGCATGTCGCCCTGTCTCTATGGCGCCATGGTAACTGTATCTGTAACGCCGGCTCAGACTCTATAAAGGTGGACCAGCTTTTCTCCTTTAAGTGACGAGTTTTTCTCAGCTTTTTAATTCATTATTAACATTTCTTTTATCCGTTTTGACCGATAGTGTTAATCAGTTAAAATGCTTAATGTAGGTTAACAGTTAATTACTAACATCCCTAACCCAAACCCACTGGTAGCTACTGAAGATTTAACTCTTTAAAAAAATTCTCATATATTTAAAATGTTCAAAACAGATGTACTCTAGTTGTCAGCAAACTTTACCTGTAGCAACTCATAATGTAATAATTTTGATGTAATAAAAGCTAATAATTTAATAACATGTTTTGTGCATGAAGTAATAACTTATTACATTATGAAACAATATTACGTAATAACTAAGCAAAAAAAGGTGAATAATATAATAAATTCATTGCATGATAGTGTAATAATAAGTACTCTCCTTGTCTTCTTAAAGCAGAGGAGCTCTTCTAGCTTTACATGACACACGTGGAGTTCTTCATTTAGTTCATCAAGTCTGTTTCTAAAGAGACCCTGCAGCTCTCTGCCTGGATTTTCTTCTTATTTTGCTTTACTCTGGACTCTTCTGGGCTTCTGCAAACAGCCTTTGGACCCCAACAACAGTGCATAGGGTGTGCGGCATGTTCAGGTGGTCAAATATTACCGCGCCCCTCAGCTTCTCATACTGAGGCACAAGTCTCCACATACAAAGCGGCTTTAGCATTCGCTTTGGCTCAATTCTTGAACGAGAATTGAGTTGTTTTTATTTTAAAAATAATAAGTAATGATCTCATTCATTCAAGCAAATTGCAACGTGGCACGTGTGCAAAAGAGTCAGTACAATAATCACTTGCACGTCTTGCAGATTAAAATTGATGAGTTGATTTTCAGTGAAGTTGTCATACTGTTTACAACTTCTAAACATTCTTTCATCGTTTGAGCCACCACATTATTATCAAAATTTGTCAGACATACAGTACATGTATATTCCATAAATACCTACGACAGGGTGTTACATACTGTGAAGAGGTACAATTAGTTGTTTTTTTCCTCCGCCATGGCCGAAGGCCTAGGAAGGAGGTTATGTTTTCACAGGCGTTGGTTTGTTGGTTTGTCCGTTAGCAGGATTACTCCAAAAGTCCGTAATGGATTTAAATTACATTTTTTGGAGGGTGGGGTGTGGTACAATAAACAATTCATTCGATTTTCGGATCATGATCCGGATTCAGGAATATTTTTAAGGATTCCGATCAGCCTGAGCATTAAAAACCACAGGGTATAACACATGCGCAGTGTAACTGATGACGCGTGACCCTGCCTTCTTGTGAGAGCAGAGAGATTTGTGTGTGGATATGTGTGCAGAAGCTGCTGGCCGTCCGCGGTGAGAAAGAAAAAAGGTGTAGATGACCGGATGACATTATATAGACATAACAAGGCTGCTGAATGAGAGAGGCATCTGCCGATACGTTACACGGAAACACACCTCACGTAACCGCCAGCTATGAGCTGTGATCTGTTTTTTAAGTCACGCGGTGGCGGAGGTCTGCGCTCTCCGAGTGCAATTCTAGTTGCTTTACTTATTTTTGGCATGGATGTCATTTTGTGGCAAGTTTCTGTCCACTGTATATGACTAACAGTAACATGAAAGATCAAAGGTTAATTTTCTGTCTACAGTACATGTAACACGTTGCTTCACAAATAAATGTACTGTATACATCCTTTTTCTGTGCACTACAGTAGACCTATCGACTTTCAGTAAACTTTGACCTCTGTTGAAATCGTAATCTATAAAGTTCATTGTGATGCACAACAGCATCCAGCTAGATGGAACTGCCATTCTGCTATAGTACAGTAAGTAGTCAGTGTCAACAAAAAGTAGAACAAAGTAGAGATTAGTATATAAGAAACATTCCCAGGGTTGACTGCCATGGTGAAAAAAAAAACGTCTAACCAGTACGACTCACGATGACAAAACAACTTTTCATTTTGGAGTCATTGGCCAATTTACTGACACAATAACTGAGTTACTATCTTTTGCAAATATGTAATAGAGTTATGATGTACAGTGAAACAGTTGTGACAATTGCATTTACAGTGTGGCGAATGTTAACACTGAGCCAAAGTGATTGAGAAAAAAAATTACATTATGAGCTAAAAATGAGAAATTTGTGCTGGGGACTATTTTCAACAGCAGCTAAATTAAGCAGATTTGCTGCTCCGGTGAATATTTCGAGCAGCAGGACGATGTGTGTGGGATTGAGCCAAAATAAACTACAGTTTGTGTGTTCATGGTAATGAAGGAGCATGTCACCCAGTGCAACAGTGTGACTCGCTGATGTGTTTTTAATGGACAACAATAGAGCTCTATTGGTATAGAAGAAGGAGATATATATCAGGCTTTGGATACACAAACAATATTTATATTTATATTGGAAAATTAGCCATCCCTAATTGTGTTTATTATGTGTATTAAAAAAGATGACGTGACACTTGCCCTGCAGAGAAGATGAGCACTAACCTTACTTAATGACACCAATAACTTATTTGTGCTAGAAATGGCTGATAGTCTGAAAAGTAAGATGTCCCAAGACTCTTCTTCTAAACAAAGGCAACGGCTAACAATGGCAACAAGCTAGCCGCCGTGATTGACGCCTCACAACAACAACAACAACAACATGCTTTTATTGAGCAGCTTTCAAATTTTGAAATCTGCTTAGACAAGATTCACAAGGACGTCTTTGCGAATTCAAGGCTGTTTCAAAGCTAAAAGCAGTCCACAATGACCTCACAGTGCGTGTGCCCTAAACCGAGGAAGCCATACAGGACCAGTAAAACAGTACGGAAGCTACTATGGACTAGCATGAGGACCGCGCACGCCAACATACGGATCATAAACTTGCCGGAGAAAGTCGAGAAAAATTACCCCCATTGTTTTCATCTCAGCCATCCCTGCCAAAGTGGTTCCCTGCTTGCTGAGGAGAAACTCAAGGTGATGGCAGCACACCGGATCGGTCCAGAATGCAACTCGGGACCTCCCCGTAGCCTACTGACTGATGCGTCACTGAAGAAAGACACTATTCTCGACAAATAAACCTGTTCCATGCGTGACAACCTCATCTTCTCAGGCATCCCGGACAAATCACCCTAACCCTACCACAACTAACTAACCTACAACTCGCTCGAAATTACCGCCGGACACCGTCAAAAGCATCAAAGTCCACAGAGTTCAACCCCTCGGCAGTCAATCAGACAAAGGACCTCGACCTATCATCGCAAAATTCAAACACTTTAAGCAAAAAAAACAAGGCAGAAGGAAAGGAACTCAAATGCACAACATTCGGGTTTAACAATCAATACTCGCGGAAATAAATGAACAACAGAAAATACTGGACCCAACTTTAAAGGAAAAAATAAAGTGCATCACTGGTAATTGACGGACTGTATATCGATGGACAGCTCGAAAAACAAAAATCACGCCATGGCTCTTATTGAACTGAAATAGACTAAAATATCAAACTCAATATAACCATGATAATTGGACTCTCGTAAACCTCCTCGCTCCTTAACTCTCTGTATTGCCCAGTAGGGTTCCCCTCTGCCTTTGTTCATGTCATGTTTTTTGTAGTTGCTATTCATGTTTTGTGTCCACATACATGGGTTGCGTCAAGAAGGGCATCTGGCGTAAAACTTATGCCAAACAAATATGCGGACAATAAAATCAGATCTCAGATGAGCCGCTGTGGCGACTCCTAACGGGAGCAGCCGAAAGACGACCTACAAGACAATGCTATATTGGACCCAGAACTCAACCTCTCTTGTCATTCATCCCAACACTGACATAACCACACTAAGGCCCTGTTCAGACCTGGTATTAACATGCGTCCTCAGTGATCGGATCACAAGTGGACCGCTCTAAGTACAGGTGTGAACACACTCAAGACACATTAAGGACGCATTGAGATCGGATCTTTCAGACCACATTCAGGTGGTCTTGGCCACATATGACCACATTCTTTCAGCAGTGTGTACGCGAATGCGTCCTGGGCCACATTAAGGACTGCCTTCTCATCTGATGTCCGGCTGGGATCCGCGGGATCACCGCGCCCCTTAAGATGAATAAACAGGCAGACACGGGCGCTTGTCAGCATGGAAATGGCCTCTGTGCTCTACTGTATCCTGTCGGTACATCTGTATTTTATTAAAATATATCTTGTTTATAGGTTACATATCTACAGACTATCAGACTAGGCACACAAAGTGCATTATTATCGGAGATGTGTCGCTGTTTTTGTTCCGCTGCTTTGCGCGGAGCTGACGCCCGCCCGTTCTCTGTCCTCCCCGGCTCTCTGAAGCTCTGTACTCCGCTGTTGTCTGGCAAAAGCAGCGGAGGTCCCCTGGGACCGCCAGTACAATAACCTTTTATTTTGTTGTTAAGACAATGTACCAGAATTCACGAATATGTAGGATATTACTACTGACATTCATGTAATATTACGTCACAACGGCTGCTCTATTAGCCATGTGTTTACTACGTGTTTATTTGCATATAGAGCGGGGAAGTGAGATTGGCTCACAAGTGGCCACTGGAGACGCATTCTAATGCCAGGTGTGAACAGACGTACTTAAAGCTGTCCACTTGTGATCCAATCACTGAGGACGCATGTTAATACCAGGTCTGAACAGGGCCTCTGTCTGCGTTTCAGGGTCTCGTATCGGATTTTAGCCTCACAGATCAATATAGCGCTACCAACCCTACATTCAAACAATATAGTTGACAAAAAATCTTATTCCAGAATAGACTACCTGCCAGCTAGTTCAAATACATTTGATCAAATTCATTATGTCAGCATCCTCCCCTGTCCATTATCAGATCACAGCAGTGTCATTTCTAAATGAACCCTGGCCCATACGCCCACAAGAGCCACAAGATGGCGTTTTAGTACAACTTTACTCAGAAGTAATGAATTTTTTGCACTTATTTCAGAGAAACCTCTACTGTTAATATTTCTGAAAATGCTGGGACCACTAATGACCCGTGGATTCTTTGGAGTACCATTAAAGGTTGCTGTATCAGAAACACAGCAATTTCCTATACCTCTCATCTCAATAAAACTAGACTAGGCCAAATATTTATGATTATGAGACTGCTCTAAACTCCTTGGAGCATAATCAGCAAAATATTGGCTGATAGAAAAACAAATTGAATCCATAAAAGTTAAATTAAACTCTTTTAAGAGTCAGAGCTGAATTTCTGATTCACAGATCCAGAAGATCCTATTATTTCAGTGGATCCAGGCCAAGTGGCCTTAAACCTACAAAAATGTGAGAAGTCTGCCGGCATTACATCTATTTACTCTGACCAGAAAATATTGTCTAACCCTAAAGATATACACTCAGAATTTCATTCATTATATTCTAATCTGTATGCTTCTGGAATTCCCTTTGACAAAGTGAAGTATGATAACTTCCCACCTTCTCTTTGGATGAGTCCAATGGCTGAACTAAAAGATGCTACTACGGGGATTCAAAGGAACAAATTACTGGGATGGGACGGTATTCGCCCAGAATTCTATTTCACTTTTTTTGGGATCTATTAGGTCAATTTCTACTGGATATGATTAACTGTTTTCAAATTTTTTTTTTGTTTTTTGTAATATATAAATTAGCTCTATTACCTATTCTTCCTAAACCTGGTAAGGACCCTACTCTATGTATCAATTATAGACCCCTCTCCATCCTTACTAATGAGATCAAAGTGTTTGTGTCTTGGCATCCCGTCTTGAGCCGTATGTGACCAAATTGGTTCACTGTGATCAGACGGGCTTTATTGAGTCAAGATTGGCTTCTGATAATACAGCATGTGCCGTCTTCTGCATATCATAAATCCTGCAAAAGATATCGCGTCTCAGAGTGCTATTTTTAGCCTGGATATGGAAAAAGCATTTGACATGCTCGAATGGGATTATTTATGGGGAATACTGGAACCATTGGGATTGGGGGTCAAAATTCATTAAAATGACACAATTACTTTATAAAAACCCTACAGCAATGATTTTTACTAATGGGACTGCCATACCCCCCCCCCCGCCAATTTCACATTACACGTTCTTGTTGTCAAGGCCGCCCCCTGTACCTCTCTATTCACCCTGTCACTTGAACCGCCTGCACAAACTCTCAGAGAAGATCCATCTATTTTTCAAATTACTTTTGATAACACCAGTCATTTAATTCCCTGTATGCTGACGACAGTTCATTATGCGTCGATAAAGCTCCTACCTCCATCCCTCATGCCCTAAGCACCGTTGCAGATTTCAGTTACAAAATTTGTTGGACCAAGTGAGCCCTTTTACCTTTATATCAACAACTGATCTCGAGCTCACTATCTTTTTATGTCCTCATTGTTAAACATTTTAAATACCTTGGAGTTGAAATCTTCTCTTCTTAAATACAATCACCTTAAAAAAAAAAAAAAATTATATATATATAGTAGTATTGAAGTGACCTTAGCAGATGGACACATCTTCCCAAGTCCTTACAGACACAGGTTTCAATGGTGAAGATGGATATTCTACCAAGGATTAATTTATTTGCATCTATGTTACCCCTGCCAAACAAAATCATGTGCCTCTGTGTCCTCCGGTGTCCTCCAGCACCGGAGGACACCTAATGGCATCTGCAAGATTTCACAGTCCGGATGAAAACAACCAATCAAAGCTGATCTGGAGTCTGCCTTCCAGCTTCCGTCTATGAGAGCCAAGAGTCAATCACTCGCAAACGCCGACCAAACGGTCAAACTAGGCAGCGCTGATCAAATATGAATCAATATTCTGTTACGTTAATGACTGTTTCTCTCCTCAGATGTTTTCAGAATCATCTTGTAGTGTACTGTTAAGCTGTAAAATGAGAAAGTTTGTGACCCGGCAGCCATGTTGAGATCTGTTGAGGAAATACCAAGCACCGCCCACCAGCCGGAGCACAGCCAATAGGAACGCTCTCTCTCTCTCTCTGCAATGACCTGTGATTGGCCAAAGGTTGTGCATAATTGACCTTAATGTGGACTGACAACCTAAAGATACAATCAGCATAAATTTCCTAACAGTGAGTGTGGAATCGAAACCAAAGCTGAGAACGTTTTGATGTGAGCTGACGGGGCTCAACATTGAGCATGTTGTATTGCCAGCTTATCCAAATGATTTATATGGATTTCTTTTTAAAAGCAAGTTAAATGTGTTTCACATGCAGCTCAGGTGAACTGCACACTCTCAGTTCCAAACCACGGCATGCTTGTGACTGTAGTGAACCCTCTATCCACCCAGAGAGTGTCTCCCTACTTTACATCCCAATGCATGCTGGGACTGTGAGAAATGAGGGGACTTTGTCTTTTCTAAGTAGCTGAGGCATAACACTCTCTCACACTCAGTAAAAGACTGCTACAAACACTTGGAGATCTGCGTGTGGAGCCCCAGCCCTCAGTCCCAAACTCACTATGAAACTATGATTAATAAGTGGCTTTTATGGCCAAAACAAAGCTGCTCACCATTTTTTTTTTTCCCTTGAAAAAATGCCTGTACGGACGCCTCGGTAGCTCACCCGGTAGAGCCGGCGCTCCATGTACCAAGGCTGTGTCCTTGCTGCAGCGGCCAGGGGTTTGTATCCGACCCGCGGACATTTGCTGCATGTCATTCCCTCTCTCTCTCTCTCTCTCTCTCTCTCTCTCCCCCCTTTCAACACTATCACTAACAAATGAAGGCAAAAGCCCAAAAAATAATCTAAAAAAAGAAAATGCCTGTGCAATGTTAAAATATTAACAATTCATACGAATAGCTTTGAATGCATCAATAAATAAGTCAAAGTCTGTCATTTCGTTGAACTGTTGAACATTTTCATCATTTCAACCTGTTTCATTGTTGTGTACTGTTATCTTTGCTTGGGTTTAGCTGTTATATTGGTGCGTTTCATCACAACTATTTGCTGTTTATGTCTACCCTATACTAAAAATATTATAGTGAGATTTATTTATATAACACATGTTTATAGGCCCCTTTCCATTTACAATTATAATAGCACATTTAAAATTATTCTGACACAACTTTTTTTGTAGAAATATGAGACAATTCCAGTGCATTTAATGGGTCGCAGTCAGTGTCCCAGGTTGGAAATAGTCTACATTTCCTATAAAGAGCTTTAGATGTGATAAAGAATAGAAATACAACAACAACAAAGGAAAATACATGCACAGAACAAACAGTAATGGCTGACAACAGCTAAAAGCCAAATCATTTTCTGCCTTTAAAAAACACTTCTTAAAACTATAAATGTTATTTATGTGTTTTACATTTGACATTTTATTATGTTTTATACGCTGCACATTTTTAATTTGTATCATGTCTGTTCTACTGGCTTCGGACTTGTTAGGACCCGAGCACGGACAACGTCGAGCCGCTAGGACCCTATTGAATCTGTAATGTCTATTATTATTATTATTCTGTCAAATTAATTGCCTTTTTGAGGGGCTTAAGGTGCTCAAAAACTGACCAAACGTGGCATCCGCATTTACAACTAGTTAAAAATTTCATATTTTCTGTGTCTCTTGTGCTCGGCTGTAGCAAATTGGCTTGATAGCGCCCCCTATTGAGTAGCCCCGGCGTGGGGTTTTTCATTGATTTTGATCCGGTGTTGTTTTTATAGTGTAGCACATTGATTTGCACTATACAAAAAAAAATAAAACATTTAACATGGGATAACAAGCTGTATTAAAAGTCATTTCTAACAAGTAAGATAACAGGGTCAATTGATCAGAGACAAATTGTATAAAGTAAAAGCCCATCAAGCTGAGACCTTGGAATTACCAGCAGGTCCCTATCCGGGATATTAAAAAAAAGCTCAGGCACCGATCATTCAATGGCTTGTAAGACATTGTACCAGCTGAAACCCATGGAGGGATGTGTTACAGTAGAATAACCCAGAATACATCAAATCATCATTATGTAAACCAGTAGTTAACTTATAGCATTTTTTAAGTATATCAGGGCTTTGAGGATGTCCTATATCCTGGATTGGAAAAAAAAAATATGTTGCTAGTGAACATAATCCTGGAAGCAGTTACATTTCCTCCAAAACATATGTTAGTTTGGAATCTCAGTGTAACCAGCGTGATTTAGTTTCCCTTTGGCCAGAGGGACAAATCGGACTGAAAATATTGTAGTATCTCTGCTCAAAGCGTCGGCCATCCCAGACAGAGTCAGGAAGACGGGACGGCAATTAAACAACCAGGGCAACCAGGCTCCGTAATGCCGATTCGGAAAATTTGTCTCGACAGCCGTCACCTAATCAGCGTTTGGCCTTAATAATCGTTCAAATTAACTCAGCTCAGTATTGTTAAATACACCACTAAACTGAAAAGTGTGTGTGTGTTAACAAAGAGGACAAACCACAGAGGAAAAAAAGGAGCCAAAGCACACACATATCTCAGTATCTGTGCATATCTGCATACAACATTGACAATTAATTTAGATTTATTTCCCTTAAATGCTTTCTTCTATTTTCTCGTTTCCCCCCACCGCAGCGACGGAAAGTAAACTTATTAAACTACGGTGCATCAAATGAATAAGTGAAAGGCTTTAATTTGATATGCCTAGGGGGCTTCATAAATGCATGTCACCGATGCAATGAAATTAACATTGTTTATGTGTGTGTGTGTGTGTCATGTCTGGGAGCTGGTTTCTCTGGAGTTTTGACTGGGTAAAATGAAATCCGGAGTACACCCACAGGGCAACACGACTGAACAAATACAATAATTCAATTTACTCTCCAATTACATTCGCATTCAGGCTTCCCCCTCCTTTAATTAAACTGTTGTACATGTCGGCGCCGAGCAGAAGCAAATATAATCAAGTAAAATCCATCACGAGGCCCAATATTCCACCTCATAAACCAAATGAGGGATTTGATATTGAGCGTCGTGCTTTTATTTTCTTTTTTCTTTTTTTTTTTGTCTAAAGCAAATCAGTAAATTACTAGTGTGAAATGACGTTCAAAGCAATATGCAGTTAACAAACTGAAACTAATTAACACATTTCAAAAGGAGTTCACGGGATGAGAATGAACACGACACGCATACTCAGCTTTGATATTGATATCAGTCATACATATTTCATTTGGAGACATCAAATGCATTGATTACCCAGAGTTCCCTAAATGTTGTCGGAGTGGGGAAGCCATTGCAGGTCGCTGCGTGCCATCAATAGATACAACACAAAACAACCCAGGGGCTGCCGATTGCTTATTCATGGATCTGTCATCAAACATGTTATGAACGGGAATGAATGTGCTCTCCCTGCGTGTGGGGGGCGGGAGGGATTACACACATAAGTGAACACACAAACTGTTCAGGCTGGATATCGAACACTTTCCTGCTCACACATGGAGGTCATGGCAGCTACTGATGAGGACACTCAAGGACACAGACAGAGCGAGTAAGGACAAACTGTCAGAGATACTAGGGATGTGCATTCCAAGCAAAAATACTATTAGAAAATCACTGGGAATTATTTGATTATTATTCCCCAAGATGACGGCGACGACATGTAGGCACATTTCCCATCTAACACTATGGATTAAGAGTTTTTTCAACCATATTGTTGGAACAGTGGAAGAGGCCGGTGGAAAGACAAACGGCTTTGGTGAGTTTTATTTTGTTTCTGTCGGGTTTGAATGACGATATGCTCCACTGCTGGAACAGCTGATCTACCTGCTGAAACTGCTAGGAGCGCGGCACAGCTTGCACGCGGACACGACGTCGGGGTGCGCTAGCGGCGGTGCGGGGGGTCTGCCCGGTTAGGGTGGTCCGGTGCCAACTGGCCTGGCCAGCCATTCGGAACCTTAAACCAAGTGTGACGCGGCGGCCTCAACCTGGTTGCCCGCCGTGCGCCTCAGGATATCCAACTCTCCGCCCTCCTTCGGAGGGAGCACAGGGGGGTTGTGCAAGCGGCACAGACACAAACACGCACCCCTGCACTGACAGAAAACAGCCGAACTGACCGTGCCACACACATTTTACCGGTAGTAACGTTACGCCTTTAACGCTTAATACAAGGGAAATATATATGTTTTAAGATGGGACGAATAGTCGCATAAACTATTTGATTTTTGATAATTAACGACTATTCAAAAAATCAAAAATCATGACCCATCCCTAGTATATACAGTACATGTAGCCTATGTATGCAGATGGGTGGCAAATGAAAGCTTCTATATAACCTAGACCGCCACAGTGGAGAAGTGTGGGGCCCCCAGCCAACCCAGGCAGTACGCAGCTGAACCAGGTGGAGCCGTGGCCCAACCCTGCAGGGGTCAAAGAGACGAGCAGTAGACACCCTGGGCACTATATACCCAGGTAATCAAGTAGCACAGGGACATGTAGGTGTATTATACTCAGAGGGGAGTCAGGTACAACACAATTGTACCAACCCTTTTCACCAGTCTTGTGTCCTTCCAGCGAGCACAGACCCTGAAAAGGAGCCTGACACGTCCAAGAGAGAGAACCGTATGAACAGATGAAGCACACAACCAGATGTTCAGTGCGCCTGGTGGGGGGATGTACGTTCAACATAACATGTCAATGCAGGAACAGGGTAAAGCAGATGTAACTTTGCCTCCCTGTCCCCAAGACAAAAAGCACCCAGTGGTAGGTGATAACCAAAGACCTGAAAGAACTCCTTGACACCCTTAACAAGCCATTTTATTCTATCTTTCAGAGATTGTAGTGAGCTCAGTTTTCAAACTCGAGAGAAGATACTGGTATCATATGAAACTGGGAATCCATTTGTTACCAACCGTGTTATGCTGGTTTGACGTTAAATTTTGGGCAAGGAAAAACTGACAGGCGATTTTCAAAAGTGGTCCCTTGACCTCTGACCTCAAGATATGTGAATGAGAAATGGGTTCTATGGGTACCCACGAGTCTCCCCCTTACAGACATGCCCACTTTATGATAATCACATTCAGTTTGGGGCAAAAAACATGCAAATGTGTTATTTCTGCCATATCTAAAACGGTTTTATTTGAACATTTCTGCATACTTGGGTCTCTAAATCTCCCCTCTCTCGTGAAGAGATTGATAAGAAACAGAAACAGAAGTGGGTGATCCCTGTGTGATCGTGCCGGCCCACTGCCTCCTTCAACAGAGTTGGGGCGGGAACGGCCGGTGTGTGTATTTGAGTGCTCTAACACCGGGCAGCCGTGAGGCGTCACACTCGGTTCCTGCCGAGTTCAACAAGACGTCACAGGGAGCCGGAGAGGTGGAGAGGGGGAGTGAACTCTTTGAGAAATGTAATTTGTTTTAATCAAAACATTCTGTACATTTTCAACGGCATTACAGCTTTATTAACAACATCAACAGGAAGGAGGGAGGAGGCGGGGATGCTCTCCCACCATAGACCAGCATCTGTGTCTTGTCGCCCCGTTCCTTAGCAGGAGCCCTCTGTTGGAATGCCTCTACCGACACTCTGTTTTCCTCAGTTGCGTTGTTACGCCTCGCCTCAGCTCTTTTCAGATGATGAGCGAGCGGCCAGTGGTGGCTATAAGCTGTGATTTCTCCTCATCCAGATGTTAAATGCGTTGTGTGAGCTGCAGCCTATAACACGCCCCGCTGCAGTGTTCATCACCACCTGAAAGTCCCGGTGAAGAAATGTCGCGGCGGGCTTCCGTGGGTCGCTGATCAAGGACAGCGGTGGAGCTGGAGCGGGGACTTCATTGGCGTCAACCTCGACCTCTGGCCCATTCTCATCGTAGCGAAGCATGAACATCAAGGAGTCAGAAGTGTACTCACCACTGCTGCCGTTGAATCTTGGGCAGCGCTCGGCAGGCAGGCCGGCCAGGCTGGTTGCTGTTGAACACCGCTCTCTGCAGCCAGCGCCAAGGCACTCAAAACAAGTGTCATGAATATCTGTCCCAGCGATGAGGCCGGGACAGGACAAGTTTCTAGAAGCGGCGCTCCATCCATGGAGATGAGCAGTTCAGTGGGCAAATCGCCGTTTGCTGAAGAGAAAAAGGGATAGCAGAGAGCAACATGTTGTGGAATGTGGGGTCGGCACATATTCGGGTAGGCACGTCCTGATTGGCCAGCTGCGCTGCTGCAAATCTTCAGTGGGCTAATGCGTGCTTGTGATTGGAGGAGAGTCCAGTAGAGGGCGGTGCCTGTGTGAGATAGAACAGTCCGTGTGGAGAGCAAAAGAGGCAGAACGCAGTGGCTGAAAGGCAATCTGGGAACCCGCCGGCTATCGTCTGACGGTGCTTTTTATTGGTTTAAAATGAGCTTCTAAACTGGCGAAAAAATCCAGTCTTACAAGTCGTCTCTCGACTCCAACTCCAGTTTCACATCTCAAGTTGCTAATTGGACTGTAAACAATGACAAGATCCACTGTCAACACCGGAACCCCAGAAATAAAGCCCGTTCACCCAGAGGCTTATCCGTCATTAGACCGATAGCCTGTGGGTTAAAAGATTGGAAGTAATTTAAAGGAAGAGTGTGAAGGGTTTAGTAACATCGTGGTGAGGTTGCAGCTTGAAACCTATTAGAAGATTAAACATTGTGTAAAGTTTTGCCATTTATTGTTTTATGTTAAAATGTGACCATGTAAATGATGTTGGGTCAGGGGTCAGCAACCTGCAGCTCTTTGGCCCCTCTCCAGTGGCTCCCTGTGGATTTTTAAAAATGGAAATTAATAAATGTTTTGTGTTTATATTTTCATTTTTATTTATCATTGTTGTAGGTCTATGGTACGACGGTATGACGTAAATATTAGGGCCATATTGGGGAAAAAAAATAAATCTGAGATTTTGAGAATAAAGTCATAATATTATGAGAATAAAGTCTAGTAATATAACGATTTTTTTCTCGTAAGGTTATGACTATTCTCGTAATATTCCGACTTTTTTTCTCGTAAAGTTGTGACTTTATTCTCGTAATGTTCCGACTATTTTTCTCGGAATATTATGACTTTATTCTGGAAATCTTAAATTTTTTTTCCATCAATGTGGCCCTGATACTCCGTATACATTTGCGCTTTGGCCTTCACTGCATTAGACTTATATACTATATACTTAGACTATAAGCTGTGTTATCTTCATCACACTGCTCAAATGTTTTGCGGCTCCAGAAAGATTTTTTTTTGCCTAAAATGGCTCTTTTGATAGTAAAGTTTGCTGACCCCTGTGTTAGGTGAACTTTCATTTTATTGCTACGTCAACACATGCAACATGCCATTTACAAAGACATGAACCGCCTGCATCACCCTCCCGTACAGAACATGTATGTGTGTGTTTACGAGACAGATGGTCTCCGAAGAGAAGAAGGGCAACGCGAGCTGGTTGTTGCACCTACCAAAACAAATGCATCATTTCTATGCAAATTGGCCATATACCTCAATCTATCACCAGCAAAAGGGCTTGACACCTGTTGTGAATATGCATGAGTTTATGGCAATTAAAAGCAGGAGAGCGGTGGGAGGAGGAGGTAATGATAGCACAGGCAGGAAGAGCTACGGGCCATTCAACACTACGGAGATGTAATTCCTCTCCTCCACACCACTTCACACAGCTACTTTATTGGTTTTGTAATTGAAATCTTTCCCCCCCCCCTCAGCCCTCCAATCCAACTCCCACTCTGCTGCTTGCGTGCTGGATCTCCATGTACACATTAATCTCTTCCACTCCACCCCTTACTTTTCAACCAAACACCTATGATGACATAGCCAAAATAAAATGTGTGTCGCCGCTTAAACACAATGACTATATGCAAAAACCAAAGTCTTCTCATAACAGTAACTTTTTAAGATTAGTCACAAAAGTGTCAGGGAAACTTTTAAGCGCTGCTGAAACAGAGAAGAAAGGGATTGAATTAAATAAAGATTAAAAACTGCCGAAAAGAGTCTGTCAAAAAAAACAGGGACAGAACTTCTGATGCATGAAAAAACAAACATTAGGATAGGATAATTCTGGTTTATTACAACATGGGTATTTATATCATAGTCTTGTCCGTCACTGTTATCGGTTATGATTGTTGCACTCACTTTGAACTCAAGTAATTGCTTACAATTGCTATTGTATTAGCTTTATTGCACATAGTGAGATTGACCAATATACTAGTAAGAAACTAGAATGGCACTTGGAGAGCGCAGACCTCCGCCAAGGTGCGTGACTTTAAAAAACGATCACAGCTGGCGGTTACGTGAGGCAGTCGGCTAATTATTAACACGGTGTGTTTCCGCGTAACGTATCGGCGGATGCCTCTCCCATTCAGCAGCCTTGTTATGTCTGTATGACGTTACACTACGTCGTCTCTCATCCCGTCATCTACCGCTTTTTTCTGTCTCACCGCGGACGGCCAGCAGCTTCCGCACACACATCCACATACGTATTTCTCTGCTCTCAGAAGGAGGCAGAGTCACGCATCATCAGTTACACTGCGCATGTGTTATAAAAATATTCCTGAATCCGGATCATGATCCGAATCGCCACCAAAATCGAATGGATTGTTCATTGTGCCACACCCCACCTCTCCAAAAAAATGTCATTCAAGTCCATGTCGGACTTTTGGAGTAATCCTGCTAACGGACAAACCAACAAACCAACGCCGGTGAAAACATAACCTCCTTCCTAGGCCTTCGGCCTTGGCGGAGGTAACATCAGCAGTACAGACAATTTCACTCTGTCCCACAATTTGGGGCCACACTAAAACATTCATTAACTATTGGATGGATTTTGTACACACATCCATATTCCCTGGTGGATGCACCCCACTGACTTTGGTGGTTCCCTGAATTTTTTACTCTTGCGCCACCATGAGGTTGACATTTGTGGATATGAGTGAAATGTTTCACTAAGATAGATCTTTAGTGCACATGTTAATTTCCCCTTCAAGATGAATTGTAAAAGCTTCAGTGATCCTCACAGAGCTACTAGCGTGGCTGCACACTCTTGTTTTAACTCTCAAATATTGATATTGGTATCGGTCAAGAAGCCAGCAGTTTAGTCAGATTATATAAACCACTTTATAAGGGAGGGAAAACTAAAAGTGAGTGCTTCCAAAATGTTGCTAATAATGTGTGCACATTATGTGTGCCACTCACATTCTAATGGTCTTAAAGTGGCAGTAGTCAGTATATTTTTGGCATCATTGGGCAAAAATTCCATAATAACCTTTCAGCATATTGTAATATAGACTTCTGCTCCTCCTCATGGCTCTGTTTTCAGGCTTTAGAAAATCTAGCCCGTGACGGAAGACTTTGACCAATCACAGGTCATTTCATTGAGAGAGAGCGTTCCTCTTGGCTGTGCTCCGGTCATGTCGCCGGAACTTGGCGTTCCTTCACCAGATTTCACAATGGTGGCGGCAGCGTCACAAACTTTCTCATTTACAGCTAAACCGTGCACTACAAGATGATTTTGAAAACATCTGAGGAGAGAAATAGGCATTAACGTAACATAATATTGATTCATATTTGATCAGCGCTGCCTAGTTTGACCGTTTGGTCGGAGTTCGCGAGTGATAGACAGCAGCTGGACAGCAGACCTCAGATCAGCTCTTACTGCTTGTTTTCCTCCGGTCTGTGAAATCTTGCAGATGCCGTTAGGAACACCGGAGGAACATGATTTTTTTCAGGTTACCTGTTTCATGTACTACTGTCACGATATAGCGACCGTTTTATAAAAATAACTTTGTTTAATCATATTTGCTCCAATCTCGCCTACTTCAGCTTTAAGGATGAATTGTAAAAGCTTCGGTGATCCTCTGACTTGGCAAAGCTGTGCCCAACTACAGCCTCACAGAGCTACCAGCATGGCTGCAGACTCTTGTTTTAACTCTCAAATATTGATATTGGCATCGGTCAAGATACACAAGCAGTCAGACAATCAGAAGCCAACAGTTTAGTCCGATTATATAAACCACTTCATAAGGGAGGGAAAACTGAGAGTGAGTGCTATTAATGTGTGCAAATATTGTGAAATGTGCCACTCACATTCTAATGGTCTTAATGAGTAGGTATAGTACAGCAGTACGTGATAGTATATGATACAAGCACAAAACAGTCCTACCTACGAGCTCTTACCAACCCACAGACTGTGAAATAAGACAACCCAGTTAGTTTATTGTGGGCTGTCTAGATCAGAAATCATGGGATTCAACCAGCCAATCACATTTGGCTCCCCTTCCTATGTCACAGGCAGCTCATTAGAATAGAACATTAAAGCATGTAAACATGTTCTAAAAACTCAAAATACAAGTATGTCCCCAAACATGATGATGTATACTGTACACTGCCAAAAAAGCTGTGCCATCATACTACAAACTCAGTTTATCACATGAAACACCCAACCTATTAAAGCATGCAGAATGCAAATGCTCACAATCTCTTAACACCAGCAATTAGACCCGCCCGTGCTGCCCCACAACTGATTTAAATGTCAGTAAGCCTCCTGCGCTCACATTAGTTTTCTTTTTTAGTTTACACCCTGGAGCAAGCAGTGAGACACTCAGAGAAACCAACCCAGTCTCATAGTCCACGAGCCTGGTCCCCAAAATGTTGGCCGTCGCGCCACTTTGGAGGGACCAAGTCTCATGGTGATTTTTTTTATTATGTCCCTAGTGTTGGAAAATGAATGATAGAATTGCAGCAATGGTAGCTTTCTATGTGCTATCACTCCTTTTTTCATCCCTCCAACATTACAATTTTTCCATATTTTTTTGACATTTTACACATAGATCCAGTATAAAAGAGGGTAATCTACACACAATATCATGAAGTCGTATATCATTGGAAAGCTTACACTATAATCTATCTACCAGTCACATTTTCATGACACTGAGGATAACAGAATTTGACCTTTGACCTCTAACGTTGCGATAGGGCAAATTCTGAAAGCTACTGCAAATGCCCTTATAACTCGCTTCATATTGATCTGATGTGCCCATGGATAGTTCCAGCATAAAGAACACAAAAAGAGCTTTAAAATGATATATTACACAAATAACAGCAATAACAACATTTCTTATGAGAATAAACATAACTTTGTGTAGTTTGTTTTTGATAGAATGTTCAGAACTTTGCATTGGATTCTGTTATTGGGGCCGTTTGTAAATGGCTTTCTAAGCAGCAGAAACACAAAATAATACAAAAAAAAATCCTAAAGAATTCATAAAAAAAGAACACAAGACAAGAAAATTGTATCTGTGGTTAACTTTTGTATGATTTTATAGTATATGATATCATATTTACATCACATCACGTTTTTTCACTCTGTTTAAATATTCCATGTTGGTTAGCAGTAATTTAATCATTGTCATCATCATCATCGTCATCATCAAGATTCACATCCTGCACTATTTCCTCATCCTCTTAAAGCTGGTTTTCACAGTTCTTCAGTCTGCACGTATCAGTACACTTAAGCCCATTTGCAAAGCAGACCCATGTGGGTGCTTTACATTTCTTATGGCATGCACATGTAATGCAAATCCAAAACTGGTGCCGGTCTGCCGCCCATCCACTCAATATCTAGTTTCATCTGCTCTGTGTCCTGCACATTTTGTAATTCCCATCCTTGTCCAACAGTGGTGGGTATCAGCGGGTCTGCTTCTAAGCATCTCCTCCATATTGCAGTCTGGTAGTGGACACGTTTGGCATGTTGTAATAAGGAAGTTTATTTATTTATTTAGCGAATGCAAAGTCCTCGAGCCAGGCAGTTGCCTCCTGGTCTGCTGTATGGAGGGTGACTAACCCTCCTTTTAGACTGTGGAGCGGGTAAGCTTCAATGATGTGTTCCATTATTTGCACCTCTCCACAAGCACACAATAGGCTTGGGCTGCTGCCCCATTTGTGAAGGCTGGCCAAGCAGGGGCCATGTCCGGACCTGAATCTATTAAGAGTTGACCACTGTATCCTTGGCAGGTTGGTGCCAGGGACCTGTTGGGTGGGGTCTGACACCAGATGTTTGTTTGGGACATCCTCGGGCTCCCATTCCTTTTCCCAAGCTGATTGGGTGGTGAAGTCGGCTGGTGGGGTATTCTTCCATATCGGTCGTCTAGATGGAAGACGGGCAGTGGGTGGGTTGAAGATGTCTGCATGGATTGGTAGATGGGGAGAGTCTTTGACCTTTTGAAGCATCCTTTGAGTAGATGCTACTCGCCGGATATGTGGGGGGGTTGTATTGGATAGGACAGGGAGCCAGGGGAGTGGTGTTGAACGAATAAGGAAGTCAAAGCAGGGAGGTAACTGATGACCCTCAATTTCCCCTTTCTTCGTATAGAAAAGGTGGTACCTCAGTTCATTAACTTTGAATGTAGAAGCTTTGGAAGTATAGAGAAGTCATGTGAAATTCTCCAATTTTTCCATCAGCGCCGGTGTTAGTTCCCAATCCCTTGCCCATCTCCATGAAGGTGTCTTGGACTTCCGGTCTGTTTCTCAATATCTTAATTGCAGCTGTCTTTCCTTTTCCTGCAAACGCAGAATTCTGAATCACAGCCTGTATATGCGTGAAGCCCAATAAGGGCTTTGCAGAAAGCACATCCAAACATTGTTGCCATTTTCCCTATGTCTATCAATATTGTGTGCGATCTTCAGAATCAGAATCTTTATTTATTGCCAAGTGTATCAGGTATACACTAGGAATTTGCAAAAGCAAATGTCCATCAGCTTCTTCTTGTACACATCTTAGTCCACTGATTTCCTCACTTCTTGTGCTTGTGATCTTGAAACAGTTTTCTGCAGCAGCAGTGACAAACAGCATCTCACCACTGAGACCTTTTTTTGTACTCTTCCTTCCTCCATTCCGACACCAGGAAGGAGATAAGGCTGTTTTTTGTTGTGGATGAGGCACAAAAAGCTCCTCCACTGTCTCCACACAAGCTATGTGGCTGAAACGCTTTGCAGCCGATGTCCTCGTTCCTCTCCTCGAGATGATCGTTCCATGGCCTTTATTTCCATGGCCTTTATGGACATCTCAAAGACGACATTGATCCTCTGACTCTTGCTGCCTTCCTTCAGAACCACATGAAAAAATCAACTTGGCAATCTCTCCAAATGTTGTTTGATCCCCGCTCACCTTTTGAACTAGATGCATTCCATCAACAATGGTTGCAGAGTGTGTTGGTAGTTCTTTAGCTGGGGGGGGGACATCTTTCTGAAGGCAGGAGGCCTTGGGCTGCCATATTTGTTTTTCTGAGGAGGCCCTCTGGGGTTGCTAAAGCCCATGGTAATGGACCCAAAAGATGGGAAAGGATCTCATTCATGCTAAGATTTCTTGCCTGTGCCATGACAACGATGCGACCAAACAAGGATCTGTCCGCTTTCAGAATGATGGTCTGTCCTGATGTCTTCACCTGTTTTTTTTTTTTTTTTTTACACATGTTGCTGAATGTCTTCAATTTATTTCTTTTAAGGACATCATGGAATAGTTTTTTTGGAGGACTCTGTTTAAGTCGTTTCCGATACGAATCTTGCATAGGCTTGCTCTCCTACTTCAGATGCCTTCAACAAATCTAATGCAATGTCACAAGGTGCTACTTTCACAGTGGATAAGCTCACAAGCTAGTTGCTCCCAGCAAATGGATTTATCCAGCTATCGATGAGACTGAATGATGAAGGTATCCTTTGTTCACCTGGACCATGTCCCTCAATTGGCTTAGGACTTGGAACTTCGGTGCTCTGCTGTTATATAGTGTCGTGTATGAGCACCAGATTTCAGGCTGAGTCTCGATGTGCGCCCAGGCGTCTGTGTGTCCTTGTTGACTGTCATCTCGGTGGCTTGATCAACAGGGACACGTCCAAATGGACTGCTTTATGAGAGTTGTACAGAAAAGTGTCCCTCACAAAAGGCTTCATAGACCTCTGGATGATCTGAGGGCAGATTTGACATCTTAGCATAGTATGCTGGGAGATACCTGGCATAGTTCACTTTGTCATAGGCAAAGCAGCAAATTGCATTCAAATGAAGATCCCAATATCCCTCACGAGAGGCATGGAAGAGACAGAGCAGACTCTGGAGAACAGAGTGAAATGTTGTGGGGCTGAGATCTTAAACCATCTCACCGACGTCATTCAACACAATGTTTCTGTGTTCTGTTTCTGGTGCTCTTTATGCTGGAACTATCCATGGACACATCTGATCAATATGAAGTTAGTTATAAGGGCATTTGCAGAGGCATTCAGAATTTGCCCTATTGCAATGTTAGAGGTCAAAGGTCAAATTCTGTTGTCCTCAGTGTCATGAAAATGACTGATAGATAGATTATGGCTTAAGCTGTCCAATGATATATTACTTCATGATATTGTGTTTAGGTTACCCTCTTTTATACTGGATCTAAGTGTTAAATGGCGGAAAAAAAAGATTTTAAGAAATTGTAATGTTGTAGGGATGAAAAAAGTTGTGATAGCACATAGAAAGCTACCATTGCTGCAATGCTATCATGCATTTTCCAACACTAGGGACATAGACCTTTACAAAAATCACCATGAGACTTGGTCCCTCCAAAGTGGCACGACCAACCCCCTGGCTCATGGACTATCACTCCCAACTCGTTAAATACCACCGTTTGGTCAGTGCCCCTCGGCATCTGAAACCCCCGCACGGAGGCACCCTTTAGCAACAGTAGGCTATGTTACGTACACAAACACAAGACTTTCAACTAGGAGACCGCTGTCCATGTCCCATGTGAAACTAAAAGTAGCGTTGACTTATTTTGTCATGTCAGTTTAGTCACTTATCTCGTTGGTATTGTCAGTCCAGTAAATTGCCTATCAGTGAGGTTAACGTCAACCACGACCGTTTCCTAATCCTAACTAAGGGTGTTTTCACATTAGGTACGATTGATCCGTACTGTGCCTGAGTATGATTGACCCCCCTCTCCGTTCAGCTTTCACATTAATAAAGTTGTTCTGTACCCGAGTACACTTGCGCCATCACCCACGTGTATTTGTTTATGTTGAGATCAGCTGTTATTAGTGGCGGAGCATCGTAAAACACTTCATTCAAACTCGACAGAAACAAAATAAAACTCACCAAAACCGTCGTCGTTAGTCTTTCCAACAATCACCAACTCTGGTTTAGTCGAAATAAACTCTTATTTTACCGAGTTTGATTTGAAAATATGGCGCTCTACACCTCGTCTCCCTCTGCTGTGTCTCTCTCTCTGCCCGCTGAGCAGCTAAGCAGCTGAGCAGCTGTCATTCTTCAGCGGTAGACCATTAAATCAGCTAAATCAAATAACAAACATCGCCAGACCCCATCGCCTACTATTGTTTATCCTTAAATGAACATCTTGCCTGCCTTCCTGCTTTATCACCCCCGACCGTGCAGTTCAGAGGATGAGATCGCTGCATGCTGCGCGCATATACAGATTCCGGCAGCGTTGAAAACAGCCCGCCCTTTCACAACTATTTGCTGACTGCTAAAAGTTACTCACGTAGAATAGCGGTCCACTTCCGCGCTCGGTACTGTTGGCTTTCACACCTGATGCGAACCATGCCCTAGTACATATGAACCGTACTCCAGACCACCTTTTCAAGTGGATCCGTGCCCGAGTACACACGATCTGTACTCCAGACCACCTTTTCAAGTGGACTCGGGCACGGATCAACAAACCGCGCCCGAGTACGGTACGGAGCATTCACACGTAATCAATCGAATTGGACTTTGGGGTCCGAGCTCCGGCCCTATAATGAGAATGCACCCTAAGTGGTTGTTTGCCTAAACCTAATTTCCTGAGAAAAATGGAAGTTTATTTTGATCGGACACTATGCATGTAACAAGCGTATATTGATACGACGTCCCCGGTCCATTCAAAAGTAACGCAAGATGGGTACCCCTTGCGTCGGTTTCCGATGCCGAGGGGGACTGACCAAGTGGCGGTATTTGACAAGTTTGCAGTGAGAGAGTGTTGGAGAAACACTCCATAACATTCTGACGTGCTTTCACCAGCATTACAACCTTCAGCACAAACTGACCACACTCATCACTTATTCTGTTGCTTTTTTATTGCAAAAGAATGAAGGATTGAAGATGCAAGATTTATGCTGATAGAATGATAATCTTTGTAGCTCAAACTAGTTTTGGTAATTTTTCATGTTCAGATTTTTTTTTAATGGATATTAAATGTTTAGGGAATCTTTAAAATCAACAAAAATATTGACTTAATTTATATTGTGATATATATATCAATATCAGCTGTTGAAAATTCATCACATACACAAGTTATAATACACTTGATAAACCTAATGCACAGATGTTGGGGTATGTGTCAGTGGAATGCGTTCCCATTTTTTCGTTTTATAAGCGCTTTGAGTGGTCGGAAGACTAGAAAAGTGCTGTATAAATACAATCCATTTACCATTTACCATAACACACCCTTATTTCTAGAATTGAGGTCCAGCTTTGTCTAATGGCTCAGAGATTATGGTCAAGATGGTCACAGCCGTTTTGAACATTACAGGTTTCAGCATCTGCGGTGCAAAATACAAATAAAATACATACAGATGGGCACTATTTTCGAAAGGAATAGTTCTTTCTAAATTCATCAGCATGACGTGCGAGTGGGTTTAATGTGTGGAATGAGAATGCTGGAGACGGAGGGGAGGGATGACGCAGGACGAGGGCCAAATCACAGCTCAAGAGGTTCAAGCTAGTGAAAAAGAGAGAGCATCTTTTCCCGTGCAGCAGTTACGTGTGTGTGTGTGTGTGTGTGTGTGTGTGTGTGTGTGTGCGTGTGTGCGTGTTTGTACAAGTGTGCATGTTCCTCATCTTCAGCCGGTGTGTGATAATAGTGTACATCTCAGTTAACTCAGCCTCTAATCTAATGATATTCATTGATACACTGGAGTGTGGCCCCAATTCGCAGAGCAGAAAGTAATTAGTTACACTTTTAAACCCGAGTTAATCCTCACTGACGATATGCTGCTTGTTTCTCCCAAAATTTCTGGGCAGCTCAAGTTCTTGTGTGTGTGTGTGTGCGTGTGCGTGTGCGTGTGCGTGCATGTGTGACGGAGGAACAGAAGACTTGGCATCAATGGACTTAAGCGGTGACAGACCTTTTTGTATTGCTTAAAATTTCTTTCTTTTTTTCAAAAAATAATGTCACAGATATTACACTGCTCTGTCCCTTCAGCATGTTGTTGCAGATCTTTTGATAAAATGTGGGTAATGTTCTGTAAAATTGGTAAAAAAATCCATAGACTGAATAAAATATAGGCGTAGTCTCCGAGATGTCACCCCATAGGTTTCTGAGCCATTGTGAAGGTTTTATCAGGCGGCTCCGGCCATCGCCATCTTTGCAGTGACGACGCAGCTTAACTCCCGGCTAATCCAAAACTGGGCAAAGAGCTTGTCGGTGGAGCTGAGGTGGCCCGGGTGACGCAACAGAGCAGACAGCTAGCAGCTAGCGACCTGGAGCGGCACCCACCTGTCACTCAAAGAGGCCACGCCCTCTATAATGCCTAAATTTAAGCCTTAATATAATTTAAACAGGTGAGTTATATAAATAAGTACATGTAAATTCACCACCCACACAGTTGTCATGAACGGGGAAATTAGCAAAAGAGACCAAAACCATTTTTTTGTACCAGGCTGTAAAGTTGGGCATTTTAACATGGGGGTCTATGGGGATCGACTCAAGTGGCCATTTGAGGAACTGCAGTTTTTGGCACTTCCGCGTTGGCTTCATTTTTCAGCACCGGAGGTTGCTGCTTGTAAAAACTAAACACCAATCATAGCTATAACATACAGAATTAAGTATTTCATAAAACTGACAAATCTTCTATTGTCCGAAGAAGAAAAGTCATCAGCCCCAATATCTGAAAACATAAAGACAGACACTTTACCTGCAGGAACCCCAACCGTGTCTCGTTTGATACTTCCACTGGGGTGGAGGGTGCCAAAGTCAGAGCTAATTCTGCACATAGTGGTTTTAGCTTTAACTTTTGTTTTTCTGGCAAAGCTGATGTCATAACTCTTTCAGACCAGTGACCAGACTGTATAACTACCACATTTGCTGCATATGATTGAGAAAGTGCGAAATGTCACTAATCTAGCCATCTGTGCTTTCATCCTTAATTCAGTTTGACCAGGCCACTGCAGTGATGTTAACGAGAATAAATCAGCCAGAGGATTAGATTAGCCTATAGTAGTAATTCCAAACTTCTTCAGATTGTGACTTCTTAAGATAAAGCAACGGCCATTTGTGGCCCCACTTTACAGGCTGCATACGTCTACAAATTAGAAACAGTTAGATAAGGAGTAATTTTTTTTTTCTCCAGACATATCTAGCTGTATTAAAGTTTTATAGAAAGAAATATCCAGCAATTTACAAGAAAAGTGCAAACATTACAGCCCTAGTCTAATAATGCATTATTGTGTGTCGTAGAAGATATAGTTTCTCTCCTTCCCTGTGCTTGATTTATGCTTGCCGCATTTGCGAGGGTCACAAATGTCCACACAACCAAAGTGACATCCCACCATCAGACTCGGCCCTCGGCGGGGGGGGGGTTCCGTGCGGCAGTTTTTTTTGCCTGTCTGTGCACATCCAGCATTTTTCCAACTACGTGGACGCAGCTGGGTGTCGACAATGGAGAACTTTGAGGAGCTTTGAGAATGTCTGTTTGCCGCAAGGACAAACCTGCACTGAGTATAAAAGATCCAAACATTTCCTCGTCTCGATTCCACATCAGCTCATGTTTTGTCATCGCGCAATCCCTGAGATTCAACTTGCGAACCAATTGGAGAGGTCCCAACCTGGTCTATAGAACTGAAATCTCCAGCGTCAACATTTGAGTTTCAAAAAGGCTCAGCATCTGCTAAAAGGGAGATTTGTCAGATTTATAATGTATCTGATAATTATGACGCTGTATTTAATGACTTTGTAATTATGAGGGAATGTTTTATTATAATGATATATTTATCTCATCAGTATGAAAAAAAAAAAAATCCTAATTATGAGATTAACTTGTAATCATTCGATCGACTCTGAATGAGCCACAATCTTATAATTAAGAAATCTTCATCTTGAATTTCTGAGAAAGAAATATGTGAAATTCTCACAATGCTATAAGAGATAATTAATGACAAGATCATTACCTCATCAATGAGAAAACTTTTTTGTAATTAGCTGATCTCATTCTAACTCTAACAATATGATGATATCATTTCAGAGATGGCAGTGGCATCATTAGCTATCACTGTCACAGCAGCTGCCGTTCCTGCTGGCGTCTACAGGACCGATAAGTAAAACAATACAAATATGCAGCACAGACTGGTGCAAATAAAATTAAAAAACACAGTACGACAAAACAATATCCTAACATGTTTAACATTTAGGTCCATTTTCAGTACAAACAAATGGGATGTTTATTTTCCGCGCTGAGGTATTCGACAGAGCGGAGATATTCGGAATAAATATTCTTCCATTGAAACGCTCGGGTATGACGTGCTGCGCCTTCGATAATGTCTCTTTAGGCCTTTTCATGCAGCACAAGCAAACATCTCAAGGATACAGCCAGATGGAATGAATGATATATGAGACTGGCGAAGCTTTTGTCCAAGAACTTCTCTGACTTCGTTCCAAATGGACTTGTTTACAAAACTCTCAGTAACTGCTGGCAGTGCTGGGGATGCTGCTGTATAGCAAACAATCACTAATCATTAGACATGCCAAGAGAGAGTGCTGCGTGGTGTCTGTGCGCTGATAAAGAAACAGACACAGTGTGTGTGCATGTGTGTACAGTATGAAGGCCAAATGATATAAAGTCCATCCTGAGCTGAGCTCCTCCCCCTACTGGTTTGTTCTGATATGACAGATCTACTCCAACCATCACTGATCAGTCAAACTCTAAGTGTCCAGAATTTCATTTTCCCCAGCGCGACCTACAGTATATATATATTTTCTTAATAGGGAAGCGAATGACATTTCATTTCAGACACAATCATGGCTTTAATCCCCTTTCCATCACAGTCACTTATTTAGCAGCAGTCTTACTGTTTCTTATTTGTATATTAAAGAGGCGTTCTCCAACTGCAGAATATAGCCTGCAGCATTTCCTCCTGTGCCACCGTTCCTTATAAACAAAACTCAGCTGGGCTTGGCCTTTGGTTGCTATGGTAACAACACCCACTTATGTGACAAAGTTTTCTCTGGTCAACCGCCACTTTTACCACTTAAAGCCGAAGTAGGCGAGATTGGAGCAAATATGATTAAAAAAATAATAATAATAGTAATTTTTTTCTGTATTCTGACAGTGATACATGAAACAGATAATCTGAAAAAAATCATGTGTCCTCTGTGTCCTCCGGTGCTCCTAAGATTTCACAGACCAGAGGAAAACAAGCAGTAAGAGCTGATCTGAGGCATAGATGTATTAAGAGAACTGGATACAGCGTTGGAGGCGGGGCCCCGTTCATTCCTATGAGAGTTGGTCAGTGGCGCATGAAGCCCTAAATGGCTCGACTTCCATCTGGAAAAGTACCCGGGTATTGGCAGAGTAGCGTCCGAGATGATTGGCGGAGTAGCGTCCACTCGGTCACATGACTTGGTCACGGGGTCCCAACGTCACGCCATCGTCACGGCTTGCGTTCCAGCCTCTCGGTCTGGGTCTCATTCACATGAACGGAGGAAGGGAAATAACTCTGGATTCAGCTATTAGTGCGTTTCACAACTTTAAAAACTTAATTTTTTCAATAAGGAATAAAGTTGATTCACCTCAAAAAAATGATCCGCTGAGTTACAGACATCTCTTTCCCAATGTAAGTCTATGGGAAAAAGTATTTTCGGGCCCAATGGCATCACGTGACGGACACGGAAGTTGCAGTACCCCCGTTTGGCCCCTACGAAAGTCCCGATCAACGACCAGCGCTCTTCCTGGGGGTTTGATCTGAGGTCTGATGTCCATCTGCTGTCTATGAGAGTCGGCTGTCAATCACTCTCAAACTCCGACCAAACCGTCAAACTAGGCAGCGCTGATAAAATATAAATCAATATTATGTTACATTAATGCATGTTTCTCGCCTCAAATGTTAACAGAAAGATGTTGTAGTGCACGGTTTAGCTGTAAAATGAGAAAGTTTGTGACGCCGCTGCCATCGTGGAATCTCTTGAAGGAACACCAAGTTCCGGAGCACAGCCAATAGGAACGCTCTCCCTCTGAAATGACCTATAATTGTTCAAAGTCCTCCCGTCTCGGGCTGGATTTTCTAAAGCCTGAAATCAGAGCCAGGAGGAGGAGCAGAAGTCTAGTTATCTCTCAGAACACTTGAATTACAATATGCTGAAAGGTTATTATGGAATTTGTAACCAATGATGCCAAAAACATACTGCCTCTACTGCCACTTTAAGTAATAATGCAGGCTTCGCCAAAGGGCACATCACAGGGTCACAGCAGCACCTTTGCTGAATACAGAAATAGAAACGGAACACCCTGAGCTCTCGCAGACCCTCACATAAATGTGCATGTTAGGGCCACAAGACTGCAAGGGTGGAAACTGGGACAGGACCTGTCAATCTTAGCAGAAATACTGAATTTCCTTCTTCGTTTCTGTTTGATTAACCTCTTTTTACATCCTGTACTGGTTTGCTGTTCCGCCGCACAGTCTGAGTCTGCAACAGGAAGCACCCATCATCGTCAGCCTCGCATCGACCACAATGCCATCCATTTCACCTCCTCCTCTTGGATTTTTTTTTTTCTGCCATCACACATTGGACTGAATGACACATTTGGAAGGGACTCTCAAATGTACATTAGGATTGAGAGAGGAAGAAAATGACCCAGTAGGTGAGTTTTTATGCATTACGGGTCATTATATGAGCGGCCTGAGAGCCACTCAGCCACCATTAACCAAGATGAGGGACCAACGGGACCACTTCCTGCCAGGAAGTAATGGGAGAAATGTGGAGTGCATGTTTAGGGCTGATGGTTTCAGATGTTCCATGTCTGGAAATTACTCCAAGGCCACATTCTGGACCGTAGCACTGAATCCATTTATAATGCACTGCCCAGAAGTAATTTATAGCAAAATGTGCTTCTCTGCTGCCTTAAGTGGAACTTGACTTACATAATGTGCTATATTGTACCATCAGGGTCAATGCATATGTAACGCCCTCAACATCAACTCTGAAACAGAAAGTAGGCGCCTGTCAAAATAGTTCAGTTTAGTCTAAATGTTTGAATGAATCCTAAATGAAACAATGATTGCGTACACTAACGAAACAAAGAAATCAGACACATTAGAGTTTTAAGCCTCATCCACACTGGGAGCGTCAAGAGCATGTGGCGGCTGCGTTACCTGTTGTTTTTTATTTCGCCATCTGTGCTTCTCACACGTGTCACAGCTACATCTCTTCTAGAGATTTGAGGTCTCGGCTATTTGTGCCGCGTGCCGTGCGCGGTTCACAGCAACAGACAGTGAAGGTGATCTATTGACAGTATATTTACATCATATCAGCTACATTACTACAGTTTTGATGTCTATCTGTAGTATATGTTACAGAGATGAAAAAAAGTAAAGACTTATTTTCATTATTTATTATTATTATTATTTTATCAACACTTACTGCTTTCATTTAAAAATAAAAGCCCTAAAGTGGTTTTGTCTATGGACAGAATTCAGTAAGACAGAACATGCAGTGACTTGACAGAGCTCTATGAATGAATATAGTACAGGTTTTAATTGTGGATTATTACTATTATTTACAAATTACCACAAGTTTCTTAAACTTTCTCTGTCTAAAATAAATATAAATGACATTTATAATGAAATGAAGTGGCCATTATGAAAGGCAAACTCTATGTAGAAAGAAATGGCTGATAGCAGCAGCAGCAGAAACGCAGCAGATACGCAGCTGGTGTGAACACCCGTCGCGTGAATCACGCAGACACCGCGCGACGCAGCTGTCATGCGACCACGCGACGTAGCCGCCACGTGTTGCTGACGTTCCCAGTGTGGATGAGGCATTAGTCAACACAGGGACTAGTCAGACACATATCTTAACATCAATAAATCCTGCTGTTTTTGTGATTTCTCAGGATGAGAATAAGTCTGTATGTAAGTATGAGAGCTCCTACCCATCAACTGTATCATGACTCACTGAGTCGATTTTTTGTATTCTCAAAGTTTGTTTCACGAACACCGGTCTGGTTGAGAGCCCTGTGTTTGTTGGACCCGTCCGTCATTAGCTCTGAGCGTAGCACAGATGTGTTCACATTGCAGTCACGGCTAAAGCAAGAACGGTGTTCTTATTACACACTTTTGCCTTTCACATTACTGTGTCATTCACACGTCTTTTCATGCGACCAGAAAATAGATATTAGAGAGAGAATTATGACCTGGTTAATAATTAAAACTATTAAGAGATTTTTTTTTTAATCAAAGCAAATATTTAAATAAAAAAAAAAAAATCATTTGAATTGTGTCTTTTGATGCAAATAACCACTATTAGGCAAACAGCAGAATTACAACCTTCATGTCACAAAACATTCTACCATGAATGTGCCTATATGTGTAATTGAACTCAGTGTGAGTTGCCGTCTGAGTCAAGACCCTCCTGCATAGACACAGTGGTCACATTGAAATGGATGAGGAGGCTCACTTCACAGTTCTTTCTGTCTGTGTTATGATTGCCATACCAGGCTTTCACACAGAAAACAGCTCTGGAATTTTGTTCTTTTGGTTTAAGTTCTGACTCACTGTCGTCTTTCCATTGACTGAACAGGGGCCTCATTTATAACCGTTGCGTACGCACAAAACGGGGCCTGAAATGTGCGTACGCCATTTCCCACGCAACAGTTGTGATCTATAAAAACAAACTTGACGGGAGAATGTGCGCACATACAGGGAAACTCTGACCCATGCGTACGCACATTATGGAGGCACAGATGGTGAAGTGGTGAATTGAAGCCAGACTGTAGAAATGAAATGTGTGAGAGGCGTCATTATACGTATAATGATACCCATCACACATTTAATTTCACTTCAACATACTTATAGATCCACTTTATCATAAACATTTAAACCAGCTGTGTTATTTGTGTTAGTGAGCCATAATCATTCCTTAAGCACCTTTCAAATGTAAAAGATAGAAGTCAACTCAAATCACAAATGCCGCTCAATATTTAATCAGCGCTGTCTCACCATCACGTTCCCTCCACCTCCGGAGCTCAGAGAGGGTTGGACTACCGACACTCGTGGTCAGCTGTGGAGAACAGCAGCTCTTGAAATCATCATCATCGGTTGTAGAAACGCAAGATTACATCAAATAGTATTAAAGAATGACAGAAAAGAGCAGCAATGGTTTTAATAATATATTCTAAGAGTGTGCAGATATTCCCAATATGATATAAAGTTGTTGTGTGTAAAAACGCTGCGGTGAAAACAATTTTATTTATTTATGGTTTATTTGATTATTACCGCCACCAAGGCCAAAGGCCGAAGGCCTAGGAAGGAGGTTATGTTTTCACCGGCGTTGGTTTGTTTGTTGGTTTGCCTGTTTGGAGGATTACTCCAAAAATCCGCGATGATTTGAATGACATTTTTTGGAGGGGTGGGGTGTGGACAATGAACAATTAGATTGATCCATTAGATTTTGGTGGCGATCCGGTTCATGATCCGGCTTTAGGAATTTTTTTAAGGATTCCGGTCAGTCACAGCATTAAGACCTCTGGGTATAACACATGCGCAGTGTAACTGATGATGCTTGGATGACGCATGACCCCGCCTCTTTCCTTTAGAGAGAGAGACAGAGAGAGAGCGGGGGGTGGACAACTGTAGATTCAGCGTTTTTTTCACATTAAACTGTGAAATTACAGTTGAGTTCGACCAAAGCACACTTGGTGATTGTTGGAAAGAGTAACGACGATGGTTTAGGTGAGTTTTACTTTGTTTTCTGTCCAGTCTGAATGAAATGTTTTACGATGCTCCGCTACGTACAGTTGATCTCAACATAAACAAAAATACACGTGGATGATGCCGCAAGCTGAATGGAGAGTGGGGCAGAGGTCTGCGCTCTCCGAATGTCATTCTAGTTTGATATGCAGCTATCAGACTGTCTCCAGTTAGCTCTGACTGCTACAGAGCGAACTGAAAACACAGCGGTGCACCTCCACCCAGCACATCTTCACCACCTGGACATCAGTATGGATTGTGTAAATAAGCAAAGTGTGGAAATAAAGTCAGTAACAGCTCTCGCAGAATCGTTACACTGCATATCCTCACGATCATTATCAGTCCTAATCATAATGCAGGACAAGTTTGCCTAAAAAAGTTCACCTATCAAAATTCCATTTTCAACAGATATCCAGGTGGGGAGATTTTACTGATCGTCACAATCATTTTGGCAAGTTGTGCAGCGATCAGTCTGATTACTGTACAGTAAACACTGTGGTGACACTCATAGCATGCCGCAGGGTGGATGCACCGGGACTGTGAGGACAATGTGATTGGTAGAATTAGGAGGGAACGAGTGTCCAGGGACCACCTCTCCTACAAGCTCCTTGATTTCTGTCAGAAAAAAAAAAACGTTTTCTTGGTTTTCCTCTCGGTAGTTGCCGTGATTCACCGTAAATAACCACTGATCAACAGGCTCATTACTATGCAGAAACATTCATGAGGTGCTTTTGCATCGACCATTTATGGTTGAATGTGGGCATGTCAAGGGCGGGATATGAGGCTGGTCCTCGTGCGTACAATTCCAAGTTGATTTGCGATTTATAAAAGGAAATTGCGCACTTACAGGCGTACGCACGGTTTTATAAATCAGAAGATTTTTTTTGGCGTACGTACATTTGCCCATTTGAACGAACGCCAACATTTAGTGTGGATCCTACGCACTGTTTTATAAATGAGACCCCAGATCCAAACAGTACCTCTGGGTAGTACAGACTAATATAATTCACAGCAAATTTGCATTGAAATGTAAAACACGCACGGGGTTAAGGACACAGATGACCTCTGCATTTTATTTACAAATCAAACTGGAAGCCCAGGTAATGCCAGTTCTGTGTTTTCTATGTGCAAATTCAGGAGGCGCATACAGCTGCTCAGCTAGGAGATCTATTACATTTCAGTTATATCTGGAGAAAATCTTCTGGATTTGAATTGGAAATGTGAGAGAAAGACATATGCTGTTCAACCTATGCAATCCCACTGCAGGAAGCAGATGTGGGTGTAAATGTCTTAAATCATCTAAAGGGTCCCCAGGTAGTCCAATGTGAGTAAAATATAATTGACATTCTCTGTTTAAGATGTTTTAGGATGGATTCTGTATGAACAGATAACAATAAATGTGTCATACCCTTAACTGTAGCAGGTTGTTGTTGTGAGGCCCAGACAACTAGCAGTTCATGTGTATTCTTGTATGTGTGTATGCGTCTCGTATGACTCACAGGCACCGG